>NC_060148.1:44070171-44380673 GCF_021461385.2 Schistocerca piceifrons | reverse complement strand
CACAGCAACAGAACGAACCAGCGTGACTTCAAACACTCTGTTACAGGAAATGTTCAAAATGTCCTCCGTTAGCGAGGATACCTGCATCCACCCTCCGTCGCATGGAATCCCTGATGTCCTGATGCAGCCCTGCAGAATGGCGTATTGTATCACAGCCGCCCACAAGACGAGCACGAAGAGTCTCTACATTTGGTACCGGGGTTGCGTAGACAAGAGCTTTCAAATGCCCCCATAAATGAAAGTCAAGAGGGTTGAGGTCAGGGGAGCGTGGAGGCCAAGGAATTGGTCCGCCTCTACCAATCCATTGGTCACCGAATCTGTTGTTGAGAAGTGTACGAACACTTCGACTGAAATGTGCAGGAGCTCCATCGTGCATGAACCACATGTTGTGTCGTACTTGTAAAGGCACATGTTCTAGCAGCACAGGTAGCGTATCCCGTATGAAATCATGATAACGTGCTCCATTGAGTGTAGGTGGAAGAACATGGGGCCCAATCGAGACAACAATGCCTGCCCAAACGTTCACAGAAAATCTGTGTCGATGAGGTGATTGCACAATTGCGTGAGGATTCTCGTCAGCCCACACACGTTGATTGTGAAAATTTACAATTTGATCAAGTCGGAATGAAGCCTCATCCGTAAAAACATGAGAGAGAGAGAGAAAGAGAGAGAGAGAGTCATCAGTCTTATCATTCTTCTGATACCATGAATACGTCTTCTGTGCCAACCTCTTCGTCTGAAAATAGCACTTCCAATCTAAGTCCTCAATTATTTGCTGGTTGTATTTCAATCTTTATCTTCCTCTACAGGTTTTGCCCTCTACAGCTCCCTCTGGTACCATGGAAGTCAGTCCCAGACGTCTTAACAGATGTCCTATCGTCCTGTCCCTTCTCCTTGTCAGTGTTTTTCACAAATTCCTTTCCTCTCCGATTCTGTGCAGAACCTACTCATTCCTTTCTTTATCAGTCCACCTAACTTTCAACATTCGTCTGTAACACCACATCTCAAATGCCGCTATTCTCTTCTGTTCCGGTTTTGCACAGTCATAGAATGCTGTCCTCCGTACGTACATCCTTCTTCCTCTAATTAAGGCCTTTGTTTGACACTAGTAGACAACTCTTGGCCAGGAATCCCCTTTTTTGCCAGTGCTAGTCTGATTTTGATGTCCTCCTCGCTCCATTCCGCATTTTGCTGTCTAGGTAATACAGTTCCTCTACTTCATCTACTTCGTGACCATAAATACTGATGTCCTCGCTGTTGTTATTTCTGCTACTTCTCATTAGTATCGACTTTCTCCGATTTACTCTCAATCCATATTCTGCACTCTTTAGACTGTCCATTTCATTCAGCAGATCACTTTCGCTCAGGATAGCAATGTCATCAGCAAATCGGATTAATGATATCCGTTCATCTTGAATTTTAGTTCCACTCCTGACTCTTTCTTTTATTTCCATCATTGTTTCTTCGATGTACAGACTGAACAGTAGGGATGAAAGCCTACATCCCTGTCTTACACCCTTTTTAATCCGAGCACTTTGTTCTGGGCAGCACTTATCTGGGAGTACGCATTAGGAGTGATTTGAAATGGAATGATCATATAATGTTGATCGTCGGTAAAGCAGATGCCAGACTGAGATTCATTGGAGGAATCCTAAGGAAATGCAGTCCGAAAACAAAGGAAGTAGGTTACAGTACGCTCGTTCGCCCACTGCTTGAATACTGCTCAGCAGTGTGGGATCCGTACCAGATAGGGTTGATAGAAGAGATAGAGAAGATGCAACGGAGAGCAGCGCGCTTCGTTACAGGATCATTCAGTAATCGCGAAAGCGTTACGGAGATGATAGACAAACTCCAGTGGAAGACTCTGCAGGAGAGACGCTCAGTAGCTCGGTAAGGGCTTTTGTCAAAGTTTCGAGAACATACCTTCACCGAAGAGTCCAGCAGTATATTGCTCCCTCCTACGTATATCTCGCGAAGAGACCATGAGGATAAAATCAGAGAGATTAGAGCCCACACAGAGGCATACCGACAATCCTTCTTTCCACGAACAATACGAGACTGGAATAGAAGGGAGAACCGATAGAGGTACTCAAGATACCCTCCACCACACACCGTCAGGTGGCTTGCGGAGTATGGATGTAGATGTAGATGTAGATTCCCTCTTGGCTCTTGTACATATAGTATATTCCCCATCTCTCCCTATACATTTCCCCTATTTTTCTCAGAATGTCGAACATCTTGCATCGTTTTGCGTTGACGAGCGCCTTTTCCAGGTCGACAAATCCTGAGGTTGCAGAATTCAGACTCTGCATTTGCTGAGCATGTACTGAGTGAGGGTCATAACTACCAGGCAGTGTCCCGTGTACTTCACTTAGCAAACAAAGGCCATAAACTCAACCTGCTGGAAGCCCTGGAAATTAACAAACATCTTGCTCTCAGTCCAGATCTCATCCTAAATGACCAGACACAGCTCAACACTTCCCCTCTCCTAAACTTCATATAACCATCTTTGTTGTTCATTACTTCCAACACTCTCTCTTCCTACATATTCCCATTTTCCTGTATTCATCGTTTTGTTTTGTTGAAGTTGTCTTTGTATTCCACATAGACTGTAGTTTCAATATTTAAGGCTTTCTTTTAACTGGTACTTATATTACTGTCCATGTTTAACACCCCTTGTAGTTGTCTCAAATACTGTTCATATTTTACTTTGCTCATTTGTTTAATGAAAACTGTTACACAGCCACTGCTTTGATTATAATATTAATGTTAAAATGCAGTACCACCACACTCTTAGACTGTCAGTTCCCTCAAAGGCCTCCATTTTCCTGCATTTATCTATCTCTGTTTATCTTATTGATATTGCTTAATTTCCTTATTCTGTATTTACATTGATAACTGTCTCTTCTTTTAATTGGTTGTGTATCACTCTCCATGTTTCATACCTCCTGATGAAGCCTTGTCTAGTACTAATTTTATTTTATTAGTTTTGTTTATTAATAGAAACTGTTATGTAGGCGTGCTATTCCTATTTTGTGCTAAAGGTTTTCGTATCTACTCCATTGTTATTCATGTACAGTTCAGTTTTTACTTTTTCATTGCAAAGATGTTACTCTGTTTCTACATCAGTCTAGATGTGTTACTTCTCTTCAAATGTTGTCTGCTAACATTTAACTTCTTTGGTGATAATACTCAGTAAATGTCTGAAGATTGCCTTGTAAGCCGAAAACCGGTTTACAATGTTGTTGTTGTTGTTGTGGTCTTCAGTCCTGAGACTGGTTTGATGCAGCTCTCCATGCTACTCTATCCTGTGGAAGCTTCTTCATCTCCCAGTACCTACTGCAGCCTACATCCTTCTGAATATGCTTAGTGTATTCATCTCTTGGTCTCCCTCGACGATTTTTACCCTCCACGCTGCCCTCCAATGCTAAATTGATGATCCCTTGATGCCTCAGAACATGTCCTACCAACCGGTCCCTTCTTCTTGTCAAGTTGTGCCACAAACTCCTGTTCTCCCCAATTCTATTCAATACCTCCTCATTAGTTATGAGATCTACCCGCCTAATCTTCAGCATTCTTCTGTAGCACCACATTTCGAAAGCTTCTGTTCTCTTCTTGTCCAAACTATTTATCGTCCATGTTTCACTTCCATACATGGCTACACTCCATACAAATACTTTCAGAAACGACTTCCTGACACTTAAATCTATAATCGATGTTAAGAAATTTCTCTTTTTCAAAAGCAAATTGGTGCTTTTATTTTATTATAATGTTGTTCTACCAAGAACCGACGGAACATTCTGTTAATATGAAATCCTGTGAACGTTTTGGGAGCATATACGAAGTTCAAACGTAAGATATTTGAAAACATTTATGAGGGAACGTGATCAGATCGGATTAAATTCAGTTTGGGAGCCGTAATGGACGCTTCGGCACCGCTTGACAGTGGTTTGCTGAGAACAGATGTAACTGTAGACTGTGACGCCTCGCTACATCGTACGTGACTGAGCACAGAGACGCCTGGCTGACCGCAGGGAGCGGTGGAGTCACGTCGGCGCTGCTCAAAGGGAAGCTCGTGCAACAGGTGTCTCGCGCACTTGTTCGTCACGCCTTCACAGCGTCAGCTGCAAGCGCCTGCCGACGTGCCAGGTTGTTACGAGCAGCAAGCGGCGACGAAGCCTAAACATTATGACCCACGGCGAGATTGAACGCCACCTGCCGGTGTTGGCGGGCGCGTGACGCAGCAAGGAAAGAATGTAAGCGGAAGAGAGGCGAATGGGCAGTCATAATAGCGAAGATACGGGCCTAAGGCCGTCGGCACAAGGACCGTGCATCCGAACGTTGAGCGTGCCGAGTTTCTGACGTCATAGCGTGGGATAGCACGCTCGGGAGTCTTTCCGAACGTGCAGAGCAATATCTAGCATGTCAGATATTCTGATCGTGCGTCTCAGCGTTGACCAATGAGATGGCACAACGCCACCTACGTCACACGCACGGCGTCTCTCTTCAGTACAGAGTTCTGAGGCGCCATACTGGCATTCATTTCAAGCCTATACGTATGTATGCCATTTCTGACAAGGGAACCTCCCCATCGCACCCCCCTCAGATTTAGTTTAAGTTGGCACAGTGGATAGGCCTTGTAAAACTGAACACAGATCAATCGAGAAAACAGGAAGAAGTTGTGTGTAACTATAAAAGAATAAGCAAAATATACAAACTGAGTAGTCCACGCGAAGATAGTCAACATCATGGATAATCTGAGCTCAGGAGCGCCGTGGTCCCGTGGTTAGCGTGAGCAGCTGCGGAACGAGAGGTCCTTGGTTTAAGTCTCCTCTCGAGCGAAAAATTTTTCTTTATTTTCGCAAAGTTATGATCTGTCCGTTCGTTCATTGACGTCTCTGTTCACGGTAATAAGTTTAGTGTCTGTGTTTTGCGACCGCACCGCAAAACCGTGCGATTAGTAGACGAAAGGACGTGCCTCTCCAATGGGAACCGAAAACATTTGATCGCAAGGTCATAGGTCAACCGATTCCTCCACAGAAAAACACGTCTGATATATTCTATACGACACTGGTGACGGAATATGCGTCACATGACAGGAATATGTTGTCGACCCACCTAACTTGTACACTTGGCGAAGGGGTAAAAAGATTCTTGTACGTTGCCCGATTTAGGTTTTCTTGTGGATGTGATAATTACTCCGAAAAAAGTGATGAAAACATAAGAGTTTGTCACATAAACTGCAACAAATGAATCCAAAAGTCTCAAGTCGCACACTTTTCCCTGTGCTCTGTCAAAACATATGTGTTTAACGTTTTCAAATTTTTCCGTTTGTAGACCGTCAAATCCTGCATATGTCCAAGGAAATCCGAACATGTCCTGGAATTTTGGACAGCGAAGTTGATTGTGTGTGAGTGCCTGAACTTTGATAATTGTCTGAAAATAAAAAATTAAACATTTTGCTCGAAGGTAGACTTGAACCGAGGACCTCTCATTCCATAGCTGCTCCCGCTAACCACGGGACCACGGCGCTCCTGAGTTGTGATTATCCTTGATGTTGCCTATCTTGTGCATGGACTACTCAGTTTGTATATTTTGCTTATTTTTTCATAGTTCCACACAACTTCTTCCTGTTTTCTCGATTGATCTGTGTTCAGTTCTTCAAGGCCTACCCACTGTGGCAACTTATAACTAAATCTGAGGGGGAGGAGGGGGGTGCGATGGGGAGGTTTCCTTGTGAGTACCAGCAAATTGAGAATCACTGGAAGAACCGTTGTTAGTTGTGTGATTCGTTCCAGTAAAATAATGAGAAACATCATATTCGTGGCAAAAGAATTATTGTAACTTGCGTATTATGAGAGTAGGCTATTTGAAGGCAGCGACACACTGAAGATCCACTCAAAACGCATTGTTCTAGGTACAATTTGTTATAATTAATTTTCAATTAGTAACATAATTATCTACGATTAACATTTTCAGTAAGCAGTAACACAATATGATTAAACGCACGCAGTCTGTTGTTGGTTCCATGTTTTACTATTCTCTCTAATCACCAGTTATTGATAGCCGGAACGGTAGCTCAGCGTGTTCGGTTAGAGAGCTGGTTGGTCTCTGTAATAAAAAAACTGAGTGAAACGATCAACAAACGAACTTAACGGGATGTCATGTGACGTCCGCAACGAACAAACACAACGATCAACAACGAACAAAATGAAAAAAAAAAAAGCGTAATGAGTATCGTCTGTGTTCAGTGATGGATCTTTGATGGGGCAGTGGTTCGCGTCTAAACACTGCCAAGCTTTTTTTCCTAACATTCGATAAATATATGCTATAATATTTGATGTTATGTAAATATAAGTTACCTTTTTTTTGAGGGATGACTTTGTTCGATTGGCTTAATATACAGGACGGCTTGCGCTACTTGTATAAAGATATTTTGCTCCTGTTTCCTTTACGCTTCGTAATTCACATGTTGCAAAGATTCTACTACAGGGCAGGAACACTGATCAAGTAAGACTGACCTTGGGGTTTTACTAAAATGTGGGAATGATGAAATAATGTTTATCTTATGCGGAGAAGTATTCCAAATTTGTACCGCACTGTTTGTAATGGAACTTTTATAAGCCTGTGTCCCTATTAATTGGACGTGGTACTTTCCTTTTCGTGGACGATGGAGGAAATGTGCGTTTTAATAGAGCTAACGTGGGAATTTTACATGCGCCCGTTGAGTAAACAGTGTGATTTACGAACTAGAAACATCCCTCAACTGCTGCTGGAGTGCGTTGCGATCATGTATACCACGTTGGGGCCCACGTACCGTATGCACGAGTCGCATCGTTCCTAGGCGTTCAGCAGCACGTTGAACTTGGCACGCTCAACGTTAACGTTCGACAGCACGGTCCGTGTGTCGGTTGCCATATCTAGCTGGGACGTCGTCGGTACACTCTGAAACGGGGGAGGTTATAGATATGAAGTAAAAAATTGATTTAATATAATTACTTTTTACTTAGAACACAAATATGTGGAACTTGTTGCCACAAAAGTAGTTCTTACTCCATATTTTTCGGAAAATTTCACCATATTCAGCAAGTGTCTTTTCCCTTCTACGTGTGTATACACTGAAGCGCCAAAGAAACTGGTATATCCATGCGCATTCAAATACAGAGAAATGCAAACGGGCAGAATACGCCACTGTGGTCGGCGACGTGACGCAGTAAGGAAAGAACGTAAGCGGAAGAGAGGCGAATGGGCAGTCATAATGGCGAAGATACGGGCCTATGGTTGCCATATCTAGCTGGGACCTCGAGCAATTAAACAGAGAACCGACTCGTGGAGATAACATCTTGGACCTACTGATAACAAACAGACCCGAACTTTTCGACTTTGTAAGCGCAGAACAGGGAATCAGTGATCATAAGGCCGTTTGCAGCATCCCTGAATATGGAAGTAAATAGGAATATAAAAAAGGGAGGAGGATTTATCTGTTTAGCAAGAGTAGTAGAAGGCAGATTTCAGACTACCTAACAGATCAAAACGAAAATTTCTGTTCCGACACTGACAATGTTGAGTCTTTATGGAAAAAGTTCAAGGCAATCGTAAAATGCGTTTTAGACAGGTACGTGCCGAGTAAAACTGTGAGGGACGGGAAAAAACCACCGTGGTTCAACAACAGAGTTAGGAAACTACTGCGAAAGCAAAGAGAGCTTCACTCCAAGTTTAAACGCAGCCAAAACCTCTCAGACAAACAGAAGCTACACGATGTCAAAGTTAGCGTAAGGAGGGCTATGCGTGAAGCGTTCAGTGAATTCGAAAGTAAAATTCTATGTACCGACTTGACAGAAAATCCTAGGAAGTTCTGGTCTTACGTTAAATTAGTAAGTGGCTCGAAACAGCATATCCAGACACTCCGGGATGATGATGGCATTGAAACAGAGGATAACATGCGTAAAGCTGAAATACTAAACACATTTTTCCAAAGCTGTTTCAAAGAGGAAGACCGCACAGCAGTTCCTTCTCTAAATCCTCGCACAAACGAAAAAAATGGCTGACATCGAAATAAGTGTCCAAGGAATAGAAAAGCAACTGGAATCACTCAACACAGGCAAGTCCTCTGGACCTGACGGGATACGAATTCGATTCTACAAAGAGTACGCGAAAGAAGTTGCCCCCCTTCTAACAGCCGTGTACCGCAAGTCTCTAGAGGAGCGGAAGGTTCCAAATGATTGGAAAAGAGCACAGGTAGTCCCAGTCTTCAAGAAGGGTCGTCGAGCAGATGCGCAAAACTATAGACCTATGTCTCTGATGTCGATCTGTTGTAGAATTTTAGAACATGTTTTGTGCTCGCTTATCATGTCATTTCCGGAAACCCAGAATCTACTCTGTAGGAATGAACGTGGATTCCGGGAACAGCGATCGTGTGAGACCCAACTCGCTTTATTTGTTCACGAGACCCAGAAAATATTAGATACAGGCTCCCAGGTAGATGCTATTTTTCTTGACTTCCGGAAGGCGTTCGATACAGTTCCGCACTGTCGCCTGATAAACAAAGTAAGAGCCTACGGAATATCAGCTGTGTGGCTGGACTGAAGAGTTTTTAGCAAACAGAACACAGCATGTTGTTCTTAATGGAGAGATGTCTACAGACGTTAAGGTAACCTCTGGCGTGCCACAGGGGAGTATTATGGGACCATTTGCTTTTCACAATATATATAAATGACCTAGTAGATAGTATCGGAAGTTCCATGCGGCTTTTCGCGCTTGATGCTGTAGTATACAGAGAAGTTGCAGCATTAGAAAATTGTAGCGAAATGCAGGAAGATCTGCAGCGGATAGGCACTTGGTGCAGGGAGTGGCAACTGACCCGTAACATAGACAAATGTAATGTATTGCGAATACATAGAAAGAAGGATCCTTTATTGTATGATTATATGATAGCGGAACAAACACTGGTAGCAGTTACTTCTGTAAAATATCTGGGAGTATGCGTGCGGAACGATTTGAAGTGGAATGATCATATAAAATTAATTGTTGGTAAGGCGGGTACCAGGTTGAGATTCATTGGGAGAGTCCTTAGAAAATGTAGTCCATCAACAAAGGAGGTGGCTTACAAAACACTCGTTCGACCTATACTTGAGTATTGCTCATCAGTGTGCGATCCGCACCAGATCGGGTTGACGGAGGAGATAGAGAAGATCCAAAGAAGAGCGGCGCGTTTCGTCACAGGGTTACTTGGTAACCGTGATAGCGTTACGGAGATGTTTAACAAACTCAAGTGGCAGACTCTGCAAGAGAGGCGCTCTGCATCGCGGTGTAGCTTGCTCGCCAGGTTTCGAGAGGGTGCGTTTCTGGATGAGGTATCGAATATATTGCTTCCCCCTACTTATACCTCCCGAGGAGATCACGAATGTAAAATTAGAGAGATTCGAGCGCGCACGGAGGCTTTCCGGCAGTCTTCTTCCCGCGAACCATACGCGACTGGAACAGGAAAGGGAGGTGATGACAGTGGCACGTAAAGTGCCCTCCGCCACACACCGTTGGGTGGCTTACGGAGTATAAATGTCGCAGTAGATGTAGACAAGTGTCTGGCGCCGTTGTTAGATCGGTTACTACTGCGACGGTGGCAGGTTGTCAAGAATCAAGTGAATTGGAACGTGGTGTTATAGTCAGCGCACGAGTGATGGCACACAGCATCTCCGAGGTAGCTATGAAGGGGGGATTTTCGCGTACGACCATTTCACGAATGTACCGTGAATATCAGGAATCCGGTAAAACATCAAATCTCCAACATCGCTGCGGCTGGAAAAAGATCCTGCAAGAACGGGACCAACAATAACTGAAGAGAATCGTTAAACGTGACAGAAGTGCAACCCTTCGCCACATTGCTGCATATTTCGATGCTGGGCCATCAACAAGTGTCAGCGTGCGAACCATTCGTCGAAACATCATCGATATGAAATAACTTCCGGGAATTCAGCCAGATAACACTTTCAGCGACCGCCGATATTTCGGCGGGAGAACACCCCGCCATTTTCAAGGCAAACTGCAACGGACAGGCGGCGTACATGCAAATTTAAAACCTCGGTTCTCGGACTGAAGCAGGAAAGATAACACACACACACTGAACACTAGTGCCACCAAAGATGACCAAAGTCAGAGCTATCGATAGTGAGAGCATTGAGTGAGGTAGCATTGACTCTGTGCCTCTGTTTTCTGACAAGGGAGAGAGCCGGATTCCAAACAGAGTTTAAACAGAAACCTCCATCCCTGTTAACGAGGTTGCTCGCTAATTTAATCTCAACTGCCTCCCTAATAACACTGTCCCAATAGCTGGACGTGCATGCCAATATCTCGGTGTTATTATATAACATGGGGTGACCAGTATCCAAGCAATGTTCGGCAATAGCAGATCTATTTGGCTGCTGTAATCGTGTGTGCCGTTTATGCTCAGTACATCGGACCTCCACGGTCCTGATAGTTTGACCAATATATGCCATGCCGCAGCTACAAGGAATACGATATACACCCGCCTTACGCAGTCTAACGTCATCCTTTAATTTTAGATGGAGGTCGGGAAACACATTTCACATCGTATTTCCGTAAAATACGACCGATCTTGTCGGACGTGTTTCCTACGTAAGGCAAAAAGGCAGTAGACTTAGGTGTTGACTCAGAATTATCACCAGTCACCCGATGTACACTTGGTCGATAGCGCAACGCACGTTCAATCTATCACTATAACCATTTTGACGAAATGTAACTTCAAGATGGGACAGCTCAACCGGCAAAGTCTCAGCGTCAGAAACGACACGTGCCCTGTGTACCGAGGTACGAAGTACCCCTTCACGCTGAGTCGGATGGTGACAACTATTATTCTGTAAGTACAAGTCGGTGTGAGTACGTTTCCTGTAGACTGCATGTCCCAATGATCCATCATCCTTCCTCCTAACCAACACGTCAAAAAAGTGAAGGCAACCATCCTCTTCCACCTCCATCGTAAAACGAATGTTCGGGTGGACCGAGTTCAGATGTTCTAGAAAGACATTCAAATTCTCCCTACCGTGAGGCCAAACAACGAAGGTATCGTCAACGTATCTAAAGAAACAGGCGGGTTTCAAAGGCGCCGACTCCAATGCGCGTTCCTCGAAGTCTTCCATAAACAAATTTGGGATCACAGGAGACAACGGACTACCCATCGCAACTCCATCTGTCTGCTCGTAATACTGGTCATTAAATAAAAAGTAAGTGGATGTCAACACATGCCGAAAGAGAGTAGTTAATTCAGCACCAAACCTGGCCTCAATTAACCGCAACGAATCAGACAGAGGAACACGAGTGAAGAGAGAGACCACATCGAAACTCACTAAAATATCAGTCATTCAACCTCAGTCGCTCCAAACGACATAAAAAAATCAGCTGCGTTCCTGATATGATGTTCACACCGACCTACTTGTGGACTCAACAGAGAAGCAAAATGCTTGGCTACACGATATGTCGGAGCGCCGATGTTACTCACTATAGGACGGAAAGGAACCCCTTCCTTGTGAACCTTCGGAAGGCCATATAACCTAGGGGGAACAGCACTAGTGTTCAGTGTGTGTGTGTTATCTTTCCTGCTTGAGTCCGAGAACCGAGGTTTTAAATTTGCATGTACGCCGCCTTTCCGTTGCAGTTTGCCTTGAAAATGGCGGGGTGTTCTCCCGCCGAAATATCGGCGGTCGCTGAAAGTGTTACCTGGCTGTCCGCAGCTCGTGGTCGTGCGGTAGCGTTCTCGCTTCCCGCGCCTGGGTTCGATTCCCGGCGGGGTCAGGGATTTTCTCTGCCTCGTGATGACTGGGTGTTGTGTGATGTCCTTAGGTTTGTTAGGTTTAAGTATTTCTAAGTTCTAGGGGACTGATGACCGTAGAAGTTAAGTCCCATAGTGCTCAGAGCCATTTTTTTAGTTATTTGAAAGTTGTATACGCCAGGAGAAACTCAGGTCTCACACCATCGATATGGGCTTTCGGAGATGAAGGCCCACCTGTGTACCCTTGATGACTGCATGACACAAAGCTTTACTCCTCACCTGCGCCCGTCAACACCAACATTGGACTGTTGATGCCTGGAAAGCATTGCCTGGTCCGACGAGTCTCGTTTCAAATTGTATCGAGCAGATGGACGTATACGGATATGAATCCATGGAACCCACATGTCATCAGGGGACTGTTCAAGCTGGTGGAGGCTCTGTAATGGTGTGGGGCGTGTGCAGTTGGAGTGATACGGACCCCTGACACAGCAAGATACGACTCTGACAGCTGACACGTACGTAACATCCTGTCTCATCACCTGCATCCAGCCGGTCGCTGTGGCCGAGCGGTTCTAGGCGCTTCAGTCCGGAACTGCGCTGCTGCTACTACTGTCGCAGGTTCGAATCCTGCCTCGAGCATGGATGTGTGTGATGTCCATAGGTTAGTTAGGTTTAAGTAGTTCCAAGTTCTAGGGGACTGGCTACCTCAGATGTTGAGTCCCATAGGGCTCAGAGCCATTTGAACCTTTAGAACCTGCATCCATTCATGTCAATTGCGCGTTCCAACGGACTTGGGAAATTCCAGCAGGACAATGCAACGCCCCACACATCCACAATTTCTACAGAGTGGCTCCAGTAACACTCTTCTGAATTTAAACACTTGCACTGGCCACCAAACTCCCCAGATGTCAACATTATTGAGCATATCTGGGATGCCTTGCAACGCGCTGTTCAGAATAGATCTCCACCCCTCTTACTCTCACGGATTTATGACTGCTGTGCGGGATTCATGGTGTCAGTTCCCTCCAGCACTACATCCGACATTAGTACAGTCCTCGCCACGTCGTTTTGCAGCACTTCTGCGTGCTCGCGGGGGCCCTTCACCACGTTAGGCATGTGTACCAGTTTCTTTGGCTCTTCAGTGAAACTTGAGTGCAAGTCAGCCTGTAGATAAACTGGTACCGTAATACTGATTCCACAGTCCCTGGCAGCGGTCGAATTCTCACGACAGTCAACTGGCTCGACGGTAGAGTTGTGTGCGGCAATAGGGCCGGCCGCGGTCGCCGAGCGGTTCTAGGCGCTTCAGTTCGGAACCGCGCGACTGCTACGGTCGCAGGTTCGAATCCTGCCTCGGGCATGGATGTGTGTGATGTCCTTAGGTTAGTTAGGTTTACGTAGTTCTAAGTTCTAGGGGACTGATGACCTCAGCAGTTAAGTGCCACAGTGCTCAGAGCCATTTGAACCATTTTTTGCGGCAGTAGGAAACTGGCATAATTTTAGCAGTGGGCACTTGCGTCCAGGACTTACCGTTTTCTTACGAAAGTAAATCCATCTCTCTTCCACGGAGTGTATAGACTAGCAGCCTTCAGAGTCACGCTTCGTTTCTGAATAGCTCTGAAAACAATTGTCGCCTGAAATCTTCACACCCTTTACACACACACACACACACACACACACACACACACACATATATATATATATATATATATATATATATATATATATATATAGTGCTTTCAATCGTCACCCAATATTAGATTTCAGGTAGCGTCATCCAATTAAATACGTCATATCTATTTAAACAAATAGTCCTTGTATCTAAGTAATCAAATGCTGCGAGAGACAAACCCGTTTTCTCTTCCTCAGATTCCGAAATCAGGTTAGTTATTTCTTGGTTAGGGTTCTCATTCTTTAATCTGTTAAAGTTCATCTTGGTTTGCATCCCAATATAATTGGCAGTCATCCTTTCATTCAGAATTCCTTGAATGTCGATATATATTTCTTCTAGAATGAAATTTTCACTCTGCAGCGGAGTGTGCGCTGATGTGAAACTTCCTGGCAGATTAAAACTGTGTGCTGGACCGAGACTCGAACTCGGGACCTTTGCCTTTCGCGGACAAGTTTGGAGGGTAGGAGACGAGGTACTGGGAGAAGTAAAGCTGTGAGGACGGGGCGTGACTCGTGCTTGGGTAGCTCAGTTGCCTGCGAAAGTCAAAGGTCCCGAGTTCGAGTCTCGGTCCAGCACACAGTTTTAATTTGCCAGGAAGTTTAATGTATTTCTTATTTCAGTTATCGAGACTTTATTTTTCTCTATGCATTATAAATAGGTGGCCTGTCTTTAGCGTAAAAAAATTTTTTTAATGGTATCCAAAGCTTAAGAATTCTCTCAACTTCGTACATTAACGACAGCCATCTTGTTTTTGAGTGAGGTAGAAGAGTCTGATGAATGACATCAACATATAAGCAGAACGCATTCAGCTTCTCTGTCCTTACCGCGCATATTCGAAAACAATTAAATATTTTCATGACAATTATATAAATATCGACTGTTAAGACTCTAGCAGCGCTCGATATAGTATTGTGGAGACTATGGGCAGGGTATCAAATTCCTTCTACATTTTTTTCCTAGTTGCTTTTTAATTTGGTGAAACACATTCCGCTGGCCGCATCAGTGGTGCCCTCCGAAGCTGGTATTGGTGTTGCCTACACAAGATGCGATTAATTTATCTGATGGAATTTGAAATCGTCTTAAAGTATCTAGACAAAACTTCGCAGTTGCCTCCAATGTTTCGTTATTCAGCGCAACAGTTTCACTTAAGTACTGAATAACTAACGCAAAAATTTTTTTCAGCATTATTATTCGATGAGTCGGTGCCTGTGGCGTAAAATGAAACATTTTGCGATTGTCTTTTTACCATTCCGAAGCGGAGTCTGGTGCGCGTATGCACTACTGGCCATAAAAATTGCTACACCACGAAGATGAAGTGCTACAGACGCGAAATTTAAGCGACACGTACAATGTGCTGACATGAGGAAAGTTTCCAACCGATTTCTCATACGCAAACAGCAGTTGACCGGCGTTGCCTGGTGAAAAGTTGTTGTGATGCCTCGTGTAAGGAGGAGAAATACGTACCATCACGTTTCCGACTTTGATAAAGGTCGGATTGTAGCCTATCGCGATTGCGGTTTATCGTATCGCGACATTGCTGCTCGCGTCGGTCGAGTTCCAATGACTCTTAGCAGAATATGGAATCGGTGGGTTCAGGAGGGTAATACGGAACGCCGTACTGGATCCCAACGCCCTCTTATCACTAGCAGTCGAGATGACAGGCATCTTATCCGCACGGCTGGAACGGATTGTGCAGCCACGTCTCGATGCCTGAGTCAACAGACGGGCACGTTTGCAAGACGACAACCATCTGCACGAACAATTCGACGACGTTTGCAGCAGCACGGACTATCAGCTCGGAGACCGTGGCTGCGGCTACCCTTGACGCTGCATCACAGACAGGAGCGCCTGCGATGGTGCACTCAACGACGAACCTGGGTGCACGAAAGGCAAAACGTCATGTTTTCGGATGAATCCACGTTCTGTTTACCGCATCATGATGGTCGCATCCGTGATTGGCGACATCGCGGTGAACGCACATAGGAAGCGGGTATTAGTCATCCCCATACTGGCGTATTATCCGCCGTGATCGTATGGGGTGCCATTGGTTACACGTCTCGGTGACCTCTTCTTCGCATTGACGGCCCTTTAAACAGTGGACGTTACATTTAAGATGTGTTATTACCCCTGGCTCTACCCTTCATTCGATCTCTGCAAAACCCTATATTTCAGCAGGATAATGCACGACCGCATGTTGCAGGTCTTGTACGGACCTTTCTGGATACAGAAAATGTTCGACTGCTGCCCTGGCCAGCACATTCTCCAGATCTCTCACCAGTTGAAAACGTCTGGTCAATGGTGGCCGAACAACTGGCTCGTCACAATACGCCAGTCACTACTCTTGATGAACTGCGGTATCGTGTTGAAGCTGCATGGGCAGCTGTACCTGTACACGCCATCCATCCTCTGTTTGACTCAATGCCCAGGCGTATCAAGGCCGTTATTAGGGCCAGAGGTGGTTGTTCTGGGTACTGACTTCTCTATGCACCCAAATTGCGTGAAAATGTAATCACATGTCAGTTGTAGTATAATATATTTGTCCATTGAATACCCGTTTATCATCTGCATTTCTTCTTGGTGTAGCAATTTTAATAGCCAGTAGTGTATTTTCAACAATCGCTGTAGCTTTTGTCGTGGCTGTAGACTGTTTTGCGGCGACTTCGGAGTCAGGATACGTTGCGCCATTGAGATTTACGGTACAGTCAAAAGAACTGGAGAGTGATGATGTTTGATAACTTTATAAGCTACCGTTAGTTCTGCAGCAGCAACGAGCAATTGTTTCGGATATCTTCTTTAATCATCAATGTAGTATGTTTTGAGGTCGATGCTACCACGTATCTGTTTGTATGATTCTTTGTAGAAATGTGGTGCCTGCCATCTTCCATATTTCCGTAAGTTGCTGACATGAAACGGCTACAAATCTTACTCTCCCTAATCCGTACGTCCTTACCTGACAAAAGACCACTCTTTTGAGTAATCATTCGAAAAATGTCACTATCTCTATCTATCCTCAGGCATTTTCGTCAGCTATGAAAAGTTTATTAGACTCCAGTCGACAATAACGTTTTAGTCTACATCTACATCTACGTTTATACTACGTAAGCCACCCAACGGTGTGTGGCGGAGGGCACTTTACGTGCCACTGTCATTACCTCCCTTTCCTGTTAGAGTCGCGTATGGTTCGCGGGAAGAACGACTGCCGGAAAGCCTCCGTGCGCGCTCGAATCTCTCTAATTTTACATTCGTGATCTCCTCGGGAGCTATAAGTAGCGGGAAGCAATATATTCGATACCTCATCCGGAAATACCAAATAACCCTGTGACGAAGCGCGCCGCTCTTCTTTGGATCTTCTCTATCTCCTCCGTCAATCCGATCTGGTACGGATCCCACACTGATGAGCAATACTCAAGTAGAGGTCGAATGAGTGTTTTGTAAGCCACCTCCTTTGTTGATGGACTACATTTTCTAAGGACTCTCCCAATGAATCTCAACCTGGCATCCGCCTTACCAACATTTAATTTTATATGATCATTCCACTTCAAATCGTTCCGTACGCATACTCCCAGATGTTTTACAGAAGTAACTGCTACCAGTGTTTTTTCTGCTATCCTATAATCGTACAATAATCATCGCGTCACTATGCACGTCACGTCCTACATACCCGCAGTAAACACTTCTAACATTACTAACTTGCACTCGTTGTTCGTATTACGTCCACCAATGGCAACTGTCCGGTTCTTCCTCGAGGCTCTGTTTAAATAGTTACAGCCTCATACTGCTGGAGTTGTCTGCTATTTTCTCTAACGGTGACGCTAGGGCTGGAATTTGCTTGCATCATCGATACGGGATACACAACATGCAACAGTATCTGTGTGACGACCTTGTCAACATGAACTTGCTGACATAAATAAAACTAAGTGAGGCTGCATTTCCATGTTGCCCTAACAGATGGCGTTACTACTGTACTTGAGTCAAGCTCGTATTTTGCAAAATCGGGAAAAAACTGTGTATTGTCGGGATGTCGGGACAGGAAGGTACGTAACGGTGACGGTCCCGATATATCAGAACGGATGGCAACCCTAGGTTTCGTACTAATATCGGCTAGGATAGGATGTGTATCAGCCAGTCAGTGGCAAGTAAGTACCCACGTATTTTGTGGGCTAACGATTTCCTTTAAGAAGTCTACAGTTCAGTTCGGCGCTCAACCATCATATATGTAAGGATAATTGATCATTTTATAATTTGCTATCAAACGTACAGTTCGGCTGTAGAAGTCGTTTAACAACTGAAAATGCTATATCCTCTTTTCTCTGTGAGTTACTGGATGGGTTAAACAAAATATTTCGAGTGCGAAACATAATTTTTGATTTAACTAAGGCGTTTGGTTGTCCTCATCACAAAATATTGCGAAGACAGTAACTTCTTCTCGAAAGAACAGTTACTGTTGATGACCGTGCAGCTTTTCCCTGGAATAAATGACTTAACTCCAAACCTCAGCTGTCGACAGGTATTGTTGATATACCTCGATGTGGACCGCTGAAAATGTGTGCCCCGATCGGGACTCGAACCCGGGATCTCCTGCTTACATGGCAGACGCTCTATCCATCTGAACCACCGAGGACAGAGATGAATAGCGCGACTGCGGGGACTTATCCCGTGCACGCTTCCCGTGAGACTCACATTCTCAACTGTCCACAATTCTACATATGTATTGTACCTTATAGACATTTGCCCACTCACTGAGGTTTTCGGTTAGTCATCATTTATTCCAGGGAAAAGCTGCACGGTCATCAACAGTAACTGTTCTTTCGAGAACAAGTTGCTGTCTTCGTATATATAGTTAAAGGCTACCCAGCCATTGACCTTCGTCTGTGCGAATGCGCACAGGTTGCCCAAACTCTTACGGGAATCGCCAGAGCGTGCGCGACTAACGAGTGGGTGGGCAAATGTCTATAAGGTACAATACATATGTAGAATTGTGGACAGTTGGGAATGTGAGTCTCACGGGAAGCGTGCACGGGATAAGTCCCTGCAGTCGCGCTATTCATCTGTGTCCTTGGTGGCTCAGATGGATAGAGCGTCTGCCATGTAAGCAGGAGATCCCGGGTTCGACTTCCGGTCGGGGCACACATTTTCAGCTGTCCACATCGAGGTATAACAACAACACCTGTCGGCAGCTGAGGTTTTCAGTTAGTCATCATTTACAAAATATTGCTCCAGAAGTTGTACCATTACGGAATATGGGGCGTAACTCACGATTGGTTCACATATTACTTTAGCAACAGACAGCAAAAGCTCATTATGCACAGTGTTGTAGATGGCTGTGATGTGGAGCCTGAGTAGGGTACAGTCAAATGGGTGGTGCCCCAGGGATCAGTTTAGGGCCATTCCTGTTCCTTGGCTCTGAGCACTACGCGACTTAACTGCTGAGGTCATCAGTCCCATAGAACTTGGAACTACTTAAACCTAACTAACCTAAGGACATCACACACATCCATGCCCGAGGGAGGATTCGAACCTGCGACCGTAGCGGTCGCGCGGTTCGAGACTGTAGCGCCTAGAACCGTTCGGCCACCCCGGCCGGTCCATTCCTGTTCCTTATTTATATACGGTACATGTCCTCTAGTATTACAGGTAACTCTAAAATATTTCTGTTAGCTGACTAGCTTGGTAGTAAAGGATGTTGTGTGCAACATTGGCTCGGTTTCAAGTGGTGCAGTTCATGGCTTGTACAAAATAAACTAACGCTAAATCACACTAAGACTCACTTTTTTACCGTTTCTAACATATAATTCAACAAAACCTTACGTTTTAATTTCACAGAATGGGCCTATGATTAGTGAAACTGAACAGTTCAAATTTCTAGATAGTAAACTGTCGTGGAATGCCCACGTTCAGGATCTTGTTCAGAGACTTAATGCTTCCATTTTTACTATTCGAACGGTATCGGAAGTGAACGATCGTTCGACACGAAAATAGTCTACTTTGCTTATTTTCATTCGCTTATGTCGTATGGTATCATATTTTGGGGTACCTCTTCCATATCTTCTGGTAAACCTTCCGGGATGTAAGGTCGTGGTCCATGAAACTCTTCAGCCTCTTCAGCTCCTCACGTTTCGTCCAGAGCTGCGCTGGACATCTTCAGAGGAGAAGAAACACCCCTCTGAAGCTGTCCAGCGCAGCTCTGGGCGAAACGTTAGGAGCTGAAGAGTTTCATTGACCACGACCTTACATCCCGGAAGGTTTACCAGAAGATATGTCATCCGGTCGTGAAAGCCTTCATAGTACCTCTTCCAATCCTAAAAGAATGTTTTTGACCCAGAAACGGGCAGTTCAGGCAAAAGGTGGTGTATGTTCGCGAACCTCTTGTCGGCCCCTGCTCATGAGTCTGGGTATTTAGACATTGGCCTCGCAAATATATATATATGTATAATCATCATCATCATTTAAGACTGATTATGCCTTTCAGCGCTCAGTCTGGAGCATAGCCCCCCCTTATACAGTCTTCCATGATCCCCTATTCAGTGCTAACATTGGTGCCTCTTCTGATGTTAAACCTATTACTTCAAAATCATTCTTAACCGAATCCAGGTACCTTCTCCTCGGTCTGACCCGACTCCTCCTACCCTCTACTGCTGAATCCATGAGTCTCTTGGGTAACCTTGCTTCTCCCATGCGTGTAACATGACCCCACCATCTAAGCCTGTTCGCCCTGACTGCTACATCTATAGAGTTCATTCCCAGTTTTTCTTTGATTTCATCATTGTGCACACCCTCCTGCCATTGTTCCCATCTACTAGTACCTGCAATCATCCTTCCTACTTTCATATCCGTAACCTCAACCTTGTTGATAAGGTAACCTGAATCCACCCAGCTTTCGCTCCCATACAACAAAGTTGGTCGAAAGATTGAACGGTGCACAGATAACTTAGTCTCGGTACTGACTTCCTTCTTGCAGAAGAGAGTAGATCGTAGCTGAGCGCTCACTGCATTAGCTTTGCTACACCTCGCTTCCAGTTCTTTCACTATGTTGCCATCCTGTGAGAATATGCATCCTAAGTACTTGAAACCGTCCACCTGTTCTAACTTTGTTCCTCATATTTGGCACTCAATCCGTTTATATTTCTTTCCCACTGCCATTACTTTCGTTTTGGAGATGCTAATCTTCATACCATAGTCCTTACATTTCTGATCTAGCTCTGAAATATTACTTTGCAAACTTTCAATCGAATCTGCCATCACAACTAAGTCATCCGCATATGCAAGACTGCTTATTTTGTGTTCACATATCTTAATCTCACAGAGCCAGTCTATTGTTTTCAATATATGATCCATAAATAATATGAACAACAGTGGAGACAGGTTGCAGCCTTGTCTTACCCCTGAAACTACTCTGAACCATGAACTCAATTTACCGTCAACTCTAACTGCTGCCTGACTATCCATGTAAAGACCTTTAAGTGCTTGCAAAAGTTTGCCTCCTATTCCATAATCTCATAGAACAGACAATAACTTCCTCCTAGGAACCCAGTCATATGCCTTTTCTAGATCTATAAAGCACAGATACAATTCCCTGTTCCACTCATAACACTTCTCCATTATTTGCCGTAAGCTAAAGATCTGGTCCTGACAACCTCTAAGAGGCCTAAACACACACTGATTTTCATCCAATTGGTCCTCAACTAATACTCGCACTTTCCTTTCAACAATACCTGAGAAGATTTTACCCACAACGCTGATTAAAGAGATACCTCTGTAGTTATTACAATCTTTTCTGTTTCCATGTTTAAAGATTGGTGTGATTACTGCGTTTGTCCAGTCTGATGGAACCTGTCCCGACTCCCAGGCCATTTCAATTATCCTGTGTAGCCATTTAAGACCTGACATTCCACTGTATTTGATGAGTTCCGACTTAATTTCATCCACCCCAGCCGCTTTATTGCACTGCAATCTATTGACCATTTTTCCACTTCCTCAAATGTGATCCTATTTCCATCATCATTCCTATCCCATTCTACCTCGAAATCTGAAACATTACTGATCGCATTTTCACCTACATTGAGCAACTCTTCAAAATATTCCCTCCATCTGCCCAAGGCATCCACAGGATTCACCAGCAGTTTTCCTGACCTGTCCAAAATACTTGTCATTTCCTTCTTACCTCCCTTTTGAAGACTGCTAATTACACTCCCGAATTGTTTTCCAGCAGCTTGACCCATAGTCTCCAACCTGTTTCCAAAGTCTTCCCACGATTTCTTCTTGGATGCTGCAATTATCTGTTTGGCTTTGTTTCTTTCTTCAACATAACTTTCTCTGTCTACCTGGGTTCCGGTATGTAGCCATTTTTGATACGCCTTCCTTTTCCTTTTACAGGCTGCCTTGACTGTATCATTCCACCAAGCTGTTTGCTTCATCCTACTTTTACACACTACTGTTCCAAGACAATCTTTAGCCACTTCTAGTACTGTGTCCCTGTACCTTGTCCATTCCTATTCCAATGACTGTAATTGACTACATTCAACTAACTGGTACCTTTCTGAGATCGCTGTTATGTACTTGTGCCTGATTTCTTATCCTGAAGTTTCTTCACTCTTATCCTCCTACATATGGACCTGACCTCCTGCACTTTCGGCTTCACAATCCCAATTTCACTGCAGATTAAATAATGATCAGTGTCATCAAAGAATCCCCTGAATACACGTGTGTCCCTCACAGCCTTCCTGAATTCCTGATCTGTTATTATATAGTCAATGACAGATCTGGTTCCCCTGCCTTCCCAAGTATACCGGTGAATGTTCTTATGTTTAAAAAATGAGTATGTGATTACTAAGCCCATACTGGCACATAAATCCAAGAGTTGTTTCCCGTTCCTGTTGGCCTCCATATCCTCTCCAAATTTACCCATAACCTTTTCATACCCTTCTGTTCGATTTCCAATCCTGGCGTTAAAATCACCCATGAGCAGAACACGTCCTTTACTCTAACAACTACATCACTGAGTGCCTCATAAAAACTATCCATCTTATCTTGATCTGCCCCTTCACAATGCGAATATACTGACACAATCCTAATTTTCTTGCTAGACACTGTCAAATCTATCCACATCAGTCGTTCGTTTACATACCTTATTGCAACTACGCTGGGTTCCATTTCTTTCCTGATGTAAAGCCCTACACCCCATTGTGCTATTCCTGTTTTGACTCCTGACAGGTAGACCTTGTATTCTCCCACTTCCTCTTCTTTCTCACCCCTTACCCGAATGTCACTAACAGCTAAAACGTCCAGCCCCATCTTACTTGCAGCCTCTGCCAGCTCTACCTTCTTCCCAGAGTAGCCCCCATTGATATTAATAGCTCCCCATCTCATTACCATTTGTTTGCCAAGTCGTATCTTAGGAGTCCCTGGTTTGTCAGTTAGAGGTGGGACTCCGTCACCTCCAAAGGTCCGAGGCATTTTGCTCTGATTGTTGCCAGCATCATATTTAAAGTACCAGGTAAGCAGGTTGCTAGCCTTACTTGCCCCGAGTCCCATTTGGTTTTACCCCTAACGGCTGAGGGACTAACTGGTGGATTTGGTAGTCTTTGCTGTATATATATATATATATATATATATATATATATATATATATATATATATACTGTCATTTCTTGTTAACAACTTTAGTTTAGTGCCAAGAATAACCAGCTTTCACTCAGTTAATAATCGGCAGAAAATCAATCCTGGATTTAGATCGGACTACCTTAACTCGTGTGCAGAAAGGTGTGGAGTATACTGCTGCATCCATTTTCAATAAGCTACCACTCGAATTCAAAAATCTTAACAGTAGTCCACGCACTTTCAAATCGAAACTGAAGAGTTTTCTCATGGGTCACTCCTATTCTGACGAGGAGTTCCTTGAAATATTAAGCTGATTCTTATGTTGTAATATTTATTGCGGTTACTTAAGCTAATGGCTTGAGTTTTCTGGGTTCATGAACATTTTATTTTTATCTGTTATTGCTTTTATGTTGTAATTTAATGTACTGACACGTTCCATGACCTTGGAGATTCGCTGTTCAAATTGGTCCTGCCGAACTTGGCGAGTAAATAAAAATAAAAGAAAACGAAGGTTTAGTCTTCACAATGGGCCTGGAAAGCTCCTGGGAGGCCAAAAAACGCTCGGCAGGTCAGATGCCAAGGCCAAGCTGATAGTTTCATTTGATTTTGAAGGATTAGTTCATCACGAATTTGTACCACAGTGAAACTGTTAATCGATGGTACTATCAGGATGTGTTGCGACGCCTGCGAGAAAGTGTGAGAAGGGAATGGCCAGAAATGTGGCGAGACAATTCGTGGCCCTTGCGTGACGATAACTCACCCGCACATTCTACATCTACTCCATACTCCGCAAGCCACCTGACGGTGTGTGGCGGAGGGTGGCATTCATCCTTGTTGGCCCGTGACTTCTAACAACCCTACCACAACAAAGGTCAAAAATTAATTATGATTTTAGTCTTGCTCACGCTGCTAAATATTGCATTTACAGACAACAACAAAGTTATACTATGTGGCAGGTGTCATTAGAGCACAGTTAATAACGGCATTTCATGAAATAATGGATAAACTAGGCACTCATCTTTTCGTGTTTCCCATGCTGGTCTCGTTGTGAACTCATGGCTCAATCGTCGAAAATCTAGGTAGTGATGATTCCAAGCTCGGATGGAAAGAGGCCTAGGTGTTATTCTACGATATTCAAAAGTTTTATAGATGTGTTTCATAACCCATTCTTGAAGATTAAACTTTTGCAATTTAGCACAACGGTGATGCAAAAAGTAATCAGCACTCCGCATTTAAGTTACACTTCTTTTTTATTACTTTTGTTGCATCACCACTTCACAATATAAAACATACTTGAAAATATCTTCCTCACTGTTAAAGTTCACATTTCATAAACTGGCTACAATTTGCGTCTTTTCAACATGACGGTCAAGACTTGACTCTCTAATTAACGATTACGCGCCCAAAAATCAGTTTCAAGTACGTCAAACATCATAGTGACAAAAGAAAGAATACATATAAGAATAATGTCATTGCAATATAAACATATCGATGTATCAAAGTACCTCTACATTAATGAAATCAAGTCTGAATGTTGTCACAGATATATGTTAACTATTTTACAGAAACACAGTAGAATATTGCTGGTATCGAGAGATTGAGGTGAGGTGCCGTAATGGTTACGTAATTCAAGTACCGTTACACACTATTGCACAAGAAACAAAATCACTGTGCTGTCTACATCTACATGGATACACCGCAAGTCACATTTAAGTACCTGCCAGAAGGTTCATCGAACCACCTTCACAATTCTCTATTATTCGTATCTCGTCAGCTCGCGAAAAGAACGAACATGTATACCTTCCCGTAAGAGCTCTGATTTCCCCTATTTTATGGTGCTCGTATCTCCTTATGTAGCTAGGCTTCAACAAAATATTTTCTTATTCAGAGGAGGAAGTTGGTGATTGGAAATTCGAGAGAACATTCCTCCGCAGAGCAAAACGTCTTCTTTTAATGATGTCCACCCAAATCCTGTGTCATTTCAGTGACACTCTCTCCCCCATTTCGCGATAATACAAAACGTGCTGCCTTTCTTTGAACTTTTTCGATGTATTGCATCAATCGTACCTGGTAAGGATCCTACACAGCGCAGCAGTATTCTAAAAGAGGACGGACAAGCGTACTGTAGGCAGTCTCCTTAGTAGGTTTGTTACATTTTCTAAGTGTCTTGGCAATAAAAAGCAGTCTTTGGTTAGCCTTCTCCACAACATTTCCTGTGTGTTTCTTCCAATTCAGGGTTGTTCATAATTGTAATTCCTAGATATTTAGCTGAATTTACAGCCTTTATATTTCAGTGATTTTTTATCGTGTACCAGAAGTTTAACGGATTCTTTTCGCACTCATGTGGATGACTCACACTTTTCGTTATTTAAGGTTATGTTATGTTAACTGGGGACCTAGAAACGACGGAGGGGCTCCGCTCCCACCGCAGCCGCAGTGGTCCACAACCCCACGACGACTGCCGCAGTCCACTTCACCCCTCCGCCGCCCCACACCGAACCCAGGGTTATTGAGCGGTTCGGCCCCCGGTGGCCCCCCCAGGGAACGTCTCACACCAGACGAGTGTAGCCCCTATGTTTGCATGGTAGAGTAATGGTGGTGTACGCGTACGTGGAGAACTTGTTTGCGCAGCAATCACCGACATAGTTAGCTGAGACGGAATAAGGGGAACCAGCCCGCATTCGCCGAGGCAGATGGAAAACCACCTAAAAACCATCCACAGGCTGGCGGGCTCACCGGCCCTCTACACAAATCCGCCAGGCGGATTCGTGCCGGGGACCAGGCGATCCTTCCCGCCCGGAAAGCAGTGCGTTAGACCGCACGGCCAACCGGGCGGCTTATTTAAGGTTAGTCGCCAAGTTTCGCACCATACGGCTATCTTTTCAAAATCGTTTTGCAGTTTGTTTTGAACTTCTGATGACTTCACTAGTCGATAAACGACAGCATCATCTGCAAACAACCTAAGACGGTTGCTCAGATAGATAACGAACAGCAGAGGGCCTGTAACACTACCTTGGGAAATGTCAGGAATCTCCTGTGTTTTACTCGATCACTTCCCGTCAGTTGCTAAGAACTGTGACCTTTCTGGCAGGAAATCGCGAATCCAGCCAAATATCTGGACGATATTCCGTAAGCACGAAGTTTCACTGCAAGCCGCTTGCGTCTACAGCGTCAAAAGCCTTCCGGAAAACCAGAAATACGGAACCAGTTTGAAATCGCTTGTCAATAGCACCCAACAGTTCATGCGAATAAAAAGCTAGTTGTGTTTCACAAGAACGATGTTTTCTAAATTCGTGTTGACATTGTGTCAATAGACTGTTTCCTTCGAGGTAGTTCATAATGTTCGGACACAATATATGTTCCAAAATCCTGCGGCATATCGACGTTAACGATATGGGCCTGTAATTTAGTGGATTACTCCTGCTACCTTTCTTGAATATTGCTGTGACCTGTGCAACTTTCCAGCCTTTGGGTGCAGATCTTTCGTCTAGCGAACGGTTGTATATGATTGTTAAGTGTGGAGCTATTGCATCAGCATACTCTGAAAGCAACCAAAATCGTATACAGTCTGGACCAGAAGACTTGCTTTTATTAAGTGATTTAAGTTGCTTCACTACTCCGAGCATATCTGCTTCTACGTTACTCATGTTCGCAGCTGTTCTTTATTCGAATTCTGGAATATTTACTTCGTGTTCTTTTGTAAAGGCATTTCGGTAGACCGTGTTTAGTAACTCTGCTTTGGCAGCACTGTCTTCGATAGTATCTCCATTGCTATCGCGCAGAGAAGGCATTGATTGTTTATTGCCGCTAACATACTTCGCATACGACCTTAATATCTTTGGATTTTCTGACTGGTTTCGACACAGAGTTTCGTTGTGCAAGCTGTAATTAGCATCTCGGATTCAAGTCCGCGCTAAATTTTGAGCTTCTGTAAAAGATCGCCAATCTTGGGGATTTTGCGTCTGTTTAAATTTGGCATGTTTGTTTCGTTGTTTCCGCAACAGTGTTCTGACCCGTTTTGTGTACCAAGGAGGATCAGCTCCGTCGTTTGTTAATTTATTTGGTGTAAATCTCTTTATTGCTGCCGATACTATTTCTTTGATTTTAAGCCTCATCTGGTGTACACTTGTATTCTTAATTTGGAATGAGTAGAGATTGCCTCTGAGGAAGGCGTCAAGTGAATCTTTATCTGCTTTTTTGAATAGGTATATTTTTCGTTCATTTTTGGAGGATTTGGGGATTACAATATTCAATCTCGCTACGACAACCCTGTCTTCACTAATCCCTGAATCGGTTTTGATGATCGTTGTTAACTCAGGATTATTTGTTGCTAAGAGGTCAAGTGTGTTTTCAAAGCCGTTTACTATTCGCGTAGGCTCACGAACTAACTCAAAAAACAAAACAAAAATGGTTCAAATGGCTCTGAGCACTATGGGACTTAACAGGTGAGGTCATCAGTCCCCTATACTTAGAACTACTTAAACCTAACTAACCTAAGGACATCACACACATCCATGCCCGCAGCAGGATTCGAACCTGCGACCGTAGCGGTTGCACCGTTCCGGACTGAAGCGCCTAGAACCGTTCGGCCACTGTCGCTGGCTCCCGCGTTGGCACTTGCTGATTGTCCAGTACTGAAATCTGCAGCATTTTACGGAAGGGTTACACTTCTATCACGTTGAACGATTCTGTTCAGTCGTCGTTGATCCTGTTGTTGCAGGATCTTTTTCCGGCCGCAGCGATGTCGGAGACTTTATGTTTTACCGGACTCTTAATATGCACGGTACACTCGTGAACTGATCGTATGGGTAAAAGCCCACTTCATTACTACCTCGGAGATTCTTTGTCCCAAGGCTCGTGCGCCGACTATAACGTTGAAACTCACTTAAATTCTGGTAACCTGTCATTATAGCAGCAGTAACCGATCTAACAACTGCGCCAGACACTTGTCTGATTTAGCTGTAGCCGACAGCAGCGCCGTATTCTGCCTGTTTACATACCTCTCTATTTGAATACGCATCCTTATACCATTTTCTTTGGCGCTGCAGCGTACTTTCCACAGCGAAACTTTGTCTCGAAACCTGGCAGAAAATCCAAACAGATTCTGGTCGTATGTAAGACATGCTAGCCGCAAGAGACAATCGATGCCTTCTGTAGCCGACAGCAATGGAAATGCTATCGACGACAGTACTGCTAAAGCAGACTTCCGAAATCCCTTCACCAAAGGAGACTAAGTAAATATTACAGAACGCAAATCTAGAACACCTGACAACATGAATAACTTAGAAGTGGATATCCTCGGAGTAGTGAGACAACTTAAATCACGTAATAAAATCGAGTCTTCTCATCGAGACTGTATACCAGTTAGGTTCCTTTCAGAGAATGCTGATGCAGTAGCTCCTTACTTAACAATCGTGGACAACCGCTCACTCTACGAAAGATCCGTACACAAACACTGGAAAGTTGCACAGGTCACACCAGTATTCAAGAAGGATAATTGCAGTAATCACTAAATTACCCTCCCACATCATAAACGTCGATATGCAGCAACATTTTGGAAGATATATTGTGTTCTAACATTATGGTTCAAATGGCTCTGAGCACTATGGGACTTAAAATCTGAGGTCATCGGTCCCCTATACGTCTGCAGCTACATCAGAGTGACCCGATTTGTGGAAGATTGCCAGTGACTACAACTCTTCTTGGAGGCAATTGCATTGAGATGTACAGATTTGTGTTCTTGTTACGATGATGTTTAATAAATTTCCGCTTCTAGGGAAACATGAAGACCCTTTATGGTCACCATGTAGACTATGAAGTTTTGTGCAAAGTATCTACGTCTACTATGAAGTTTTGTGGAAAGTATGTACATCTACATCGACATCTATACTCCACAAGCCACCTGGCGGTGTGTGGCGGAGGGTACCCTGAGTACCTCTATCGGTTCTCCCTTCTATTCCAGTATCGTATTGTTCGTGGAAAGGATTGTCGGTATGCCTCTGTGTGGGCTCTAATCTCTCTGATTTTATCATCACGGTCTCTTCGCGAGATATACGTAGGAGGGAGCAACATACTGCTTGATTCCTCTGTGAAGGTATGTTCTCGAAACTTCAACAAAAGCCCGTACCGAGCTACTGAGCGTCTCTCCTGCTGACTCTTCCACTGGAGTGTATCTATCATCTCCGTAACGCTTTCGCGATTACTAAATGATCCTGTAACGAAGCGCGCTGCTCTCCGTTGGATCTTCTCTATCTCTTCAATCAACCCTATCTGGTACGGATCCCACACCGGTGAGCAGTATTCGAGCAGTGGGGGAACAAGTGTACTGTAACCTACTTCTTTTGTTTTCGAACTGCATTTCTTTGGGATTCTTCTAATGAATCTCAGTCTGGCATCTGCTTTACTGACGATTAATTTTATACGGTCATTCCAGTTTAAATCACTCTTATTTCGGAAGACTGAAACATCCCCTTAGAAAATTTATCTATTACTGTGCTGATAAACCTCTTATGTTATCTGATTTTCAAACAGCTGAGCAGAACTGAACGTACTCAGACATTTCTCTCTTTACTTATTCTGATCAACACTAAACTGACACACAATATTTTTAGTGCAACGCAATCTGACTTGCAACAGTCCCTACAAAAAACTGGCCGTGACTAACGATAACCTATTCCTTTCATGAATCACTTACCTCACAAAAATATTCGTTACTCGAACTACTGCACTACAGAGAGCGCCAATACTACCAGCTAAATAAAGGATTCTAAGTACTGAAGGCACAAACTACTGATAGGCATAGTTAGCAAATGAAAGATTATATATATATATATACGCTCTGTTCACATCGAACTGTCCAACACTACAATAGCGAATATTTCAACAGCGCCAACCAGCCACAGACTGCACACAACACAGCCAGTGATTTTCATACAGAGCGCTACGTGACGTTACCAACATAAAAACCTAAACAGCCTACTTAGATAGACCAACATAAAAACCTAAACAGCCTGCTTACAAGACTTCTCTCCATTGAGAATGACATGCTGCGTTCTGTTATCTAGGAACTCTTCAATCCAATCACACAATTGGTCTGATCGTCCATATGCTCTTTCTTTGTTCATTAAACGACTGTGGGGAACTGTATCGAACGCCTTGCGGAAGTCAAGAAACACGGCATCTACCTGGGAACCCGTGTCTATGGCCCTCTGAGTCTCATGGACGAATAGCGCGAGCTGGGTTTCACACGATAGTCTTTTTCGAAACTCTTGCTGATTCCTACAGAGTAGATTTCTAGTCTCCAGAAAAGTCATTATACTCGAACATAATACGTATTCCAAAATTCTACAACTGATCGACGTTAGAAATATAGGTCTATAGTTCTGCACATCTGTTCGACGTCTCTTCTTGAAAACGGGCTGACCTGTGCCCTTTTCTAATTTTTTGGGAACGCTACGCTCTTCCAGAGACCTACGGTACTCCGCTGCAAGAAGGGGGGCAAGTTCATTCGCGTACTCTGTGTAAAATCGAACTGCTATCCCACCAGGACCAGCGGCCTTTCATCTTTTGAGCGATTTTAATTGATTTTCTATCACTCTGTCATCTATTTCGATATCTACCATTTTGTCATCTGTGCGACAATCTAGAGAAGGAACTACAGTGCAGTCTTCCTCTGTGAAACAGCTTTGGAAAAAGACATTTAGTATTTCGGCCTTTAGTCTGTCATCCTCCGTTTCAGAACAATTTTGGTCACAGAGTGACTGGACATTTTGTTGATCCACCTACCGCTTTAACATAAGACGAAAATTTCTTAGGATTTTCTGCCAAGTCAGTACATAGAACTTTACTTTCGAATTCACTGAACGCCTCTCGCATGGCCCTCCTCACACTACATTTCGCTTCGTGTAATTTTTGTTTGTCTTCAAGGCTATCATTATTGTTCCTCTATCGATTGCTGTTTGTATTATTTCAAACTGACTGGTTTCGTGACAGAGGGTTCCCATCGGGTGTTTATGATACTATAGCCTGTCATTTACGCAGCTTCCTTTACAATGGGTTAGCAAAAAAGGAGACGACACATCTTAAAAGTTTTCTAACTGTTTCTCTCTACAGGAACGTATCTTTGTCAATCTAGGAACTCCTCAGTTATGTTTTTTGTGTAATCCTCTGGTTTGTTTTATGTACAAATTATTTCAAAACTTTATGTTTAATTGCGACGGTATGTGTAAAAGGCACTCAAAAACTCAACAAGCCCATTACATCATTTTATTTGCAATTTTAATGTAAAGCGACAGTGCACTGCCATATGGCAGTGACCTTGATAGTGTTCCATTAAGACTGGTTACTACAACAAATTAGATAGAATATATTTTAGCTCTCTAATTCGAGTTTGATAAGTCTGGCAATAAAAAAAAAGAAAAAAAATGTTTGTGTCGCAAGTCACTCACCTTACTTCTCAATATAGTCCCCTCTGTGGAATATACACTTGGTCCAGTGCTCCTTCGGTTTTTTCATCTCATCAGAAAAATAGGTTCTGTTAAGCTCTGAAAAATACTCGTTGATTGCAAGTATCACTTCCCCATTTACTGAAAATTTCTTCCCAGCAAGCCAGAGTTTCACGTTAGGGAGCGGGGAGAAGTAACTTGGAGCTAAGTCTGGTGAAGAGGTTGGATAAGAAGCCATTTAATGCACCTTCGCCATTTTTATGACTAATGTCTGGGATACTGCGTTATTCTGGTGAAAGAGAACTTTGTTGCGTGCCAACCTCAGTCGTTTTTCAGCTGATGAAAGTTTCCAAAGATCCAACAATGAAGCATAACAGTTATCTATGAGGATTATTCCTTGGGAATCCCAAAATACAGTTGTCATCACAGTACCAGCTGACAAGATAATCTCTGCCTTCTTCAATGCACTTTCATCAGCATTTGTCCACCGTTTTGAATGTGGTTTTGACTCAAGTGTGTAATGATGGAGCCAGGTTTCATCAACAGTCGCAAATCGTGCTGAAACACGGTGCCAGGTATGCTTTTGGTTGGTTGCGAGCCATTGTGGCATCCACTTCGCACAGAGCACACACAACTTCTCTGTAGTTAGTTCTCCCTCAGCTGAGATGCTCGCAGTTTCAGAAATCTCACGAATTTGTATCCAGCAGTCTTGCGTTTCCATATTGTGGATTTTGTCACTGGTTTCCTTTGTGGTAACATCAACTGGACGGCCACAGCATTCTTTGTCTTGGTTGCTTGGTCGACCACATTTAAATTCAGTAATCTAAAATTAAGTAGTCTTCAAAGGTGTTGCAAAGTCTGCATGAACTTCATCCACTTCTGTTTTGATTTGTGTGGCAGCCCAAGTTCAAATGAAAATGTTTAATAACGGCATGAAACTTGTTTTTTTTTTTTTTTCATTTCCAGTTGCAATCGACTCACTGAACAATTCAGAAATCTGTCAATAATGAACTGTGTGCTGCACATTGTTGAAATTCTTTATACAAACCTTGGAATAATCAAGCTTACCAACCATGGTTCAATTTTTTCATGTATGTTTACCAGACTTATCAAACTACCCAAATATTGTAAACACAAGATTGTAAACCGATTGTCATTTATTTTTATGTATTTTAACAGATACAAAGAAGGACTACACTGTCTGAAACAGGTCAGTTTGATAAAAACAGGAAGTGTACATGTTCTACAAGCAGCAATAGCGATTTCCATCCCTGTGACAAGTTTGTCCAATTTTGTCAAAAATTTCTAATTGTAACCAACAAAAGTATATTACAGTTTTAAATGAAGTGATGGTTTTTTCCTGACCAGCTTTGTGTATTACTGTCACAGGCCCACTTTTACCTCGGACGCACTGTATGTGCTGTAGCTGGGGAAACACAGTGGGTCAGGGCCGCGCTCTCAGAGTCTGTCTGCACATTTTATAGCGCCGAGCTTTCTTTGCGACAAAAGGCGTCCTTCCTCAGGGTGTGCCGGGCGAGGAGCCACGCCGGCGGCGCAGCAGCAGCCCGCGCCTGCTGGACCGCGTGCAGCTGTTCGACCGCGTGGCGCAGGAGCACGCCGAGTCGCAGGCCACCAACCCCTTCTCCGACCACTTCCAGGGCCGCGTCTCGCCTCGGCCCGACGACCCCGACTACGGCAAGTGAGTGCTGTGCGGCAGCAGTCTGGCAAAAGTATAGCGTTAACCTCCTCTTAATGTATACTTTTTTCACATTTGAAACTGTCACGTATAAAAATACGTGCGATATCTACATTACTAAATGGCTAACACAATGCGCACTGATACAGATCCAATTTCTACTGGTACACAGCTGGAGGTACTTCAAAAATGGTTCAAATGACTCTGAGCACTATGGGACTCAACATCTTAGGTCATAAGTCCCCTAGAACTTAGAACTACTTAAACCTAACCAACCTAAGGACATCACACACACCCATGCCCGAGGCATGATTCGAACCTGCGACCGTGGCAGTCCCGCGGTTCCGGACTGCAGCGCCAGAACCGCAAGGCCACCGCGGCCGGCCAGCTGGAGCTACTCGTGGATGATCAGACACTGTAGAGGTACCAAATGTTCACTGCTATGTTGCACTTACTGATTCAAAACCCCAGACTCTTCTATGGCAACAAGATCCACTGATGTAGCGCGCTATGAGGCCGCAAATTCTGCTACATTGTGAACAATACAAACGCCAGCATTTGGATGCAGTTTTCCTCACAATGAACTGGAGTACAAGGCTAGCAAAGAAGCTCCAAAAATAAACTGTATAAGGTATACGATTTTAATAAGCTGCCTGTATAAACTACTCATCATGTGTATGAACGAGCAAACACCATTCAAAAAAAAAAAAAAAAAAAAAAAAAAAAAAAAAAAAAAAAAAAAAAAAAAACTGTACTTCATCAAATTTATCCAAAAAGTTAATTCATAATATACACTACTGGCCATTAAAATTGCTACACCAAGAAGAAATGTAGATCATAAACAGGTATTCATTGGACAAATATATTATACTTGAACTGACATGTGATTACATTTTCTCGAAATTTTGGTGCATGGATCCTGAGAAATCAGTACCCAGAACAACCACCTCTGGCCGTAAGAACAGCCATGATACACCTGGGCACTGAGTCAAACAGAGCTTGGATGGCGTGTACAGGTACAGCTGCCCATGCAGCTTCAACACGATACCACAGGTCATCAAGAGTAGTGACTGGCGTATTGCGATGAGCCAGTTGCTCGACCACCATTGACCAGACGTTTTCAGTTGGTGAGAGATCTGGAGAATGTGCTGGCCAGGGCAGCAGTCGAACATTTTCTGTATCCAGAAAGGCCCGTACAGGACCTGTAACATGTGGTCGTGCATTATCCTGTTGAAATGTAGGGTTTCACAGGGATCAAATGAAGGGTAGAGCCACGGGTCGTAACACGTCTGAAATGTAACGTCCACTGTTCAAAGTGCCGTCAATGCGAACAAGAGGTGACTAAAACGTGTAACCAATGGCACCCTATATCATCACGCCAGGTGATGCGTCAGTATGGTGATGACGAATCCACGCTTCCAATGTGCGTTCACCACGATGTCGCCCAACAAGTATACGACCATCATGATGCTGTAAACAGAACCTGGATTCATCCGAAAAAAGGACGTTTTGCCAATCGTGCACCCAGGTTCGTCGTTGAGTACGCCATTGCAGGCGCTCCTGTCTGTGATGCAGCGTCAAGGATAACCGCTGCCACGGTCTCCGAGCTGACAGTCCATGCTGCTGCAAACGTCGTCGAACTGTTCGTGTCTTGCAAACCTCCCCATCTGTTGACTCAGGGATCGAGATGTGGCTGCACGATCCGTTACAGCCATGCAGACAAGAAGCCTGTCATCTCGACTGCTAGTGATACGAGGCCGTTGGGATCCAGCACGGCGTTCCCTATTACCCCCCTGAACCCACCGATTCCATATTCTGCTAACAGTCATTGGACCTCGACCAACGCGAGCAGCAATGTCGCGATACGATAAACCGCAATCGCGATAGGCTACAATCCGACATTTATCAAAGTCGGAAACGTGATGATACAGATTTCTCCTCCTTACACGAGGAAACACAACAACGTTTCACCAGGCTACGCCTGTCAACTGCTGTTTGTGTATGAGAAATCGGTTGGAAACTTTCCTCATGTCAGCACGTTGTAGGTGTCGCAAAAGGCGCCAACCTTGTGTGAATGCTCTGAAAAGCTAATCATTGGCATATCACAGCATCTTCTTCCTGTCGGTTAAATTTCGCGTTTGTAGCACGTCATCTTCGTGGTGTAGCAATTTTAATGGCCAGTAGTGTAAATACACTGCCTGATAAAGGAAGTGAAGCTCGCACAAGACACGGTCAGATGTCAATGTAACTATGTACATGTACAGACCATTGGTGGGTATGTAAATGATTGGAGTGGCAGTGTTCGTGACAGGTAGAGGTAGAGCAGCCCCAGATGGTACTAAAGTTGTTCATGTTTATTGCTGGTACCAGACTTGGTAGGGTATATAAGAAAGTTCAAAATGGTTCAAATGGCTCTGAGCACTATGGGACTTAACTTCTGTGGTCATCAGTCCTCTAGAACTTAGAACTACGTAAACCTAACTAACCTAAGGACAACACACATCCATGCCGGAGGCAGGATTCCAACCTGCGACCGTAGCGGTCACGCAGTTCCAGACTATAGCGCCTAGAACCACTCGGCCACTCCGGCCGTCGTATAAGAAAGTGGACAGGGTCAGATGTTGAAGGAAGAGGGGAAGGAAGGTTATGATTTAAGGTTCCATCGACGTCAGGGTGATTAGAGGTGGCGCACAACCAACAGAATGTTTCAAGGGATGGGGAAGAAAATCGACCGTACCCTTTCAAAGCAATCTCCCTGGCATTTGAGTGAGCAACTTAGGGGAATCACAGAGAACCTAAATCAGGATTGATGGTCTCGGATTTGAAGAGTTGCCCTCGCAAATATGAGCCCTGTGTGCTATCCACTGCCCCACCTCAGTCAGTATGAGATGTTGAGTGGGGCAGCGGTATCCACGTCTGACACAATCTGAAAAGGGCCTCATTGTGGGTCTCCAGGTGGCCAATCGGTCGCATCGTACGGTACCTGTATTTATGGATTGCCCAAAAGTCACAGTGGCCTGATTTTGGAAGCGTAGGTTTGGGATGGTGATTTCACGTCGTCAATGTTCTTCTCGATCAGATCACGCCTGACCACGAGAAGGGATGATGGCTGTATTGCGCACCAAGCACATGGTAACCGCTTCACATATGCGCCTGTACTCTGAGAACAAGTAATGGACTCAATGCGACATACTGTGCCATTCAACACCATTGGACCAAGACTGACAGCAGCTAAACTGGGGAATTACTGTCACATGTGCACAATGCCGCTGACACCACAAGACAAACAGAGACGTTTGCAGTGGCGCCATCACCAGGAAGCATATATTGTAGGTCTACGTCTACATCGTTAGTCTGTAGTGCCTGGCACGGGGTTTTTCGAACCACCTTGACCATTTCTCTGCCGCTCCACTATCGAATAGCGTGTGGAGAAAAAGAACACTTAGCAGTTTCCGTGCAAGGTATGATTTTTCTTATTTTATTGCGACGATCATTCCTCCCTATGTAGTTGGGCGCCGACACAATATTTTCACACTCTGAGAAGAAAGCTGGTGACTGAAATTTTATGAGAATACCCTCCCGCAACGAAGAAACCCTTATGGTTGCCACCCCAGTTTACATATCACATCCGTGGCGCTCTCTCCCCTGTTTCGGGATAGTACAAAACGAGCTGACATTCTTTGAATTTTTTTCAAGTTATCCACCGGCCCTATCTGATGCAGATCCCACACTGCACAGCAGTACCCCAGAAGAGGACGTACAAGCATAGTATAGGCTGTCTCTTTATTAGACCTGCTGCATTTTCTCAGTGTTCTGGCAATTTTATCTATGTGAACGTTCCAACTTAATTTATTCGTAATATTGCTGACGAGTGGCATTGCACTGTGTTCGGCGACGAATCGGGTTCTGCACTACCCCATCGTCGACCACTGTGGCAGCAACCTGGGGAGAGGTCACATTCCTCGAATCTTCTGCTGAGACACAACGGTATTACTTCTGCTGTCATGGCATGGGGAACATGGGGTATGACTTCAGGTCAGAGATGGCTATTATTGACGGAATTATGACAGCACGGTGGTAGGAACATAACGGACATTCTGTGTCCACACATGTCACCTCTCACGTGATAGAATTGTGGTATCATTTTTCAACAGGACAATGCTCACAAACACGATTTGTGTCGCTATGAACTGTCTGCATGATTTTGAAGATACTCTAGTGATTAGGAACAGCCTGTAACCTCCCCATCACTTATCGACCTTAATGACAGTGAAAAATTAAACCGCGTGCACCTAATGGAAATTTGGGAAAAGCAATCGTCACTGGTGGAAATTAATTTTGAAAAGGGGTAAAGTTAATAAAGAAAGTAAATGTGCGGTCGTTATGTTAACAATTAACTGGCGGTAATTAGATATTTGAGATTTGTGGAAAATTACGGTCGCAAGTCCTATGGACAACTACTATAATAACTGAAAATGAAAGATTAATGCATTTATAATTAGCACTAAAAGCGTGGCTACTGAAGGTTGACACGTGTAGTGTGAAAACTGAATGTTTGCCAGAAGTAATAAATTTCGCTACACTCGGACTTAATTTAGCAAAAGAATAAATGGAACTGGGAAACTGAAAGTTAATTTAGTGACTGAAATTAATAGTGAAACTTTGTTTCTGAAGCACTACGAAATTCAATAAAATAAGGTTAGCCTTGGGCTACCTCAACAATCATTTCAAAAACTACTTGGATCTACGCAATTTAGAAATAAGAGATTTAACTTTGAACTTGAATTAAATGATTCTCGACAATTAACAATAGTAAAATTTAGTATCAAGCTGAGCTGCAGTCACACGTAAGCTAAAATATGGTAACAAAACTCGCACCCTTAATTTGTGCTTGTGTAATCTAAATATTGTAGCCAGCTATGAATACTTTAACTGAACTTTGAGTTTAAAGCAGTGAAATGGAGTGATATTACTTTAACTCTGGCGTTTGAATTTCAACGACACTCGGGTTCATTCCGGAAAAGGAAGCGACGCTGCTTGGTAATGCAATTGGGACAATGAGCAACAAAGATTCACGCTACGTTGCTGTAGTTTAGTGAAAAAAATTTAACAGTTAGAAAAGCTGAGGTGTGCCGTACAGTTCTAAAACTTTACGTGCTTTTAGTATTCCTTGTTGGTTGATTGAAGGTTTGCAGTCGTCGATCGGGGAGGTGGCGACAGTCACTCATTGCCCACCGTCGCTGTTGCAGAAGCTGGATGTTGGCGCGCCTTCTTCTCGACACGGTCACCAGGCGAAACAGGCTCTCGGTGTGCGCCAGCTGATGCTCCCCGTCCGCGACACCGTGTCAGAAACTATCATAGCAAGTCGAGCGCAATTACATGCTGCCAAACCCGGAAAGCGCGGCAACTTGCGGGAGCGTCACACAACACACCTGCTCCACCGCCCAACTCCAGCCAGACTCTGCTCTGCCCGCGCTCCATACGGCATAGTTAACACTACCCAAGATCCTAAACACTTTGGTTCTCCACACAACCTATCGATGTAATCGTTCGATAGTATAGTTTTGCCTAGGCCAGACCTAGCGTAAAAATACAAATAATATTTACAAAACAAACCAGTTGTACATCGACATAAATGCATATACACTCCTGGAAATGGAAAAAAGAACACATTGACACCGGTCTGTCAGACCCACCATACTTGCTCCGGACACTGCGAGAGGGCTGTACAAGCAATGATCACACGCACGGCACAGCGGACACACCAGGAACCGCGGTGTTGGCCGTCGAATGGCGCTAGCTGCGCAGCATTTGTGCACCGCCGCCGTCAGTGTCAGCCAGTTTGCCGTGGCATACGGAGCTCCATCGCAGTCTTTAACACTGGTAGCATGCCGCGACAGCGTGGACGTGAACCGTATGTGCAGTTGACGGACTTTGAGCGAGGGCGTATAGTGGGCATGCGGGAGGCCGGGTGGACGTACCGCCGAATTGCTCAACACGTGGGGCGTGAGGTCTCCACAGTACATCGATGTTGTCGCCAGTGGTCGGCGGAAGGTGCACGTGCCCGTCGACCTGGGACCGGACCGCAGCGACGCACGGATGCACGCCAAGACCGTAGGATCCTACGCAGTGCCGTAGGGGACCGCACCGCCACTTCCCAGCAAATTAGGGACACTGTTGCTCCTGGGGTATCGGCGAGGACCATTCGCAACCGTCTCCATGAAGCTGGGCTACGGTCCCGCACACCGAAAGGCCGTCTTCCGCTCACGCCCCAACATCGTGCAGCCCGCCTCCAGTGCTGTCGCGACAGGCGTGAATGGAGGGACGAATGGAGACGTGTCGTCTTCAGCGATGAGAGTCGCTTCTGCCTTGGTGCCAATGATGGTCGTATGCGTGTTTGGCGCCGTGCAGGTGAGCGCCACAATCAGGACTGCATACGACCGAGGCACACAGGGCCAACACCCGGCATCATGGTGTGGGGAGCGATCTCCTACACTGGCCGTACACCACTGGTGATCGTCGTGGGGACACTGAATAGTGCACGGTACATCCAAACCGTCATCGAACCCATCGTTCTACCATTCCTAGACCGGCAAGGGAACTTGCTGTTCCAACAGGACAATGCACGTCCGCATGTATCCCGTGCCACCCAACGTGCTCTAGAAGGTATAAGTCAACTACCCTGGCCAGCAAGATCTCCGGATCTGTCCCCCATTGAGCATGTTTGGGACTGGATGAAGCGTCGTCTCACGCGGTCTGCATGTCCAGCACGAACGCTGGTCCAACTGAGGCGCCAGGTGGAAATGGCATGGCAAGCCGTTCCACAGGACTACATCCAGCATCTCTACGATTGTCTCCATGGGAGAATAGCAGCCTGCACTGCTGCTAAAGGTGGATATACACTGTACTAGTGCCGACATTGTGCATGCTCTGTTGCCTGTGTCAATGTGCCTGTGGTTCTGTCAGTGTGATCATGTGATGTATCTGACCCTAGGAATGTGTCAATAAAGTTTCCCCTTCCTGGGACAATGATTTCACGGTGTTCTTATTTCAATTTCCAGGAGTGTATATATATATATAAATACATACATACATACATACATACACCCCTGGAAATGGAAAAAAGAACACATTGACACCGGTGTGTCAGACCCACCATACTTGCTCCGGACACTGCGAGAGGGCTGTACAAGCAATGATCAGACGCACGGCACAGCGGTGTTGGCCGTCGAATGGCGCTAGCTGCGCAGCATTTGTGCACCGCCGCCGTCAGTGTCAGACAGTTTGCCGTGGCATACGGAGCTCCATCGCAGTCTTTAACACTGGTAGCATGCCGCGACAGCGTGGACGTGAACCGTATGTGCAGTTGACGGACTTTGAGCGAGGGCGTATAGTGGGCATGCGGGAGGCCGGGTGGACGTACCGCCGAATTGCTCAACACGTGGGGCGTGAGGTCTTCACAGTACATCGATGTTGTCGCCAGTGGTCGGCGGAAGGTGCACGTCCCCGTCGACCCGGGACCGGACCGCAGCGACGCACGGATGCACGCCAAGACCGTAGGATCCTACGCAGTGCCGTAGGAGACCGCACCGCCACTTCCCAGCAAATTAGGGACACTGTTGCTCCTGGGGTATCGGCGAGGACCATTCGCAACCGTCTCCATGAAGCTGGGCTACGGTCCCGCACACCGTTCGGCCGTCTTCCGCTCACGCCCCAACATCGTGCAGCCCGCCTCCAGTGGTGTCGCGACAGGCGTGAATGGAGGGACGAATGGAGACGTGTCGTCTTCAGCGATGAGAGTCGCTTCTGCCTTGGTGCCAATGATGGTCGTATGCGTGTTTGGCGCCGTGCAGGTGAGCGCCACAATCAGGAGTGCGTACGACCGAGGCACACAGGGCCAACACCCGGCATCATGGTGTGGGGAGCGATCTCCTACACTGGCCGTACACCACTGGTGATCGTCGAGGGGAGACTGAATGGTGCACGGTACATCCAAACCGTCATCGAACCCATCGTTCTACCATTCCTAGACCGTCAAGGGAACTTGCTGTTCCAACAGGACAATGCACGTCCGCATGTATCCCGTGCCACCCAACGTGCTCTAGAAGGTATAAGTCAACTACCCTGGCCAGCAAGATCTCCGGATCTGTCCCCCATTGAGCATGTTTGGGACTGGATGAAGCGTCGTCTCACGCGGTCTGCACGTCCAGCACGAACGCTGGTCCAACTGAGGCGCCAGGTGGAAATGGCATGGCAAGCCGTTCCACAGGACTACATCCAGCATCTCTACGATCGTCTCCATGGGAGAATAGCAGCCTGCATTGCTACGAAAGGTGGATATACACTGTACTAGTGCCGACATTGTGCATGCTCTGTTGCCTGTGTCTATGTGCCTGTGGTTCTGTCAGTGTGATCATGTGACGTATCTGACCCCAGGAATGTGTCAATAAAGTTTCCCCTTCCTGGGACAATGAATTCACGGTGTTCTTATTTCAATTTCCAGGAGTGTATATATATATATATATATATATATATATATATATATATATATATATATATAGTAAAACAATTACAATATATAAAGAAGCAGAAATGTCATATCTTGAGGTAACAAAATAAGGAAAAAAACTTGTAGTATAAGAGATGGAAATAGGAGGATATGCATTTCCGGCGTTACAAGCCCCCTATCCGCCCTGACATAATATGTGTGGGACTATTCCAGACAGCAGCTCTGTCCTAGTACCAGTATCCCCAATATCGAGAACCACTCACAAACGTTGTGGGGCACCTCGTCTCATGGGATGACAGAATGGCTTTGTGACACCATTCCCTTCTGAGTGAGGGCATGAATCCAGGCCAAGTTCTTTATACGAGGGTTGGAATTACACGAAGGAACTACACACAGGAGGCGGCCACACGGGTAGCGGGGGCTGTGCGGAAGGGACTGGGCGGTTTTTTAGGTTAGAGGGTCTCGGGGAACCACAGAAGGGACGTCCGTGTAAAAGTGGGCAGGTAAACCACAGTAAGGTAGTTGTAGGAACGATTGGCACTGTCGTTGTAAATTGTCGTTGCTGTGTTGGGAAAGAACCAGAGCTCCAGGCCCTAATAGAAAGCACTGAAGCTCAAATAGTTGTAAGTACAGAGAACTGGCTAAAGCCGGAAATAAGTTCAGCCGAAATTTTTTCAAACGATCTAGTAGTGTTCAAAATGGTTGAAATGGCTCTGAGCACTATGCGACTTAACTTCTGAGGACATCAGTCGCCTAGAACTTAGAACTAATTAGACCTAAGGACATCACACACATCCATGCCCGAGGCAGGATTCGAACCTGCGACCGTAGCGGTCACGCGGTTCCAGACTGAAGCGCCTTTAACCGCATGGCCACACCGGCCGGCTCTAGTAGTGTTCAGAAAGGACAGATTAAATACAGTTGGTGCTGGAGTATTTATTGCTGTCAGAGGTAGTTTGCCTTGTAGCGAAATTGAAGTAGATAGTTCGTGTGAAATAGTATGGGTAGAGGTTATACCTGACATTTGGACTAAACTATTAACTGGATCGTTTTACCGACTCCCGACTCACCAGGAAAGTACTTGGGCTCGAACAAACACAAATACACCAAAATCGTGTGAGAAATAATCTAAAGGTCTCTTATTGCACTAGTGATATCCTGCATCTGCAAAACTCTGCAGTCGTCCGTTAGAGACCTCTGTGTATGCCGTGCCGCATTGCACACTGAGCTGCCGGTACGCCAGTCGGGACCAGTAGGGACGGTGCAGTGTGCCTCTGAAGTTGCGTTTTGTGACATTATTTGTGTACTGAAGCGTCAGATGGCTCGGCGATTGGTAATCAGTCCTCCTAATGTATTGCGATTGGTTGAGATGAAGTTACGAAGAGCCCTTCTTCGTGAAGATGGTACTGGTGTAGAAGACGAATGATTCGCATGTTTTCTGGTATCTATTATAGTGCAGAAATATGAGCATAAGTTAGAAACAGATACTGTCGTAACACTAACACATAATGATGATGATAGGGATGATAATGACGAACAGCTCACTGCAAACGGTAGTGCTACGGAAAGTGCGGGAAGAGGCGATGGAAGCAGTGACAGTGAATACCAACCGTCTCTCAAGAAGGAGGTTAAAGTTGCAAGTATCATCACGGCGTTTGATGAGAACACACTGGAGAACATGTACGATGATTATTACGTAAGAGGTTTCGACACATACGGCAAGCTTATGAAAAGATACCCTAAACTGAAGTCTAAAAGCAATATTGAAAACATACTGGATTAAGTGGCAAAGAAAAGAGAAAGAAATACAATTTTCAAAGGAAATCGTACACTGCTGTTCAAGACCATCAAGGAGCGTGTAATGGCGAAATTCGATGAAGCGCGAGAATGCGGTTCCGCCGTTCATTATCGGCATTTACAACATTGGGCATTGGACGTAGCCAGATATCTCGGGTGTACAAACTTTACAGCTTCACTAGCATTTATTACTAATTTGGAAAAGGAGTTTAGGATAACATCACGCCGTATCACTATGCTCCAAGCACGAAAAGATAAGGATGACGAAGAAGAGCTTATTGAAAGAACTCAAACGTTTGTTGCTGACGTCAATGAGCATATCACGAGAGAAAACATCGATATTAGTTCTGTATGGAACTGTGATCAGAGTCAGTTCAACTATGAACTTTCTTGTAACAGAACACTATCCATGAAAGGGGATGGAAACACTGTCGCGATGTTGCAGTCAGTTAACTGTGCAACACATAGTTACACGATCGATGTTGCTATATCAATGGACGGACGATTGGCAGACAAACTCTGTATTTGCTTCCAAGAATCCAGTTTCAAGAGAAATAGAGACGCGGTGCCCTCCAAATGTCGTCGTCGATGCAAGTGTGAGTGGGAAGATTACGCAACAACATCTGAAGACGCTTTCTTCTGTCAGTTTTGAATCCGCATTTGTCGAGAAAGTCATTAGTACTTTGTGACTCCTGGTCTGGACGTAAGGATGAACGAGTACTACTGGAAGCATCTGGCGGAAAACATGTAGATTTCAAAAATCATTCCGCCTAAAACTACAAAATATGCACAACCTCTGGATGTGTATTTCTTCAGGCAATATAAAGTATATGCCAAGAGAATAACAGACTTCATTAAACTACGTTCCAGTAATATGCAGCCGAAATTGCACGACAGATTCTTTATCACGAATATGCGTTCTGTCATTTACAATCAGTTATCTGCGGGAGTCTACAGATCAATGCTTCGTTACCCGTGGCAGAACGCTGGCTACTATATTGGTGAACCAGTGAACAACTTCGAAAGTGTCATTGACGTGGCGTTCAACACTGATCTTATAGAATGTGCAAATATTCCACGCGATCAACTTGCATTTCTTCACTGTGCGTTTTGCAGTCATTCGTATTGCTCGGAGCGTTTTATTGACATTCCGCATTTACATTTATAGTTAAGATTACTGCATTGCGTATAGCGTCTACAATTACATCTACAGTGATATCTAGAGCATGACTGCAGAGTTTTGCAGAAAAACGACACCTAGCAGCACATTCAGAGGTAGGTAATGGTCTTGTAACCAAAGGTTCATACAGATCTGTTTGTTCGGGCCCAAGTACTTTCCTGGTCAGAAGATATAGTTGCTGAACAGTTCAAAGAAAACTTAAGTCTCATTTCAAATAAGTACCCGGCTCATACAATTACAGTCGGTGGTGACTTTAATCTACCCTCGATATGCTGGAAAGATTATACGTTTAAAGCCGGCGGCAGGCATAAAACGTTACCCGAAATTGTACTGAACGCTTTCTCAGAAAATTATTTTGAACAATTAGTTCATGAGCCCACTCGAAGCGTAAATGGTTGCGAAGGCATACTTGACCTTTTATCAACAAATAATCCTGGACAAATAGTGAGTATTGTGACGAATACAGGGATTAGCGAGCACAAGGCAGTTGCCGCTAAGCTGAATACCCTAACACCTACAACCATCAAAAAGAAACGCGAAGTATATCTATTTAAGAAAGCTGATAAAAATGCTCTTAACGCCTTTTTGAGAGACAGTTTTCACTCCTTCCGATCTGATCATATTAGTGTAGAAAAGTTGTGGAATGTTTTCAAAGACATAGTATCGACAGCAGTTGAGACATATATACCACATAAATTAATAAGTGATGGTACTGATCCCCCACGGTACACAAAACGGGTCAGATCGCTGTTGCAACGAAAAAAGCATGCCAAATTTAAAAGAACGCAAAATCCCCAAGATTGGCAAAGTTTTACAGAAATTCGAAATACGGCGCGAACTTCAATGCGAGATGCTTTTAATAATTTCCATAACGAAATTCTCTCTCGAAATCCGGCATAAAACCTGAAGAGATTCTGGTCATACATAAAGCACACCAGTGGCAAGACGCAATCAATACCTTCACTGCCCGATAACAACGGTGAAGTCACTGATGACAGGGCACTAAAGCTGATTTATTAAACACGGTTTTCCGAAACTCTTTCACCAAAGAAGACGAAGTAAACATTCCTGAATTGCAATCAAGAACAACCGCCAAGATGAGAAACATAGAAGTAGATATCCTCGGTGTAACGAAGCAGCTTAAATAACTTAATAAAGGTAAGGCCTCTGGTCCAGATTGTATACCAGTCAGGTTCCTCTCAGAGTATGCTGATAAATTAGCTCCATATTTAGCAGTTATATACAACCACTCGCTCACAGAAAGATCCGTACCTAAAGACTGGAAAATTGGTCAAGTCACACCAATACCCAAAAAGGGAACTAGGAGTAATCTGCTGAATTACAGCCCTATGTCACTAACGTCGATTTGCAGTTGGGTTTTGGAACATATAATGTATTCGAACATTATGAAGTACCTCGCAGAAAACGATTTATTGACACACAGTCAGCACGGTTTCAGAAACTATCGTTCTTGTGAAACACAAATAGCTCTTTATACTCATGAAGTAATAAGTGCTATCGACAGGGGATGTCAAATTGATTCCATATTTTTAGATTTCCAGATGGCTTTCGACACCGTTCCTCACAAGCTTCTTTTAACCAAACTGCGTGCCTACGGAGTATCGCCTCAGTTGTGCGACTGGATTTCCTGTCCTGAAGGTCACAGTTCGTAGTAATAGACAGAAAGTCATCGAGTAAAACAGCAGTAATATCCGGCGTTCCCCAAGGAGTGTTATAGGCCCTCTATTGTTTCTGATCTGTATTAACGACATAGGAGCAGTCTTAGATTGTTTGCAGATGATGCTGTCATTTACCGTCTTGTTAAGTCATCAGATGATCAAAACGACCTGCAAAATGATTTAGATAAGATATCTGTATGGTGTGAAAAGTGGCAATTGACCCTGAATAAGGAAAAGTGTGAAGTTATTCACATGAGTACTAAAAGAAATCAGCTAAATTTCGATTACGCGATAAGTCACACAAATCTGATGGCTGTAAATTCAACTAAATACTTAGGGATTACAATTACAAATAACCTAAATTGGAACGATCACATAGATAATATTGTGGGTAGGGTAAACCGAAGACTGCGATTCATTATCAGAACACTTGGATGGTGCAACAGGTCTACTAAAGAGACTGCTTACACCACGCTTGTCCGCCCTATTCTGGAGTACTGCTGTGCGGTGTGTGATCCGCATCAGGTGGGACTGACGGAGGACATCGAAAAAGTACAAAGAAGGGCAGCTCGTTTTGTATTATCGCGAAATTGGGGAGATAGTGTCACAGACACGATACGTGAATTGGAGTGGCGATCATTAAAACAAAGGCGTTTTTGGTTGCGACAGGATCTTCTCATGAAATTGCAATCACCAGTTTTCTCCTCCGATTGCGAAAACATTCTGTTGCCACCCAGCTACATAGGGAGAAATGATCATCACGATAAAATAAGAGAAATAAGGGCTCGCACAGAAAAATTTAAGTGCTCATTTTTCCCGTGTGCCGTTCGAGAGTGGAACAGTAGAGAGACAGCACGAAGGTGGTTCATTGAACCCTCTGCCAGGCACTTTATTGTGAACAGCAGAGTAATCACGTAGATGATGTTGTAGAAATAGTGGCAATTAGTTATTCACAACAGATACAAAAGAGTTACATATTTGCACCTATTAGTGTTGGCCGCAGTGACCGACCGGTTCTAGGAGCTTCAGTCTTGAACCTTGCGACCGCTACGGTCGCAGGTTCGAATCCTGCATCGGGCATGGATGAGCGTGATGTCCTTAAGGTTAGTTAGGTTTAAGTAGTTCTAAGTTCTAGGGCACTGATGACCTCAGATGTTAAGTCCCATAGTGTTCAGAGCCATTTGAACCATTTTCGAGCCACGAAGTGGTTCCCTCATCTTCGGAATCAAATAAAAGTTACAAGGACTTAAGTCTTACTGCTGTTCGTTTCTGAAGTATTACCTCGGACCAGCTTTGCAAAAGAAGCTGCGACACTTTCTGCACAACCCACCCACCATTTTACATGACAATGCGCGGACGCATACAGCAAAAGCTATAGCTGCTTTTTTCGGTCGATGGGACTGAGTTGTACTGTGCCATCCACCATACTCCCCGGACGTAAGTCCTTATGACTTTTATTTGATTACAATGAAGGAACCACTTCGTGGCATTCGCTTCAGAACTGTTTGCAGAGATTCGACAGGCAGTAGACCGCTCCATTCGCACCATCATCAGAACAGGCTCTGCTAACGATATACTACGCCTTCCACATCGCTGGCAACGGGGCCTAGACAATGCTGGTGACCACTTCGAAGGACAGTAACAGGTGCAAACACGTAAATCTTTTGTATCGGTTGTGAATAAATATTTGCCACCATTTGAGTTCCAGCCCTCCTAAATTAGATTCCATTTTGTAATCTCTGCAGCAGCACCACGTACGCTCTCAACTTGTCAAGCTCCCATTTAGTTTCCTCAGCCCCTTCCGGACACTTCAGTTACGAAGTGTCTTCAAAAAATTCCGCAACTTTTTCCGCAAATTTTTTTATGCTTACCTTTTACTTATTGTGCTTGGTCTCCTTCGAAACCTCCGAAGAACTCTCCTCCACAATTGATGCACTGCCCCCAACGCGTTTCCAGTTCTGAAAGCAGTCTCGCTACACCCCTTGCTGGATCGTGCGAAGCGCCATCTGCGAATTTCCCTTTATCTCGTCTATCTTTGCAAACCTGCGTCCTTCGAACGGGGTTTTCAACTTTGGAAATAAAAAATTATTCGCAGGGGCCAGGCCTGGAGAGTTTGGAGGATGAGACACCACAGTAATTTCGTTTTTTGGTGAAATAGTTACGAACCAACAGGGATGAATGTCCTGGCTCGTTATCTTGATGCAAGAGCCACGAATTGTCTTGCTGCGTTTTAAGTCGTTTCCTTCTCACATTTTGTCGCAGGCGTCACAACATGTCACGATAGTGCCAACGATTAGCAGTTTATCCCTGTGGCACGAATTCGTGATGAACTAATCCTTCAAAGTGAAAGAAAACTAACAGCATGGGTTTGACATTTGACCTGACATGGCAAGCTTGTTTTCGTCTCGAAGAACCTTTCTCGATCCATTCTGAAGATTGAACATTCGTCTCTTCATCATAACCGTAGACCCTCATCTCATTACCAGTTGTTGTTGTTGTTGTGATCTTCAGTCCTGAGACTGGTTTGATGCAGCTCTCCATGCTACTCTATCCTGTGCAAGCTTCTTCATCTCCCAGTACCTACTGCAGCCTACTGCAGCCCCATCTGTTGAGTCAGGCTCGAGACGTGGCTGCACGATCCGTTACAGCCATGCGGACAAGATGCCTGCCATCTCGACTGCCAGTGATACGAGGCCGTTGGGATCCAGCACGGCGTTCCGTATTACCCTCCTGAACCCACCGATTCCATAATCTGCTAACATTCATTGGATCTCGACCAACGCGAGCAGCAATGTCGCGATACGATAAACCGCAATCGCGATAGGCTACAATCCGACCTTTATCAAAGTCGGAAACGTGATGGTACGCATTTCTCCTCCTTACACGAGGCATCACAACAACGTTTCACCAGGCAACGTCGGTCAACTGCTGTTTGTGTATGAGAAATCGGTTAGAAACCTTCCTCATGTCAGCACGTTGTAGGTGTCGCCACCGGCGCCAACCTTATGTGAATGCTCTGAAAAGCTAATCATTTGCATATCACAGCATCTTGTTCCTGTCGGTTAAATTTCGCGTCTGTAGCACGTCATATTCGTGGTGTAGCAATTTTAATGGCCAGTAGTGTAATACTCCTACAATGAACTAATAAATAAATAAGTAAATATATTTTAAAATTAAAATACTACGAGTGCACTGTATGTAAGGTGAAGTAGTTGACTACCCCATTTTACCCATTTGTGTAAATAACTGGTTTATTTGCCCTTTTGAAGTCTAATTACTCGACATAAAACTGTAATAATACAGGCATTGGCAACACTGGTCATTATTTAAAAGACTAGCATAACGAATAAAAGAGCGTGTGCAGTAGCGGTAGGAAAGCGAGCCAACTGTCTTCCTGGAAATCGAGGTGGGAGCTGACGAACTAAAAGAGCGACCTAGTTGGCGACGGAACCGCGAACTAAACTGAACGTTCCCAGTCGCGAACTACGAGGGCAGTTCAATAAGTAATGCAACACATTTTTTTTCTCGGCCAATTTTGGTTGAAAAAACCGGAAATTTCTTGTGGAATATTTTCAAACATTCCCGCTTCGTCTCGTATAGTTTCATTGACTTCCGACAGGTGGCAGCGCTGAACGGAGGTGTTAAAATGGCGTCTGTAACGGATGTGCGTTGCAAACAACGGGCAGTGATCGAGTTTCTTTTGGCGGAAAACCAGGGCATCTCAGATATTCATAGGCGCTTGCAGAATGTCTACGGTGATCTGGCAGTGGACAAAAGCACGGTGAGTCGTTGGACAAAGCGTGTGTCATCATCGCCGCAAGGTCAAGCAAGACTGTCTGATCTCCCGCGTGCGGGCCGGCCGTGCACAGCTGTGACTCGTGCAATGGCGGAGCGTGCGAACACACTCGTTCGAGATGATCGACGGATCACCATCAAACAACTCAGTGCTCAACTTGACATCTCTGTTGGTAGTGCTGTCACAATTGTTCACCAGTTGGGATATTCAAAGGTTTGTTCCCGCTGGGTCCCTCGTTGTCTAACCGAACACCATAAAGAGCAAAGGAGAACCATCTGTACGGAATTGCTTGCTCGTCATGTGGCTGAGGGTGACAATTTCTTGTCAAAGATTGTTACAGGCGATGAAACATGGGTTCATCACTTCGAACCTGAAACAAAACGGCAATCAATGGAGTGGTGCCACACCCACTCCCCTACCAAGAAAAAGTTTAAAGCCATACCCTCAGCCGGTAAAGTCATGGTTACAGTCTTCTGGGACGCTGAAGGGGTTATTCTGTTCGATGTTCTTCCCCATGGTCAAACGATCAACTCTGAAGTGTATTGTGCTACTCTTCAGAAATTGAAGAAACGACTTCAGCGTGTTCGTAGGCACAAAAATCTGAACGAACTTCTCCTTCATGACAACGCAAGATGTCACCAAGTCTTCGCACCCGAGAGGAGCTCACAAAACTTCAGTGGACTGTTCTTCCTCATGCACCCTACAGCCCCGATCTCGCACCGTCGGATTTCCATATGTTTGGCCCAATGAAGGACGCAATCCGTGGGAGGCACTACGCGGATGATGAAGAAGTTATTGATGCAGTACGACGTTGGCTCCGACATCGACCAGTGGAATGGTACCGTGCAAGCATACAGGCCCTCATTTCAAGGTGGCGTAAGGCCATAGCTTTGAATGGAGATTACCTTGAAAAGTAGTGTTGTGTAGCTAAAAGATTGGGGAATAACCTGGTGTATTTCAATACTGAATAAAACAACCCCTGTTTCAGAAAAAAAATGTGTTGCATTACTTATAGAACTGCCCTCGTATTATGCGCAAGACTACCCTCTAACTCTGCCGTCTCGAAATTCGCAAACTGTGCGACACAATGTTCTACTCAATGCAGCACTGAACAACAACTGACATACATACAACAATGAAACTTCCGGCTGTTACACGTTAAACACAGGCCCGTGACGGGTTGCCAACCGCATTTCGCTCCAACATACTATTGTCGCGAAATTACGAATAGTGCTGAATTTTTTCAACGCATCTCGTATTTTGGTTAGGCAGCGTAATTTGCAGGATGTGTTGATGCTGGTTAAGCTTTACACAAGTACTTGTGGAACATTACAGTACATTGTGTTGGAGGACCGTAAATGATTTTAGTTATAAAGTAGCTGAGTCAGTAGAATAAGGCTAAGATCCCAGGTGCGAGACGGCGGTCCAACACACAGTTTTTATCTGGCAGGAAGGTTCATATCAGCACACGCTCAGCTCCAGACCGAAAACCCATTCTGAAAATAGGTATCCCGCTTGATTTTAAGCCACTGGGCACGCCATGTATTTTTACGCTACAATGGTTATGTAACGTATTTTAATGAATGGACACTGGCACTGTGACAAAACCCACGTACATTCTGCATTTTATCCATTCTACGTGTGGACGCCACATCGGTGACAGATGTCTTCGTATCTTCTACGGTTGTGCGAAACTCCTATTTTAAGTGTCGCCATCACATGCTGCTTCTTTCGCAGTACTAATCTGTTGGTCATAACATCCTTCAAACATAAAATTTATCTAGTAATGTAGCTTTATAATGCCCAAGGTGGCAAAGTGATCTAACTGATAAATACAGAAGTGAAGTGTTGATTAAGAACAGCCATCGTAGGAAGATAGCTTCCTTTAAGGGGCTCCGGAACGCCCTGTACTTGCAATGTTAAAATAACGCTTATAAATTACATCTTTCCGCACAATGTATTTGAGGTAGGAAGTTGAACATTTTACAGATTATTTATTGGAATATGGTCTACAACTTAACACAGGGATTTTACAAAATTTTAGTTCGGTTATCAAAGATGATTTTTTTTTTCAATTGTAATGAAAATTCACAACATTTTTTTGCAATTTTTTATTTATATATTCAAAAATATACAGTTTTTTGGAAAAAGGCTGTGTTAAATTATGCAGATGGTACTGTTTAACATTTACTGAAAGTGTGAAACAAATATTTTTGGAAGATCCTTAGAAAACATGTAATTAGTATGAGAAAATAAAAGTTTTGGGAATCGAGCGACAAAGATTGGATTAACTTTTTAGTGCATTCCAGGTCCATAGGATGGAATATCTTCATCCTCTGCAATCTCCTCCTCCAGCTTCTTCTTGTCCCTCCTCTTGTTTACTCTTGCTTGTATTTCTAGACTCTTTACAGCCCTGTCTGCAGCCCGAAGGCGTTCCTTGTCTAAAGCAAGCATCGCTCGTACCATGTTAGAACCTATATTCATTCCCATATTTCTAAATACCTTGCACCTTACAATGTTGCCATCATTGAAAGTCGCAACAGCAACTTTACTTTTACTCATTATTATACCTCAACAAAACAGAGACTCAAGAAACAGAATTAATTACGAATATTTTCAAGATAACGACAGTGTAAATAAACATGAAAGAATCGACAATCACACCAGCGATATATATTGAACCATCACAGGTTAGCCACAACACATACTTTATCTCACATCACTAAAATGTACCTGATGAACACGGACGTTAATAACAACACCATTTGACAGCAGTTTAACAGCGCCACAGTGGGTCACGCCCATGTAGAACACATTTCAAAAAAAATTTAAAAATAGTTGTAGTCTTCGGAATTGAATAAATTATATATCTATTAAAAGGTAATAGTCTGCAGATTCAGAAAACGCAAAAAAGTAAAAATTGAACTTTTCATGATTTTGAGCCTTTCCGGAGCCCCTTAAGAAACGCTGTGTACTTGCACCCTCACAGTTCACACGCAGCCGCAAATTGGTCGGGCTCGTGACGTCATCCGACAGCATTCAGACATAGCTAAATCCTGGGCGGCATGTGTTGGTGGGGGCTTGTACAGTGGGAGCATTGACGCTGAGACCCACAATTTGTCTGATTTCACTCCTCTAACTTTTATTTTAGAGTCTTTTTATGTTTATTATGAATATCAGTCAGCACTGATGAGAAATTGAATAGGAAGAAACACATCGCTGATCAGCCGAAAGGGTTAGGTTCAGCTACTTATCCTATAAGAGTTATTGCAAATTTTGGTGATAAACATATCAGTAAATTAGCCTACTATTCCTAGTTTCATGCACTGCTTCCATATGGCATATTTTTGGACAATTCGTCATCAAGAGAAAAAGTATTCATTGTACAAAAGCGTGTAATCAGAATAATAGCTGGAGTCCACCAAAGATCACCTTGCAGACTCGCAATACATATATTCATTTACGAAATTTGTTATTAGTGGAGTTCCCACTGTCTGCTTCCAATGACCGATGCTGTTTCCTATCTGCTTTGTCCCTTTATTATAGTGCGATTGTACATGGTGCCTCTATGTATTTTGTATTATACTGGTAATGACACCTAGTTGCTAAGGTGTTTCTTAATTTGCCTGTTTTATGTTCAAGGTATTTTATGCTTCACACGCTTGTGTTTACCATACTAATTTATTAGGTACTGTAGTAGGGCTTCGCCCTCTTGTTATAATATTTGAATGTAAATTTTCATGCCCTGACTTTGTAGCTAGTCCTCAGGTAAATTGTTTAATCTACTTTACCAATAGGTAGGTTTCTCCATTTGTAGGACTGCTTACCGTCACAATTTGTTTACAATTTACGTTTGCTTTAAGTAATTTTGAGACAGCTTGTGTCTAGCGCTTGTCTTATAGTTTTTAGTACTGACAGAGATAATCTTTATGCGTCTTTATTCTAATTTTATTCTGTGACATGGTCAACGTTTGGCCCTCAAAATAATTTAATTTTTGTAAGTACCACAATTTTCCTTATTATGAAATCATTAGATTGATGATGTATTTCAATGTGAAACTTGCCTTGCCTTGCAACTGAAGGCAGATTTTCTTAATTTATGAACACAGTTGTTGAAGAACTGCACTATGTTAAAGATTTGTACAGTCATGATAAGCCCATTTTGGCATATTCGCATAATCAGGTGCTCTTACGTGTAGTATCGTTGGTGCCATGTCCTGTCATTTTTGTAGAATTATTGGTTTCTCCTTAGATGTACGCTGAAGAAGCGTATCTAACTTTATTGGGTTTTATTTACGCTGTTTTTCTCTTGATGTAGGTTACAGTAGTTATTCGGGGATGAAGAGGCTTGCACAGGATAGAGTAGCATGGAGAGCTGCATCAAACCAGTCTCAGGACTGAAAACAACAACAACAACAACATTTTTCTCTTGTCATAAAAACCGACTAAAATCAGGTATACGTCTCCAGCGTACATCTGAGGGGAAACTAATAATTCTACAAAAAAACAGGACAAGGTAGCAACGATGTTACATGTAAGAGCATCTGATGATGGCAGTATGCCGAAATGGCCTCACCGTGAGTGATTTATAAATAAATTTTAAAGAGCAGTGCAGCTGTCTGATGTTCATAATAATCATGTCATTAGAAGACATATTTTACATTGTGGGCCCCAAAGAACAAAAGTTATTAGGTCAGGTTGCCCTCCATGGGGTGGGTGCACGCAAAGACTGTGGTTATATTGGGTTAGATAGAGCAGCAATCACTCATGGGACTAAGTTGCTTTAATATGACATTTATAGTCACAACGCAGATCAGATTTCGACCTGTGTCAGGTCATTATCAGTGCTGAAACAAATACAAGAGTATATATTACAAAGTGATTTACTAAAGTTATAAGTGCATCACATCGTTGTCTTTTAATGTCTACATTACATACCAGTGCGGAATTGCAGCAGTTGTTCGTGCTCAAGTGAATGCTTACACAGTTCAGCCATTACTGTCGTAAAACTATATGTTGGTTTCACAGTACACATCGGTTTTGCGTGTGGCGCCCTCTGTGAGCTGTGCCTGAAGTTTACAGTTTAGACGACATTTTTTGTAATATTTATGTTGTATAGTAATTAAGTAGTAACATGAAATTATTATAAGTAAAACTATGTAAAATTACAATTCTTACTTTTTCTCATGTCTGTAATGTGCTAGATGTTTAAAATTACTATGGCACGTAACAGTGACAGTTTATGACTCATGGGCTACAATTAATTATAAAACTGATATGGCTAAGTAAAGTACGTTATAGGAAGTATTGCATATTTTGTCGTGTTGGGACCTGTCTTAACTTAATTAGTTGTTACTTGACAAAAGATATAACGTGAATTTTATTTACAAAATGCACTTTGTTGGCGCTAGTAGCGCTTGTAAGCATCATTTCAATATGTCGCACTTAGTGGCCGAGAAATGAGAACAATATGATAAAGCGTGATCTTTTGAACACTTATTTTGAAAAATGACGGTTTTACCTATTAATTGTTGCTAATAGTTACCCTCATGAGTTTGTGTGTTATTCAATGCAATAAGTTATGTAAATATAGTGTTATGAAAGTGGTACTAGTTTAGATCTTATGCAAGTGGCTGCTACATAATGGCGTGAAGTTGCGACTGATCTTTGAGACCCCCCTGGGTCGAATTTTTTCACTGCTTTCAAGTAGGCAGTTTTCATTGCATATCAGTTTTATAATTAATTTAAGCCCATGAGGCATAAACTGTCCATGTTACGTGCTATAATAATTTTAAACATCTAGCACATTACAGACATGAGAAAAAGTAAGAATTGTAATTTTACATAGTTTTACTCATAATAATTTCATGTTACTAGTTAGTTGCTATACAACATAAATATTACAAAAAATGTCGTCAAAACTGTAAACTTCAAGCGCAGCTCATAGAGGGCGCCATACACAAAACCGATGTGTACTGTGAAACCAACATATAATTTTACGATAGTAATGGTTGAGCTGTGTAAGCATTCACTTGAGCACGAACAACTGCTGGAATTCCGCACTGGTATGTAATGTTAACATTAAAAGAGAACGATGTGATGCACTTATAACTTTTGTAAATCACTTTGTAATATATATTCTTGTATTTGTATTAGCATTGATAATGACCTGACACAGGTCGAAATCTGACCTGCGTTGTGACTATAAATGTCATATTAAAGCAACTTAATCCCACGACTGATTGCTGCTCTATCGAACCAAACAAAAGTTATTGTTTTTGCATACCTCTTCGCTGTCTGTACGTAGTAAGACAGTAGTGGTCGTATTTCGATGATTATGTTTTGTAATATCAAATATTTTAGTACACTAGGTTCCACAGAGCGGCCCTAGGGCCCTAGAAAATCACTAACACGTAGCATCTCCATGGCGCCGTCTCTTAAGTCAAAACAAAACCTTTGACTATTTGTGCTGCCCTTCTCTGTACGTGTGTTAGTCCTGTTTGGTACGGGTCCCACACACTTGAGCAGTAATGTAGGACGGGTCCATTTGGCTCGGTCCTCCCACCACTTTTCTTCCTCCACTTGCTGCCAGGTCACACCTCTCCTTTCTACTGTTATTCTCACTCCCATTTTCCACCGTGTTCTTGGGCGCCCTCTAGGTCTTTTCCCATCCATCTTTAGTTCTTCCATAATTTTGGGGAGTCTCTGCCCATGCATCCTCTTAACATGCCCATACCATCTTAATCTCTTTCTTTCAATTTCTTCCCTCATACTTTCTTGTTTGAGGTCCTTTCTAATCTCTACATTCCTTACTCTGTCCATTCTTGTTTTTCCCTTAACTGCTCTGAGAAATTTCATTTCCCCTGCTTGCAGTCTGCTCCAGTCCTTTTCTGTCATTGTCCATGTTTCTCCACCATAGGTGACAATAGGGATGTAATAATTCTTATACAACTTATTTCATATCCCTACAAATTGTTATACCTATGTATTTGTACGAGTTGACCGCTTCCAGCTGTGAATCACTGATATTGAAATGACAGTGTATTACGTTTTCTCGTTCTATTAACAGCACAATTTTATATTCCTTGCCATTTAAAACAAGTTATCTATGCTCGCACCAGTCTGAAATCTTCTCAAGTTGTGACTGAATATTCATACAGCTTCTATCAGGCAGTACTTCACTATAGATCGCTGCATCATCTGCAAAACACCTGAGGTTACTATTAATATTGGCTGCACGGTCATTAGTATACAACATGAACAACATGGGACCCAAAACACTTCCCTGGGGTACTTCTACATCTGACAAGGACTCTGCATAAGAGATAACATACTGTGTCCTCCCTACCAAGAAATCATCAATCCAGTCACGAATTTCGGTCGATCTCCCATTTGACCGTACTTTCCACAACAAGCATTATTGCGGTGTTGTTCCTAACACTTTTTGAATTCAAGAAATACTTCATCTACCTTACCTTCACACATGGCTTTGACGATGCAATGTGCAACTCAAAACACTTAATAAAATCAAGTCTTCGGGTGTACATTGTGTTCCAATTAGGTTCCTTTCAGAGTATGCTGATGCAATAGCTCCATACTTACCAATCACATAAATCGATATCTTGACAAGATCTGCACACAGAGAGTGGAAAATAGCACAGGTCACACTAATATTCAAGAAAGGTAACACACTAAATTACAGGCCCATATCATTAACGTCGGTTTTAAGCAAGATTGTGGAACATATATTGTGTTCGAACATTATGAATTCTGTTGAAGAAAACGATCTGTTGACACAAAGTCAACACGTATTCAGAAAATAACGTTCTTGTCAAACAAAAGTAACTCTTTACTCACATGAAATCTTGAGTGCCATTGACAAGGGATTTCAAATTGATTCCGTATTTCTAGATTTCCAGAAAGCTTTCTACACTGTAACACGCAAGCGGCTTGTAAAGAAATTGCTTGCTTATGGAGTATCGTCTCAGTTACGTGACTGGATTCGTGATTTTCTATGAGAGAGGACAGTTTGCAGCAGCTGACAGAAAGTCATCGAGTAATACAGACCCAATTCCCGGCGTTCCACAACGAAGTGTTATGTCCTCTGTTGTTGTTTATCTATATAATCGATTTAAGAGACAATCTGAGTAGCCGTCTTAGGGCGATTGCAAATGAGGCTGTCGTTTATCATCTAGTCATCAGAAGATCAAAACATATTGCAAAACGATTTAGAAAAGGTATCTGTTTGGTGCGAAAACTGGCAATTGATCATAAATAATGAAAAGTGTGAGATCATCCACGTGCATGTTAAAGCGAATCAATAAAATTTCGGTTACACTATATGTCAAAGCGGTAGGTGGATCAAAACAAAATGTCCAGACACTCTGTGAGCAAAATGGTACTGAAACAGAGGATGACAGACTAAAGGCCGAAATACTAAATGTATTTTTCCAAAGCTGTTTCACAGAGGAAGACTGCACTGTAGTTCCTTCTCTAGATTGTCGCACAGATGACAAAATGGTAGATATCGAAATAGACGACACAGGGATAGAGAAACAATTAAAATCGCTCAAAAGAGGAAAGGCCGCTGGACCTGATGGGGTACCAGTTCGATTTTACACAGAGCACGCGATGGAACTTGCCCCCCTTCTTGCAGCGGTGTACCGTAGGTCTCTAGAAGAGCATAGCGTTCCCAAAAGATTGGAAAAGGGTACAGGTCAGCCCGTTTTCAAGAAGAGACGTCGAACAGATGTGCAGAACTATAGACCTATATCTCTAACGTCGATCAGTTGTAGGATTTTGGAACACGTGTTATGTTCGAGTATAATGTCTTTTCTGGAGACTAGAAATCTACTCTGTAGGAATCAGCATCGGTTTCGAAAAAGACGATCGTGTGAAACCCAGCTCGCGCTATTGGTCCACGAGACTCAGAGGGCCATAGAAACGGGTTTCCAGGTAGATGCCGTGTTTCTTGACTTCCACAAGGCGTTCGATACAGTTCCCCACAGTCGTTTAATGATCAAAGTAAGAGCATATGGACTATCAGACCAATTGTGTGATTGTATTGAAGAGTTCCTAGACAACAGAACGCAGCATGTCATTCTCAATGGAGAGAAGTCCTCCGAAGTAAGAGTGATTTCAGGTGTGCCGCAGGGGAGTGGCGTAGGACCGTTGCTATTCACAATATACATAAATGACCTTGAGGATGACATCGGAAGTTCACTGAGGCTTTTTGCGGATGATGCTGTGGTGTATCGAGCGTTTGTAACAATGGAAAATTGTACTGAAATGCAGGAGGATCTGCAACGAATTGACGCATGGTGCAGGGAATGGCAATTAAATCTCAATGTAGATAAGTGTAATGTGCTGCAAATACACAGAAAGAAAGATCCCTTATCATTTAGCTACAATATAGCAGGTCAGCAACTGGAAGCAGTTAGTTTCATAAATTATCTGGGAGTACGCATTAGGAGTGATTTAAAATGGAATGATCATATAAAGTTGATCGTCGGTAAAGCAGATGCCAGACTGAGATTCATTTGAAGAATCCTAAGGAAATGCAATCCGAAAACAAAGGAAGTAGGTTACAGTACGCTTGTTCGCCCACTGCTCGAATACTGCTCACCAGTGTGGGATCGGTACCAGATAGGGTTGATAGAAGAGATAGAGAAGATCCAACGGAGAGCAGCGCGCTTCGTTACAGGATCATTTAGTAATCGCGAAAGCGTTACGGAGATGATAGATAAACTCCAGTGGAAGACTCTGCAGGAGAGACGCTCAGTAGCTCGGTATGGGCTTTTGTCAAAGTTTCGAGAACATTCCTTCACCGAAGAGTCAAGCAGTATATTGCTCCCTCCTACGTATATCTCGCGAACAGACCATGAGGATAAAATCAGAGAGATTAGAGCCCACACAGAGGCATACCGACAATCCATCTTTCCACGAACAATACGAGACTGGAATAGAAGGGAGAACCGACAGAGGTAGTCAAGGTACCCTCCGCCACACACCGTCAGGTGGCTTGCGGAGCATGGATGTAGATGTATATGTAAGCCAATCAAATGTAAAGGCCGTAACTTCAACTAAATACTAGGAATTACAATTACGAAGAACTTAAATTGGGAAGAAGACATGGAAGATGTTTTGGTGAAAGTCGAAGTAAAGACTGCGTTTTATTGGCAGAATACTGAGGAAATGCAACAGATCTACTAGAGAGACTGCCTGCACTACGCTAGTCCGTCCTCTTTTGGAGTACTGCTGCGCGTTGTGGGATCCTCACCAGATAGGACTGACGGAGTACATCGAAAAAGTTCAAAGAAGAGCTGCACTTTTGGTATTATCGAAAAATAGGGGAGACAGTGCCACGGACATGATACAGGATTTGGGCTGGTCACTATTGAAACAAACAGGTTTTTCGTTGTTCGTGATCTCACGGAATTTCATTCACCAGCTTTGTGCTCCGAATGCGAAAATATTTTAATATGTTCTTCCACAAGTAAAACTAAGGAAAAAAGTTCATATAAATATAAGTCCACAAATGTTTAGGTACGGAGTTATGGGTAATAAAATATTTGTCGCCTGAAATTTAGCACAACTTCTCTAATGTGAAGCTATCGGAAAACCGTACGAGGTTAAAGTAAAGCACGATCTGTACTAGTTTTCCAGAACATCCGGAGAAGCAAAGATGTAATTTCGTAATTTTTTTAAAAATCTATTAATCACTTGGTCCAATTTGTTTTTCAAATTGTAGACAACTGCACAAAGTTTTCAACGGAAGTTGTAGGGCATTCAGTATTGGAAAAATGATGGCAATAACGGTAACTGAAACTGTGTGTGTGTGTGTCAGATAATCTGCTTTTATTAGTACCATGGCACACGTGAATTCATGTTAAACCTGAAAAAACGAAGGTCAGTGTTAAGGAAGTTGTACAGTGCACGACTGAAACAGCTCACTAACGGTTGCCAACAATGACATGAACATGTCTGCATTCTTAATTGAAATTAAACAGCAATATTTGTTTGCAAAAAGGTGAGATTTTAAGGAGATGGGACCTGGATAAACTGACTAAACCAGAGGTTGTACAGAGTTTCAGAGACAGCATAAGGGATCAATTGGCAGGAATGGAGGAAAGAAATACACTAGAGGAAGAATGGGTAGCTCTGAGGGATGAAGTAGTGAAGGCAACAGAGGATCAAGTAGGTAAAAAGACGAGGGCTATTAGAAATCCTTGGGTAACAGAAGAAATATTAAATTTAACTGATGAAAGGAGAAAATATAAAAATGCAGTAAATGAAGCAGGCAAAAAGGAATACAAACGTCTCAAAAATGAGATCGACAGTAAGTGCAAAATGGCTAAGCAGGGATGGCTAGAGGACAAATGTAAGGAAGTAGAGGCTTATCTCACTAGGGGTAAGATAGATACAGCCTACAGGAAAATTAAAGAGACCTTTGGAGAAAAGAGAGCCACTTGTATGAATATCAAGAGCTCAGACGGAAACCCAGTTCTAAGCAAAGAGGGGAAAGCAGAAAGGTGGAAGGAGTATGTAGATTGTCTATACAAGGGCGATGTACTTGAGGACAATATTATGGAAATGGGAGAGGATGTAGATGAAGATGAAATGGGAGATATGATACTGCGTGAAGAGTGACAGAGCACTGAAAGACCTGAGTCGAAACAAGGCCCCGGGAGTAGACAACATTCCATTAGAACTACTGACGGCCTTGGGAAAGCCAGTCCTGCAAAACTCTACCATCTGGTGAGCAAGATGTACGACACAGGCGAAATACCCTCAGACTTCAAGAAGAATATAATAATTTCAATCCCAAAGAAAGCAGGTGTTGACAGATGTGAAAATTACCGAACTATAAGTTTAATAAGTCACAGCTGCAAAATACTAACGCGAATTCTTTACAGACGAATGGAAAAAAATGGTAGAAGCCGACATCGGGGAAGATCAGTTTGGATTCCGTAGAAATGTTGGAACACGTGAGGCAATACTGACCTTACGACTTATCTTAGAAGAAAGATTAAGGAAAGGCAAACCTACGTTTCTAGCATTTGTAGACTTAGAGAAAGCTTTTGACAATGTTGACTGGAATACTCTCTTTCAAATTCTAAAGGTGGCAGAGGTAAAATACAGGGAGTGAAAGGCTATTTACAATTTGTACAGAAACCAGATGGCAGTTATAAGAGTCGAGGGACATAAAAGGGAAGCAGTGGTTGGGAAGGGAGTGAGACAGGGTTGTAGCCTCTCCCCAATGTTATTCAATCTGTATATTGAGCAAGCAGAAAAAGGAAACAAAAGAAAAATTTGGAACAGGTATTAAAATCCAGGGAGAAGAAATAAAAACTTTGAGGTTCGCTGATGACATTGTAATTCTGTCAGTGACAGCAAAGGACTTGGAAGAGCAGTTGAACGGAATGGACAGTGTCTTGAAAGGAGGATATAAGATGAACATCAACAAAAGCAAAACGAGGATAATGGAATGTAGTGGAATTACGTCGGGTGATGCTGAGGGAATTAGATTAGGAAAAGAGACACTTAAAGTAGTAAAGGAGTTTTGCTATTTGGGGAGCAAAATAACTGAGCATGGTCGAAGTAGAGAGGATATAAAATGTAGACTGGCAATGACAAGGAAAGCAATTCCGAAGAAGAGAAATTTGTTAACATCGAGTATAGATTTAAGTGTCAGGAAGTCATTTCTGAAAGTATTTGTATGGAGTGTAGCCATGCATGGAAGTGAAACATGGACAATAAATAGTTTGGACAAGAAGAGAATAGAAGCTTTCGAAATGTGGTGCTACAGAAGAATGTTGAAGATTAGGTGGGTAGATCATGTAACTAATGAGGAAGTATTGAATAGGATTGGGGAGAAGAGAAGTTTGTGGCACAACTTGACTAGAAGAAGGGATCGGTTGGTAGGACATGTCCTGAGGCATCAAGGGATCACAAATTTAGCATTGGAGGGCAGCGTGGAGGGTAAAAATCGTAGAGGGAGACCAAGAGATGAATACACTAAGCAGATTCAGAAGGATGTAGGCTGCATTAGGTACTGGGAGATGAAGAAGCTTGCACAGGATAGATTAGCATGGAGAGCTGCATCAAACCAGTCTCAGGACTGAAGACCACAACAACAAAAACATTTGTTTGTCTGGACGTTCCGGAAAACTACTGCAGATACACGCTTGGGACATGTTTTGTTAGATTCACCAGACCAATAACAGCAAAATAAATGGAAATCGTGCTTTACCTTAATCTCGTACAGTTTTGCGATGGCTTCATATTAGCGAAGTTGCTAAATTTCAGGCAAACCCTTTTATTAATCGTAACTCACTTACTAAACATTTGCGGGCCTATGTTTATACGTACGTGTTTCTTTAGTTTTACTTATAGAATAACGTATTAAAATATTTGCATATCTTCGGGAATCACCCTATATACGGTAGTTCGTTGTCTCCGCGCGCTGTTCGAGAGTGAATAAATATATGGACTGAATAACATCGGCGATAGGCTACAACCCTGGCTCACTCCCTTCCGAACCACTACTTCCCTTTCATGCCCCTCGACTCTCATAACTGCCATCTGGCCTCTGGTAAAGTGAGCAAAAGCTGCATCATGACTTCCTCCTAGTAATCAGGCTCGTCTTCCTTGTTTCAAAATGGCTCTGAGCACCATGGGACTTAACATCTATGGTCATCAGTCCCCTAGAACTTAGAACTACTTAAACCTAACTAACACAACACCCAGTCATCACGAGGCAGAGAAAATCCCTGATCCCGCCGGGAATCGAACCCGGGAACCCGAGCGTGGGAAGCGAGAACGCTACCGCACGACCACGAGCTGCGGACGAGAGTGAAATAATAGAGAATCAGTGTGAATGTAGTTGCATAAATCATCTGCCAGACAGTTAAGTGTAATTTGCAGAGTAGCCATGTAGGCGTAGAAAAGTTCGAGGTGAATTTTCCATGACTGATGTTTCCGTAATCCATGCTGGTTGGCATGTAGGAATTAATCTGTTCGATATACCTCATTACTCTTGAGCTCAAAATGTGTTTTAAGGTTCTACAAGAAGTGAATGACAAGAATACTGAACGGTAGTCTTCCGGATCACTTCTGCCTTTTTTCTCGCTAACGCATGTGACCTGTGCTTTCGTCCAGTCGGGTTTGTACGGTATGTTATGGTTAAGAAATAGGGCTGGCTCAGCTGTAAATTCTCTACAGAATCCGGTGGGAATCCTGTAGGCCCCTACAGCTTTATTCCATTTCAGCAATTTCAACAATTTCTCAGTACTCCTGGCTGTTAATACCTATCTGTATGAGACAAGCGATTATTTCTTTGGATGCTTTATCTCAGGTAAGAGGGCACTCTATTCCGTCGCTCAATCTGGTCTGTGTAGATAGCTGCTCGAGATAATGTCAGCCACTTAGCGTCTCTGAGAACTCCGATTGCACAACTGACGCAATCCCATATCTTTCACAAAGACTGTAGTAATCGTTTTACTGGTTCTGTCTCAAAGGGAAGTTGGCGATTGAAATATTGGCGAAGTACTATTTTTTTAAGACGGTAACGATTGGTGCTACCCACACACGCAATGGATATCGAAACATCAATAGTTCGATCTTGATGTGCATCAGTTGGATGCCAAGACCGATGTAGAACCGCAAGCACGTGATGCCTCATAGAAACGACGGATATAAGAGGCTTGTTTAAAAACATAGAAAAAACAGCTGGACAAGTTCGAGTAGATCTGTAGGGAGATACGTCTGCTGGCGTGAAATAAAAAGGAGTTGTGTCAATCCGTAAGATATACACGATGTGATAAAAAGTATCCGGACACCTGGCTGAAATGGACTTAATGCTGGTATTCAGTATGGTGTTGGCCCACCCTTAGCCTTGATGACAGCTTCCACTCTCGTAGGCTTTCGTTCAGTCAGGTTCTGGAAGGTTTCTTGGGAAATGGCAGCCCATTCTTCACGGAGTGCTGCACTGAGGAGAGGTATCGATGTTACTCTGTGAGGCCTGGCACGAAGTCGGCGTTCCAAAACATCTCAAAGCTGTTCTATAGGATTCAGGTCAGGACTCTGTGCAAACCCAGTCCATTACAGGGATTTTATTGTCGTGTAACCAATCTGCCACAGGCCGCGTATTGAAAAACACGACCACGCCATAACACCACCACCTCCGAAGTTTGCTGTTGGCATTACACACGCTGGCAGATGACGTTCACCGGGCATTCGCCATAGCCCCTACATGAAACAACGACACCATAACACCACCACCTGCGAATTTTACTGTTGCCACTACACAGGGTCGCAGATGGCGTTCTGGGCATTTGCCATACCCACGCCCTGGCATCGGATCGCCACAGTGTGTGCAGTGATTCGTCACTGCACACAACGCTTTTGCACTCTTCAATCTACCTCCCGCCTAACTGTCATAGAAGTGGATGCTGATGCAGTGCCGGCCGGAGTGGCCGAGCGGTTCTAGGCGCTACAGTCTGGGGCCGCGCGACCGCTACGGTCGCAGGTTCGAATCCTGCTCCTGGCATGGATGTGTGTGATGTCTTTAGGTTAGTTAGGTTTAAGTAGTTCTAGGGAACTGATGACCTCAGAAGTTAAGTCCCATAGTGCTCAGAGCCATTTGAACCATTTTGAACCTGATGCAGTTTGTAATTCCTGTGTGATGGTCAGGATAGATGTCTGCCTACTACACATTACGACCCTCTCCAACTGTCGGCAGTCTCTTCTCTCAGTCAATGGATGGGGTCGGCCTGTACGCTTTCGTGCTGTACGTGTCCCTTCACGTTTCCACGTCACTATCACATCGGTAATAACAGACCTAGGGATGCCGGCCGCTGTGCCCGAGCGGTTCTAGGCGCTTCGGTCTAGAACAGGGGCGGGCAGGAATCCTGCACATGTGCGGTGCACATGCACGCGTGCAGTTAACAGGTGTTCTGCGCGCACACAGGGGCAAGCTGGCCACCCGCTTATCTCCCGTCCCCACCATACCTTCTGTCCGCTCCTTCCTCTGTAATGCGTTTTGTTTTCTAGCTTGCTTTATTGAATGTAGGAATAAGATTAGTAGTAGTAGTGCTTGAAAGATATCGTGCTTTGAAAGAGTACCTGTTACCTACGATACGTTTTATTTAATTATCACAGGCGGAGTGGAACAAAATAAGGTTAGTAGGAGTGCTTGAAAGATGTCGTGTTTTGAAAGAGTAGCTATTACCTACGATACGTTTTATTTAATTATCACAGGTGGAGTGGAACAAAATTTCTACATACAGACAAACGCAAGCAGTTACTTAAATTTTCATCACTGATGTTTGCTCTTAACCGACACTTACTAATTCAGCAAATGGTTTTCCAGCTCTCGCTATATTAAGCTCGTACTGCTGGGCTATTATTGTTGTCGTCCTGAAAAATTGAAAACGGTGCTCCATAAAATGTCAAATCAGTCATTATGAGAGACATGACGAAAGGAAGTCGCCGATCTCTCGTGACCACAGCAACTACGACAGATTCATATAGTATCGTCAGATCGCTCTTCTTAAGCTCAGTCAATTTCGCCATCCGCTCAGAATCCGACAATAAATTGTACTCGTCCTTGTGAAATTTGTTGTAATGGCCTTCAATACTAAACTTCCGCTGACCAGCGAGAATACTGCCACATATTAAACATTTCGAATTTTCACGTTTTTGCACAAAGAAAAAATGATTCTCCCGTTACTTTTTAAAAGATAGCAAATCTCCACTTCTCCGTTTCCTTGTTTCACTCTGCATTTTCCGGTTCTTGAAATACAACGTTCACTACGTAGTGGTCGCTACGCATCAACGTCCGCAGCTTAGCCTGGCACTACACTGCCGCAACCTGCCGGCTGTCGCCGCTGCCCCATTCGGCGATTGCACGAGAGCAGCACACGTGCAGCGCTTGTGCGCTCGTGAGCCGCGTGCAACGTTTGCCCGCCCCTGGTCTAGAATCACGCGACCGCTACGGTCGCAGGTTCGAATCCTGCCTCGGGCATGGATGTGTGTGATGTCCTTAGGTTAGTTAGGTTTAAGGAGTTCTAAGGGACTGTTGACCTCAGATGTTAAGTCCTATAGTGCTCACAGCCACTTTAACCGTTTGAACCAACCAGTCTGCGTTCAGAGTCTCTTAATGTCTGCCGTGTGGCCGTAATTACGTCGGAAACCTTTCCCGATGAGTCATCTGAGTACAAATAACAGCTTTGTCAATGCACTGCCCTTTTATAACTCGTGTACGCGACACTACCGGCATCTGTATTTGTCCATATCGCTACCAGATGACGTTTGCCATCTGAGTGTATATCAATGACGACATTCGCTGATGACGCTGCTATGAGGATGATGTTAGGTTTTTGGGCGCTCAACTGCTCGGTCACCAGAGCCCGCACAAGGTCCCAATTTTTACACGGTCCAGTTTTACACAGTGCTATCCAGCCACTGTCACGAATGATGATGGTGGTGATAGGATGAGGACAACACAAACACTCAGTCGCCGGGCAGAGGAAATCTCCAACCCGGCCGGGAATCGAACCCAGAACACTGCTATCGTGAATGAAAGTCGCAAAAATTTACGGTATGTTTTCATTGGAATGCACTGCCTGCTGAGCACACAATAAGGACTTTGAGCAAAGGGAAGAAAGACGAGATGAATGAGAAGTAGCGAAAACCACCCAGTGGATGAAGTTAAGGATCTGTGCTACCTCGGAAATGGAACAGCGTATGGCATGTGAAACGAGGAGGATATAGAAAGCAGGGGAGCACCAGCAAAGAGGACATTTCCCTGCAAGACAAGTCTGCTAATGTCGAACATCGACCTTAATGTAATGAAGACATTTCTGAGAACGTACGTTTGGAACATAGAACTCGTTGGAGTTCTTCCATCATTGCAGACGAGTACGAGAACCATCACTTCGACGCACCGGACGCAGTACATACGGTGATATCGCAAATTGCTTCTGCTAATTAGGGCTATAAAAGCTAAACAGCTGTGATCACGTTAGTTTATTTCCACTGAGGCTCCACACCACCGTAGATCATCTTTGAAACTAGTGTCTTCCAGTGTTTGTACGTAGATGATGTCAGTCATTTCGCATTATTTATGTTAGAGCGCATGGCCTTAAACAAAGGGCAGAGTGGGCAATTGATTTGCACTTTTAGTATGTAGAGAATTGTACTTAAAGGGTTGGCTTTAATCTATAATAAAAAATATAGTAAACAACAACGTTTATCATTTAGTAGGATTAGTTGCCTTCATGATTCATATATGTTTAGATTGTAATTTACAGAATTAAGAGATCCTAAGATCTGCTTCAGGGGGTAGTCAGACAGGGCCAAATCATCATTTTGGCGTTTATTATTTTCGAACCTTCAACATCGCTGGATGTTTTAGAAGAAATGCAGATCTTTAACCATCTACAACATTTTAAAGACAATATCCTTAACGACCAACTCCTTCTTAGAAATAGAAATTTTTTTGGAGGTTTCGCGCCTTTACTTTGTTCTTCATACTTGTAAATCTGATGATCTGGGGATTATCACATGCGCGCGCTGATTGGCGAGCGCGGTTGGTCAAGCTGTTCATCTTCTTTCTTTTGATCCTCATTTTCCTTTTACGATGAAGGTGATTTTAGCCCGTTGAACACCTCACGTTTTATCCCTATATCTTTATCCGACAGGAAAATTAAAGACACCTTTGGAGAAAAGAGAGCCACTTGTATGAATATCAAGAGCTCAGATGGAAACTCAGTTCTAAGCAAAGAAGGGAAAGCAGAAAGGTGGAAGGAGTATGTAGAGGGTCTATACAAGGGCGATGTACTTGAGGACAATATTATGGAAATGGGAGAGGATGTAGATGAAGATGAAATGGGAGATATGATACTGCGTGAAGAGTTTGACAGAGCACTGAAAGACCTGAGTCGAAACAAGGCCCCGGGAGTAGACAACATTCCATTAGAACTACTGACAGCCTTGGGAGAGCCAGTCCTGACAAAACTCTACCATCTGGTGAGCAAGATGTATGTGACAGGCGAAATACCCTCAGGTTTCAAGAAGAATAGAATAATTCCAATCCCAAAGAAAGCAGGTGTTGACAGATGTGAAAATCACCGACCTATCAGTTTAATAAGTCACAGCTGCAAAATACCAACGCGAATTCCTTACAGACGAATGGAAAAACTGATAGAAGCCGACCTCGGGGAAGATCAGTTTGGATTCCGTAGAAATGTTGGAACACGTGAGGCAATACTGATCCCACAGCTAGATTAAGGAAAGGCAAATCTACGTTTCTAGGATTTGTAGACTTAGAGAAAGCTTTTGACAATGTTGATTGGAATACTCTTTTTTCAATTTTGAAAGTATCAGGGGTAAAATACAGGGAGCAAAAGGCTATTTACAATTTGTACAGAAAGCAGATGGCAGTTATGAGAGTTGAGGGGTATGAAAGGGAAGCAGTGGTTGGGAAGGCAATCTGTATATTGAGCAATGAATAAAGGAAACAAAAGAAAAGTTTGGAGTAAGTATTAAAATCCACGGAGAAGAAATAAAAACTTTGAGGTTGGCTGATGACATTGTAAGTCTGTCAGAGACAGCAAGGGACTTGGAAGAGCAATTGAACGGAATGGACAGTGTCTTGAAAGGAGGGTATAAGATGAACATCAACAAAACCAAAACGCGGATAATGGAATGTAGTCGAATTAAGTCGGGTGATGCTGAGGGAATTAGATTAGGAAATGAGACAAAGTAGTAAAGGAGTTTTGCTATTTGGGGAGCAAAATAACTGATGATGGTCGAAGTAGAGAGGATATAAAATGTAGACTGGCAATGGCAATGAAAGCGTTTCTGAAGAAGAGAAATTTGTTAACATCGAGTATAGATTTAAGTGTCAGGAAGTCATTTCTGAAAGTATTTGTATGGAGTGTAGCCATGTATGGGAGTGATACGTGGATGATAAATAGTTTAGACAAGAAGAGAATAGAAGCTTTCGAAATGTGGTGCTACAGAAGAATGTTGAAGATTGGATGGGTAGATCACATAACTAATGTGGAGGTATTGAATAGAATTGGGGAGAAGAGGAGGTTGTGGCACAACTTGACTAGAAGAAGGGAACGGTTGGTAGGACGTGTTCTGAGGCATCGAGGGATCACCAATTTAGTATTGGAGGGCAGCGCGTAGGGTAAAAATCGTAGAGGGAGACCAAGAGATGAATACACTAAGCAGATTCAGAAGGATGTAGGCTGCAGTAGGTACTGGGAGATGAAGAAGCTTGCACAGGATAGAGTAGCATGGAGAGCTGCATGAAACGAGTCTCAGGACTGAAGACCACAACAACAACATGTTTATTACCACGACGTCTTTAGATTACGTCCCCTCAGCTCCCCCCCCCCTCCCCCCAGGCTAACTACTGGCTTTAGACATAGTTTTTAAGAGTTCCTCCTGTTGTCATAGGTAGCTTCATATTTTAGGTTTCATCTCCTATTTAGCTCGTCTCCTGTTCTATCCATTCCATTTTTTGATATACGTTCATCCACGGTTGGTAATATACGGGCTATTTAGCCCCGAACCAAGTATAAGCTTTCTCGTATTCGTATGCACATACGCATTCAAGTAACTTTCCTTGTCTTGCGCATGTTACATAGATAGCGGGTCAGGCTTGTAAGTGAGCGACCGTTTGTAGCTGTAGTTTATGGCGGGTCATGGCCCATCGAACATAGTCCGGTGTGAGGTGGAGCGTACACCATTAAGTTAAGCAGTGGTTTTGACTTTGTACATATGTACTGTTTGTGTTTTCCTTTTCTTTTTCGTTTATAATTGTATAGCTATGGTGTTCTTTTAATCGTTGACAAAGGTCTTCTTAGGCTCTTGTGGGTTTTATTGTTGTTCTGAAGAAGGTGTAGTTATCTACGCCGAAATCTGGGTTAACACTAGGTGCTTTTTAGTTCTTTAATATAAACTTAATTTATTATTTTCCGTTATGCACATTCATAATACACCCGCCTGGAGTAGCGTCTTGGAATGTAATGGAAAAGTCTAACAAAACATCGTTGACGCTTTTCAAAAGCCACGGACATTAAATCTACAAGTTTCTGATTGTCATCCTCCCGTAAATGCTGGACAACCGTCTTACGGTTGTTTTTGTTGTTGTTGTTGTGGTCTTCACTCCTGAGACTGGTTTGATGCAGCTCTCCACGCTACTCTATCCTGTGCAAGCGTCTTCATCTCCCAGTATCTACTGCAACCTACATCCTTCTGAATCTACATATAAATACTTTCAGAAACGACTTCCTCACACTTAAATCTATATTCGATGTTAAATTTCTCTTCCTCAGAAATGCTTTCCTTGCCACTGCCAGTCTACATTTTATATCCTCTCTACTTCGACCATCATCAATTATTTTGCTCCCCAAATAACAGAACTCATTTGCTACTTTAAGCGTCTCATTTCCTAATCTAATTCCCTCAGAATCACCCGATTTAATTCGACTACATTCCATTATCCTCGTTTTGCTTTTGTTGATGTTCATTTTATAGTCTCCTTTCAAGACACCGTCCATTCCTTTCAGCTGCTCTTCCAGATCCTTTGCTGTCTCTGACAGCATTACAATGTCATCGGTGAACCTCAAAGTTTTTATTTCTTCTCCATGGATTTTAATACCTACTCCGAATTTTTCTTTTGTTTCCTTTACTGCTTGCTCAATATACAGATTGAATAGCAGCATCCGGGAGAGGCTACAACCCTGTCTCACTCCCTTCCCAACCACTGCTTCCCTTTCATGTCCCTCGACTCTCATAACTGCCATCTGGTTTCTGTACAAATTGTAAATAGCCTTTCGCTCCCTGTATTTTACCCCTGCCACCTTCAGAGTTTGAAAGGTTGTGGCTTCAAATTAAGACTTTTGAATATCGGCTGGCCATTCCTCCTTCTTACATGCGCCTGTTGGGCAGACATCTCTAGGCTCGGAATAATTCTTCGAATGTCTGCAGTGACTTCTCGTGTGTGACCTGAAGGAATTCTTTGTCGCTTTACATTCTGTACGGATGCGTAGGTGTGCCCGTTTTTATACAGACTCCGTATTCCTCCCTTTGCTGGTACTCCTCTGTCCGGATACCAGACGCCGAAATTTTTGTGAATTTCCTTAATCGAACCTGTCTTCACATATGCTTCCACAATTTCAATTCTTTCTTCTATCGAGAAATTCATTTTACAGACCGCAAAGAGAAACGACTTCCGCACACGAGACAAACTGAAATGCTGACAGAAGAATGCTAACAATCGATTATTCCATAAAAATTTCCATTGTTGACTCTATATCAGAAGCCAAAACGTTGCATTCGCATTCACAGTAGAAGCTCGTAACTTTTAATCTACATCTACATCTACATCTACATGGATAATCTGCAAATCACATTAAAGTGCCTGGCAGAGGCTTCATTGACCCACCTTCACATTTCTCTATTATTTCAATCTCGTACAGCGCACGGAAAGAATGGACACCTGTATCTTTCCGTACGAGCTCTGATTTCCCTTATTTTATCGTGGTGATCGTTCCTCCCTATGTAGGTCGGTGTCAACAAAATATTTTCGCATTCGGAGGAGAAGATTCCGTAGCAACAAAAAAACCGCCTTTCTTTTAATGATTTCCAGCCCAAATCCTGTATCATTTCTGTGACACTCTCTCCCATATTTCGCGATACTACAAAACGTGCTGCCTTTCTTTGAACTTTTTCGATGTACTCCGTCAGTCCTATCTGGTAAGGATCCCACACCGCGCAGCAGTATGCTAAAAGAGGACGGACAAGCGTAGTGTAGGCAGTCTCCTTAGTAGGTCTGTCACATTTTCTAAGAGTCCAGCCAATAAAACGCAGCCTTTGGTTAGCCTTCCTCACAACATTTTCTGTGTTCCTTCCAATTTAAGTTGTTCGTTATTGTAATACCTAGGTATTTAGTTGAATTTACGGCCTTTAGATTACACTGATTATCGTGTAACCGAAGTTTGAGTTCCTTTTAGCACTCATGTGGATGACCTCACACTTTTCGTTATTTAGGGTCAACTGCCACTTTTCGGAGCATCGTTTTGCAGCTTGTTTTGATCTTCTGATGATTTTATCAGTCGATAAAAGACAGCGTCATCTGCAAGCAACCGAAGACGTTTATTTGGATAAGGAACAAAAAAGGGCCTATAACACTACCTTGGGGAACGCCAGAAATCACTTCTGTTTTTCTCGCTGACTTTCCGGCACTTACTACGAACTGTGACCTCTCTGACAGGAAATCGCAAATCCAGTCACATAACTGAGATGATATTCCATAAGCACGAAATTTCACTACGAGCCGCTTGTGTGGTACAGTGTCAAAAGCCTTCCGGAAATCCAGGAATACGGAATCGATCTGAAATCGCTTGTCAGTAGCACTCAACACTTCATGTGAATAAAGAGCTAGTTGTGTTTCACAGGAACGATGTTTTTTAAACCCATGTTGACTGTGTGTCAATAGACCGTTTCCTTCGAGGTACTTCATAATGTTCGAACACAATATATGTTCCAAAATCCTGCCGCATATCGACGTTAACGATATGGGCCTGTAATTTAGTGGATTACTCCTACTACCTTTCTTAAATATTGGTGTTAGCTGTGCAACTTTCCAGTCTTTCGATACAGATGTTTCGTCGAGCGAACCGTTGTATATGATTGTTAAGCAAGGAGCTAATGCATCAGCATACTCCGAAAGGAATCTAACTGGTTTACAGTCTGGGCCAGAAGACGCTTTTATTAAGTGATTTGAGTTGCTTCACTACTCCGAGGATATTTACTTCAACGTTACTCATGTTGGCAGTTGTTCTCGATTAGAATTCTGGAATATTTACTTCGTCTTCGTCACACCGAAGTGTGTCAGAGGGAGCTGTAGAGGGTAAAAGAAACTGTAAGGGAAGGCGAGGGAAAGTAAGCTAGGACCAGTAGAGTTACACAGCAACAGTCTGACAAGTGGGCGAGGTTTTCCAGTGGCCGAATGTCAGAACTGCCCTTTGCGACGCCTCCTGCAGTCCCAACAGTCCTGCGAGCTCTGGTAAGGCCCTCCCTCCCTCCTCCCCGGGGAGGGAATGAGATATGCAAAAAAGAAAAAAAAAAAGCCAATACTCCAGCGACATTGCGGAGACGATCATTCTAAGGAGACGACTTCGAATGGATATATGCTCCGTTCCGAATGGCTCCTGAGACAGAACGCATTTGACCTACATTGTTATTTATTTTCTGTATTATTCAACACATTGTCAGGTCTACACATGTACAACAGCTGGTAAACATTACAACACGCATTTTACTAACACGGGAAACTCCCCAACAAATGCTTCAAATGGCTCTGAGCACTATGGGCCTTAACATCTCAGGTCATCAGTCCCCTAGAACTTAGAACTACTAACCAAGGACCTCACACACATCCATACCCGAGGCAGGATTGGAACCTGTGACTGTAGCGCCTACAACCGCTCGGGCACCAGCGGCCGGCAACTCCCCAACACACCTCCTTCAAATGTAGTGGTAAAATGGCCATGAAAACAGGGAGAAGCTGTACTGGCCTGAGAAAAAAGAAGCAAAATAGAAGCAATGAACGGTCTTAGCGCAAGATATGCAACATCGAGCAAACTGCAAGAACCGATGTGTCGTGGTAGTGTGGTCAAGGAGTGATGGGGCACAGCATCTCCGAGGTAGCGATGAAGGGATTTTCCTGTACGGCCTTTTCACGACTGTACTGTGAATATCAGGACTCCGGTAAAACATCAAATCTCCGTCATCCCAGCGGCCGGAAAAATATCCTACAAGAACGGGAGAGAGCGACGACTGACGAGAACCGTTCAGCCTGACAGAAGCGTAACCCTTCCGGAAATTGCTGCAGATTTCAGTGCTGGGCCATCAGCAAGTGTCCGTGTGCGAACCATTCGGTGAAACATCATCGATATGGCCTTTCGGATGGTGCACTCATCTACCTTTCTCACTGCACGATATAAAGCTTGAAACACGTATATTGTGTGGCGGCGATGGTGAGGCATTGCACAATCTTTGACCAGAGAGCATGTAGTCAGTTCAGTTGCGAGAGAGTAATAGCGCGCGAGAGTTTAGTTGTTGCGAAGCTGTTGCATGTAGGCAGTCGGTGCTAGTAATACGCGAGAGACAGTCGGTGCTAGTAATACGCGAGAGACAGTCGGTGTTGTGTGTGAGGAGTCGGCGGGCGTCGACATCGCTCTATGGTCGGGATTCAGGACGAGGTATATTGTTAAATAAGGTAATGAAGCAGCTTTGCGCTCAGCTAATAATGTATTGTAATGGATCTTAAGTGTAATTAATTTGTTCAAGTATCGCCCCAATAATAATTTGTTTTCAAACTAAGCATTTTTAACAAACAATCCTTTTTGAAATAATATCTCCCTTGCATTTCCTTAAAGAAAAGTTTCCCTTAAATTAAAAAAAAATATATATTTACGATGCATTTCCTCCAAGCTATGGCGAAAAATAAGAGCAGATGCAGTTTTATTGACATTTCGATCTATTTGCGTTTTCATTGTCACTGAGATTTCATTCACTTTTTATTGAATTGACTTTCATTTTTTGTGGGCAGCTTACACATGGGTCAGATTGCTACTTCTCATTTAATTGTCATTGTCAATAAATTATTCTATTTGCTGGTAGGTTACAATAGGTTCTATTCTCGTTAACATTTAAATTATTGTCTTTCAAAATTTTTCTGGGAAGTTACACTATTGTCATTTTTCTCTCACATTTTTGCTGGGAGGTTACAAGCTTTACGCATCACCTGGGACCGTCAACATTGACACTTTACTGTTGACCACTGGAGACATGTAGCCTGCTCAGACGCCGGCCGGTGTGGCCGAGCGGTTCTAGGCCCTTCAGTCCAGAACCACGGTGCTGCTACGGTCGCAGGTTCGAATCCTGCCTCAGGCATGGATGTGTTTGATGGTTCAAATGGCTCTGAGCACTATGGGATTTAATACCTGAGGTCATCAGTCCCCTAGAACGTAGAACTACTTAAAGCTAACTAGCCTAAGGCCATCACACACATCACACACAGAGGTGCGGTTCCAGACTGAAGCGCCGAGAACCGCTCGGCCACACCGGCCGGCTTTGTGTGTGATGTCCCTAAATAAGTTAGGTTTAACTAGTTCTAGTATAGGGCACTGATGACCTCAGATGTTAAGTCGCGTAGTGCTTAGAGCCATTAGAGCCTGGTCAGACGAGTCTCGTTTCAAATTGTATCGAGCAGATGGACGTGTATGGGCATGGAGTCAACCTTTTAAATTCATGGACGCATGTCAGCATGGGACTCTTCAAGCTGGTGGAGACTCTGTAATTGTGTAGGGCATGTGCAGTTGGAGTGATATGGGACGTCTAGATAAGAACCTGACAGGTGACACGTATGTAAGCACCCTGTATGTTCACCTGCATCCATTCATGTCCATTGTCCATTCCTACGAACTTGGGCAATTCCAGCAGAACAATGCGGCACCCCAAACGCCCAGAATTACTACAGCGATGCTCAAGGAACACTCCTCTGAGTTTAAACACTTCCGCTGGTCACCACTCCCCAGACTTGATCATTATTGAGCATATCTGGGATGCCTTGCAACGTGCTGTTCAGAAGAGATCTCCACCCCGTCGTGCTCTCACGGATTTACGGACAGCCCTGCAGGATTCATGGTGTCAGTTCCCTCCAGCACTGCTTCAGACGTTAGTCGAGTCCAGGCCACGTCGTGTTGCGGCACTTCTGCGTGCTCGCGGGGGCCCAACACGACATTGGGCAGGTGTACCATTTTCCTTGGCTCTTCAGTGTATAACCACATGGCACTTACTCTTCAACACATAATTTTACTCTGGACAAAGACATGTATTGTCGAAACACTGAGATGCACAAAATGCAGTAGATTGGTGTGCTTTAAAGTAGCCTTGTTCTTGACATTCCGAATGATCATGAAGATACGGAAAATTACATGTAGCAAGTTAGCAAATACGACAGTTACATACAAAAAAAAAAGTTAAAAATCAAAATGCTGATACTTAGCTGAAGTACGACATCCCAATTGTTTCATTACTACGAGTAGTGTAAGTGTGCATAGAATATCGACTGGGAATGCATTATGTTCAACAAAATTAATTGTAAATTATACAATTTTGGTAAACATTTTTGGAAAACAGTGATCAATAGATTATTATATTTTGACTAAAGTTCAGTCTTGATCACACCATTTATGTTTCATTGTCGTAGGTAACCGGTTTCGGTTATTTTTACAAAACCGTCATCAGACTGATCAGTTGACTTCGTAGCAGCTGAGGAGAGCTCCGCATACCATCCTAAGGGAGCCATGGGTCTGATGACGGTTTTGTAAAAATAACCGAAACCGGTTACCTACGACATTGAAACATAAATGGTGTGATCAAGACTGAACTTTAGTCAAAATATAATTGTAAATTATATTTCTATCAGAAAACATCATTTTGCGGCATCTTTTGCATCTGCGCATCTCAAACGCCCGGTGTGCCTGACGTTGCAGACTGTGGCGGCCATTGTTATTTGTTGCTGCTATCCCAGATCTCACGTGATCCGGGCTGCTAGGCGGAGCGCTGGAACGCACCTGTGTGTGTTGATTACACAGGATGCGTTAACCAAAAGTTTACATGCTGACATGGAACATCGGGCACACAACACTCCGTCTTCAGGCCACAAGTGGCCCATCGGGGCCATCCGACCGCCGTGTCATCCTCAGTTGAGGATGCGGGTAGGAGGGGTGTGTGGTCTGCACACCGCTCTCTCGGTCGTTACGATGGTTTTCTTTGATCGAAGCCGCTACTATTAGATCGAGTAGCTCCTCAATTGGCATCACGAGGCTGAGTGCACCCCGAAAAATGGCAACAGCGCATGGCGGCCTGGATGGTCACCCATCCAAGTGCCAGACCACGCTCGACACCGCTTAACTTCGGCGATCTCACGGGAACCGGTGGATCCACTGCGGCAAGGCCGTCGGGCACACAACAAGCATCACTAATCACATAGGAGGCGGGGGTCCATAAACGCCACGGGAGGGCGCTGCGGTCACGAGAGGACGTTGCTGTACAAACACGGGCTGAGCATGGAGGCCATCACCATTTACGCCGTAGAAGCATTAGGAGCCAGAATTGAAAGGAAAACGATGCACATGCATGCTTGCCGATAACCATTTTGCTGTCGATGGTAACTGCATGTGTGTAGCACTATAAAAGGTGTCCCATGGGTCTGTTGTTCGGTTTCGTCACATATCGGATTTGTCTGGAACAAATCAATGTCGAACTCCCTGTTTCTTTTTTTCTCCATTTCTACTAACGCCAGCAAACTAACAGCTGTAGTGTCAAAATTGTGTGGTGAAGCTAAGCGTTGCAGTTTCTGTTGGTAGCGCCGACCGCCGATTACGTCAGCATTTCCCATGCCTACGCCCACCGCAAAGACCAATCTTAACATTTAAAGTTTTGTTCATTATTTTCAACAACTTTTTTTGAAGAATGCCCATGTGAAGAAATAAGACACAAGACGGTTTTTTTCTTTTTTTTTTTACGCAACTGGTGTGCCATTTGTTGTAGTCGGAAATCTTGTTATTCCATTCACGGCGCCACTCCCCAGTGTAGTCGAATGTCAAATGTGTGTGAAATCTTACGGGACTTAATTGCTAAGATTATCAGCGCCTAAGCTTACACACTACTTAACCTAAATTATCTTAAGGACGAACATAGACACCCATGCCCGAGCGAGGACTCGAACCTCCGCCGGGACCCAGTGTAGTCGGATTTCTCCTTTGGTGCCACATGTACTTGCTCGCACAGTCAAACAGAAAAAGATTGGACGGGATGAAAACTCAAAAAATAGTAAGTGAAAGTACGAGGGTAACTTTGATAGTGGCAACTATTTATTTACGGCTCGTATAAAATAGATACATGTTTCGAAGCTTTGGTGGCCTTCAAAGTAGTCACCAGCATTGTGTATAACGCGTTGCCAGCGATGTGGAAGTCGTAGGATACTCTTAACAGTGCCAGTTGTGTTGACAGTTCGAGCGGCGCGGTCTATTGCCCGACGAATTTGTAGCAGTTCTGAAGCGAATGCCGTGAAGTGTTTCCATCAGTTTAGAAATCGAGTTGAACTCACGAGGGCTTCAGTCAGGGGAGTGCAGTAGGTGGTACAGCACTTAGCAGCCCCATCAGTCAAACAAATCAGTAACAGCTTGCACTGTACGTGCTTGAGCATTGTCCTGCAAAATGATGGTCAGGTCCTGCACAAAGTGTCATCACTTCTGTCTCTAAGCTGTTCATTTTTGGAACACAACCTACGACCAGCTAAGAGACCGAAGTGATGACACTTTCTGCAGGACCTGACCATCATTTTCCAGCTTCAACCGGTTCAAATGGCTCTGAGCACTATGGGACTTAACATCTGGCGTCATCAGTCCCCTAGATTTAAAACTACTTAAATCTAACTAACCTAAGGATATCACACACATCCATGCCCGAGGCAGGATTCGAACCTGCGACCGTAGCAACAGCGCGGTTCCGGACTGAAGCGCCTAGAACCGCTCGGCCGCAACGGCTGGCTTATTTTGCAGGACAATGCTCAAGCACGTACAGTGCAAGCTGTTACTGATTTCTTTGACTGATGGGGCTGCTAAGTGCTGTACCACCTACTGCACTCTCCTGACTTAAGTCCTCTTGAGGTCAACTGGATTTCTGAACAGAAGGAAACACTTCACGGCATTCGCTTCAGAACTGCTACAAATTCGTCGGGGAATAGACCGCGCCGCTCGAACTGTCAACACAACTGGCACTGCTAAGAGTATCCTACGACTTCCACATCGCTGGCAACGCGTTATACACAATGCTGGTGACTACTTTGAAGGTCAGTACAACTTCTAAACACGTATCTGGTTTGAACGAGCTGTAAATAAACGCCGGCCGGGGTGGCCCAGCAGTTCTAGGCGCTACAGTCTGGAACCGCGCGACCGCTTCGAATCCTGCATCGGGCATGCATGTGTTTGATGTCCTTAGGTTAGTTAGGTTTATGTAGTTCTAAGTTCTAGGAGACTGATGACCTCAAAAGTTAAATCCCATAGTACTCAGAGCAATTTGAATAATTTTTTGTAAATAAACAGTTCCGACTATCAAAGTTCCAACCCCAGTAAAATTACATTCTACTACAACTTCAAAAGAACATCTTCAAATATTTACCGAAAACAGCGAAAAAATATAATTTAAAATAAAACTATCGGCACTCGATAATGCCATTTTGATATCGATATATGGATATTCTGGAGTAAAATTTCCTTGATATTTTTCGATATTTTTGGAAAATATAGATATGTCGATATTTTATCAACAGCCCTAGTTAGTATGAACCTGCCTAGCTACACGTACCGCGAAGTGGCCAACATGAATTTGATTTGTGGTGCAGCCAAGGGCTGCGCGGGATTAGCTGAGCGGTCACAGGCGCTACAGTCGTGGACTGTGCGGCTGGTCCCGGCGGAGGTTCGAGTCCTCCCTCGGGCATGGGTGTGTGTGTTTGTCCTTACGATAATTTAGGTTAAGTAGTGTGTAAGCTTAGGGACTGATGACCTTAGCAGTTAAGTCCCATAAGATTTCACACACATTTGAACATTTCTGCAGCCAACTGCAATGGACGAGAGATGACGTGATTGTATTGTGCGAAATACCCCGATACAAAGGTGCTGTGCCACACATCGTTCGCCGTCCTGCAACACCGACAGTGCGAAAACAACTCGGTCTATGTGCACGAGCCGGAGGGTGGTCTCCAACGAAAAACGGGAACAGTTACGGTGGAAGAAACCATTCTCGAAATGGTGCGGAGTACGCCGTCAACAAATAGGCGAGGTGTTTTCCCCACGACTGATATCCCCCCCCCCCCCACCTTCCTGTGGGGTGCATTGTGCACCACGAAGCACAGCATCCATTTCGATTCCAACATGTCCAGGCATTGCAACTGGGGACTACAACAAGCGCATAGGACTTGCACGGTGCTATCTACAGGAATCCACGGCAGACCGAAGCTTCACAGCGAATGCCCTCTTCCGTGGTAGCCGGCCGCGGTGACCGAACGGTTCTAGGCGCTTCAGTCCGGAACCGCGGTAACATATGATGAGTCACATCACTGTACACGAATGGGCCTCCCAGCAGGTTAAGCTACAAAGTTTTGTACAATTATTCACTCAAATTTTAAGCAAATTTGTTTAAAACAGTTTATGGGGAAGTAGTTTTAAGATACATCTACATCCATACTCCTCAAGCCACCTGACGGTGTGTGGCGAAGGGTACTTCGAGTACCTCTATCGGTTCTCGCTTCTATTCCAGGCTCGTATTGTTCGTGGAAAGAAAGATTGTCGGTATGCCTCTGTGTCGGCTCTAATCTCTCTGATTTTATCCTCACGGTTTCTTCGCGAGATATACGTAGGCGGGAGCAATGTACTGCTTGACTCCTAGTGAAGGTGTGTTCTTGAAACTTCAACAAAAGCCCGTACCGAGCTACTGAGCGTCTCTCTTGCAGAGTCTTCCACTGCAGTTTATCTATCATCTCCGTAACGCTTTCGCGATTACTAAATCATCTTGTAATGAAGCGCGCTGCTCTCCGTTGGATCTTCTTTCTCTCTTCTATCAACCTCATCTGGTACGGATCCCATACTGCTGAGCAGTACTCAAGCAGTGAGCGAATAAGCGTACTGTAACCTGCTTCCTTTCTTTTCGGACTGCATTTACTTAGGATTCTTCCAATGAATCTCAGTCTGGCATCTGCTTTACCGACGATCAACTTTATATGATCATTCCATTTTAAATCACTCCTAATGCCTACTCCCAGATAATTTATGGAATTAACTGCTTCCAGTTGCTGACCTGCTATTTTGTAGCTAAATGATAAGGGATCTATCTTTCTGTGTATTCGCAGCACATTACATTTGTCTACATTGAGATTCAATTGCCATTCCATGCACCGTGCATCAGTTCGTTGCAGATCCTCCTGCATTTCAGTACAATTTTCCACTGTTACAACCTCTCAATATACAACAGCATCATCGGCAAAAAGCCTCAGTGAACTTCCGATGTCATCCACCAGGTCATTTATGTATATTGTGAATAGCAACGGTCCTATGAGACTCCCCTGCGGCACACCTGAACTCACTCTTACTTCGGAAGACTTCTCTCCATTGAGAATGACATGCTGCGTTCTATTGTCTAGGAACTCTTCAATCCAATCACACAATTGGTCTGATAGTCCATATGCTCTTACTTTGTTCGTTAAACGACTGTGGGGAACTGTATCGAACGCCTTACGGAAGTCAAGAAATACTGTATCTACCTGGGAACCCGTGTCTATGGTCCTGTGAGTCTCGTAGACGAATAGCGCGAGCTGGGATTCACACGACCGTCTTTTTCGATACCCGTGATGATTCCTACAGAGTAGATTTCCAGTCTCCAGAAAGTCATTATACTCGAACATAATACGTGTTCCAAAATTCTATAACTGATCGACGTTAGAGATATAGGTCTATAGTTCTGCACATCTGTTCGACGTCCCTTCTGGAAAACGGGGATGACGTGTGCCCTTTTCCAATCCTTTGGAACGCTACGCTCTTCTAGAGACCTACGGTACACCGCTGCAAGAAGGGGAGCAAGTTCCTTCGCGTACTCTGTGTAAAATCGAACTGGTATCCCATCTGGTCCAGCGGCATTTCCTGTTTTGAGCGATTTTAATTGTTTCTCTATACCTCTGTCACCTATTTTGATATCTACCATTTTGTCATCCGTGGGACAATCTAGAGAAGGAACTACAGTGCAGTCGGTCGGAGTGGCCGAGCGGTTGTAGGCGCTTGAGTCCGGAACCGCGCAACTGATACGGTCACAGGTTCGAATCGTGCCTCGGGCATGGGTGTGTGTGATGTCCTTAGGTTAGTTAGGTTTAAGTAGTTCTAAGTTCTAGGACTGATGACCACCGATGTCCCATAGCGCTCACAGTCATTTGCCATCTTCCCTGTGAGAGTCCTCTCTCGCTCTACAGTGTGATGAACTCTCGCAACGTGCGTACGTGAATGGATGTGAACCCAGATGCTACTCGAGCGCGTGCGTCACGACGCAAATTTTCCGTTAACGTGTGGGATGGCGCTGTCGGAGTCCAATCGGGCCGTAAATTCTCTCAAGCTAACTTGACGGCCACACGTGTCCCGCATTCCTGCTAGAGGTTCTGGCAGACATGCCGCATGACCTTCCCATGCCTATTCGTCGCCGCATCCGTTTTCAGCACGACGGAGACCGCGTGCATTTCAGCAGAAGAGTGATGTCACATCTGTAGGCAAGCTATGCCCGCTGCACGATTAGTTGCAAGGCCGACACGACCATTCGATCTGTCTCCGATCAGTTTTTTCCTGTGGGTGTTTCTGAAGGGCCTTGTGCAAGAAACACCTGCTACATCACCATAGGCTCTAGTGCGCAGAATTGCGGTGGCAGCGGGATGTCTTCGAGATACTGAAACGGTACAGTAGTTTCCGCTCTATAAGCAGCAGGTTTCGCTGCTCGCTCGCACCGGGAAATACACTCCTGGAAATTGAAATAAGAACACCGTGAATTCATTGTCCCAGGAAGGGGAAACTTTATTGACACATTCCTGGGGTCAGATACATCACATGATCACACTGACAGAACCACAGGCACATAGACACAGGCAACAGAGCATGCACAATGTCGGCACTAGTACAGTGTATATCCACCTTTCGCAGCAATGCAGGCTGCTATTCTCCCATGGAGACGATCGTAGAGATGCTGGATGTAGTCCTGTGGAACGGCTTGCCATGCCATTTCCACCTGGCGCCTCAGTTGGACCAGCGTTCGTGCTGGACGTGCAGACCGCGTGAGACGACGCTTCATCCAGTCCCAAACATGCTCAATGGGGGACAGATCCGGAGATCTTGCTGGCCAGGGTAGTTGACTTACACCTTCTAGAGCACGTTGGGTGGCACGGGATACATGCGGACGTGCATTGTCCTGTTGGAACAGCAAGTTCCCTTGCCGGTCTAGGAATGGTAGAACGATGGGTTCGATGACGATTTGGATGTACCGTGCACTATTCAGTGTCCCCTCGACGAGCACCAGTGGTGTACGGCCAGTGTAGGAGATCGCTCCCCACACCATGATGCCGGGTGTTGGCCCTGTGTGCCTCGGTCGTATGCAGTCCTGATTGTGGCGCTCACCTGCACGGCGCCAAACACGCATACGACCATCATTGGCACCAAGGCAGAAGCGATTCTCATCGCTGAAGGCGACACGTCTCCATTCGTCCCTCCATTCACGCCTGTCGCGACACCACTGGACGCGGGCTGCACGATGTTGGGGCGTGAGCGGAAGACGGCCTAACGGTGTGTGGGACCGTAGCCCAGCTTCATGGAGACGGTTGCGAATGGTCCTCGCCGATACCCCAGGAGCAACAGTGTCCCTAATTTGCTGGGAAGTGGCGGTGCGGTCCCTTACGGCACTGCGTAGGATCCTACGGTCTTGGCGTGCATCCGTGCGTCGCTGCGGTTCGGTCCCAGGTCGACGGGCACGTGCACCTTCCGCCGACCACTGGCGACAACATCGATGTACTGTGGAGACCTCACGCCCCACGTGTTGAGCAATTCGGCGGTACGTCCACCCGGCCTCCCGCATGCCCACTATACGCCCTCGCTCAAAGTCCGTCAACTGCACATACGGTTCACGTCCACGCTGTCGCGGCATGCTACCAGTGTTAAAGACTGCGATGGAGCTCCGTATGCCACGGCAAACTGGCTGACACTGACGGCGGCGGTGCACAAATGCTGCGCAGCTAGCGCCATTCGACGGCCAACACCGCGGTTCCTGGTGTGTCCGCTGTGCCGTGCGTGTGATCATTGCTTGTACAGCCCTCTCGCAGTGTCCGGAGCAAGTATGGTCGGTCTGACACACCGGTGTCAATGTGTTCTTTTTTCCATTTCCAGGAGTGTAGAAACAGAGGCGGCTCCGCAGACAATTTTATTACACGACGCGGCCAGCCGAGGGTGCAACGGAACCCATGTGGACGGGTGGAAAGAAATGTGTCAGGCTTCATAATACGTATTTATATGTGTCGTGTATTATGCATTTCTTCTACGTGAATGTGAAACTGCACATGAACTTTCCTAATCCTCGTCACACCTTTCCGTAAGGCGTGGCCAAATCTTTGTTGGGAAGTAGTTCTGTAGTACAGTAGTGCCAACCTTACTCCTGGCTAGGGGATCAGAGAGACAGCACGGACTTTCCAGTCTCACAAGATTTGGGGTGGAGAGGTTGGTCACTGCCAAGTGGTTCGACCACCCCCTCCACCGGGGCCCAGGAAGATCTCCGGGTGCCCGCCATATTCTGGGAGTCTTACAGAAGGCGGGTAAGTGAGAAGACGTGCCCTCAGTGCGTCTGTCTCAATGTTCCAGCATGGAAGAGAGGTATTTGAATATTTGTACTAATTCTTTTATTTCCAGCTTCGGATTGTGTAAGGAAATGAATGTTCTCGTTTAATTTCGTAAATTTGACCCCCTGTGTTAAAGTATCTGGTCCCCAGTTGGCCCGTTATCCTCCTCACATAGTGGATGTCCTATGTAAAATATTGGGAGACTTCGGTGGTATACATTTGGCCAACGCAAGTCTGTCTTACCCGTAGAAATGTGCATGCAGATTAGTATATAATATACCCGAGCTATAAGTTATAAAACTGTAATACCTGTAAACTGAAACAACTGCTGCTGTCGCTGTAAAGTCAAGTGCTAATGTTTAAAATAAATAGGTAATCAACTGTCATCAATCTTTAACATACCTTAAAAATAACAAAGACGTCAAGTTAAAGGAATTTATTTAAAATAAAAGCTATAGAATGCAGGGACCCACACATCAGCTTGTGAGCCCTCCCCAGTTATCCGTTGCGCAATTTTGATTCAGGGCTTGACGACATCAACTTTCATCTGGCGTCCCTAGGCAAGGAGGTTAGACGGTAAACTTTCAATAAACCAGGTATAGCTGAGAGGGTACGCCGTGCAATGCAGATCTGACGTCAGGCCCGCATCTGGAGGAAACTTTGAGTATTTCCTGCAATGGGCGTCCATATGTAGCATGTGATGAAATAACTGCAACGCCATTTACACTGAAGAGCCAGAGAAGCTGGTACAGCTCTCTGATACAGTGTAGCGCCCCCGCGAGCACGCAGAAGTGCCGCAACCCGGCGTGGCATGGACTCGACTAATGTATGAAGTAGTGTTAGAGGGAATTGACACCATGAATCCTGCAGAGCTATCAGTAAATCCTTAAGAGTACAAGGAGGTGATCTTCTCAACGGCACGTTGCAAGGCATCCCAGACATGCTCAATAATGAAACTTCCTGGCAGATTAAAACTGTGTGCCGGACCGAGACTCGAACTCGGGGCCTTTGCCTTTCGCGGGCAACTCCTCTACCAACTGAGCTACCCAAGCACGACTCACGCCCCGTCCTCACAGCTTTACTTCTGCCAGTACCTCGTCTCCTACCTTCCAAACTTAACAGAAGCTCTCCTGCGAACCTCTGCTGCAGAGTGAAAATCTCATTCATGCTCAATAATTTTCATGTAGAGGGACTTTGGTGGCCAGCGGAAGTGTTTAAGCTCAGAAGAGCCTTCCTGCAGACACTCTGGAGCAGTTCTGGATGTATGGAGTATCGCATTGTCCTGCTGAAATTGCCCAAATGCAGAATGGACATTATTTGATACAAGTCATCAGACAGGATGCTTTCTTACATGTAACCTCTCAGAGTCGTATCCAGATGTATAAGGGGTCCCATATCACCCCAACTGCACATGCCTCACACCATTTCAGAGCCTGCATCAGCTTGAACAGTCCCCTTGTAACCTCCCCACAGAAATAGTTTATAAGAAACTAAGAACCATGAACCAAGTGTAACCTCCGCACAAAAATTTAAATTAAAATATGAACCATGTGTGAACTCCCACAAAAATAATAATTAAATGAATTTTTTTTTAATATTGTAACCTCTGAACAAAATTAGTTCCCATTTTTAGTCTCCGTGCAGAAATGCATTCACATTCAATGTAACCACAAAATTCAATTCGTAAATCCGGAAATAATAAAAAAAAATTCAGTAACCTGGTAAATTTTATGACGACAGCAGCGCTGCGCCTCGGCCCTGTATTCTGAATAAAAAAGGAAAAATTCTTACCTCAATAAAAACTCCGAATATATATCTGCTCTTATGTAGAATTTTTCGGCACAGCTTCGTGCAATGTTGGCCTATATTTTTTTTTTTTTGTTCTTGGAAGGAATGATCATGCATTGGAAATATTCTTTAAATTGAAATGATTGCTTTTCTTTAAAAAATTACTTTATATTATAAAAATTATTATTGGGGGCATTTTTGTTAAGAAATTAATGACAGTTAATATACATTACTAGATATGCGCAAGGCTACTTCTTTACCTTCTACAATAATACTCATCCTCAAGAGTCCCGGCCAGAGCAGACTGCCGACACGCGCCGACTACTGCCGTCTACTGTCGACTCACGCAGACTACTGAAGACTACTCAAGACTACTGCTTACTAGCACGGACTGACGACTAAAGCCGACAGACGCCGACTCGCGACAAGCGACAACTACCTACATACTACTCTCTGGTCAGAGACTCTGCCATGCCTCGCCCATCGCCGGCAACGCGTACGTCTTACACCCTGCTGACATTCAGGGTCCACGGATTCATGAGATTGTCTCCATACCCGTACATGACCATCAGCTCGATACAATCTGATACGAGACTCGTGCGACCAGGCAACATGTTTCCAGTTATCAATTCGGGTGTTGACAGGCCAGGAGAGGCTTATAGCTTTGTGTCATGCAGACGTTAAGAGCACAAGAGTGGGGCTTCAGCTCCCAAAGCCCATATCGACACTGTTTCGTTGAATGGTTTGCAAGCTGACACTTGTAGATGGCCCAACTCCGTGGGCAATAGACACAGGTTCCCACGTAGACGCCGTGTTTCTTGACTTCCACAAGGCGTTTGATACAGTTCCCCACAGTCGTTTAATGAAAAAAGTAAGAGCATATGGGATTATCAGACCAATTGTGTGATCGGATTGAAGAGTTCCTAGATAACAAAACGCAGCATGTCATTCTCAATGGAGAGAAATCTTCCGAAGTAAGAGTGCTTTCAGGTCTGCCGCAGGGGAGTGTCATAGGACCGTTGCTATTCACAATATACATAAATGACCTGGTGGATGACATCGGAAGTTCACTGAGGCTTTTTGCGGATAATGCAAGGTTGTAACAATGGAAAATTGCACTGAAATGCAGGAGGATCTGCAACGAATTGACGCATGGTGCACGGAATGGCAATTGAATCTCACTGTAGACAAGTGTAATGTGCTGCGTATACATAGAAAGAAAGATCCTTTATCAATATAGCAGGTCAACAACTGGAAGCTGTTAAATCCATAAATTATCTGGGAGTAGGCATTAAGAGTGATTTAAAATGGGATGACCATATAAAATTAATCATCGGTAAAGGAGATGCCACACTGAGATTCATTTGAAGAATCCTAAGGAAAAGCAATCCGAAAACAAAGGAAGTAGGTTACAGTACACTTGTTCGCCCACTGCTTGAATACTGCTCAGCAGTGTGGGATCCGTACCAGATAGGGTCGATAGAAGAGAGAGAGAAGATGCAACGGAGAGCAGCGCGCTTCGTTACAGGATCACTTAGTAATCGTGAAAGCGTTACGGAGGTGATGGGTAAACTGCAGTGGAAGACTCTGCAGAGGAGACGCTCAGTAGCTCGATACGGGCTTTTGTTGAAGTTTCGAGAACATACCTTCACCGAGGAGTCAAGCAGTATACTGCTCCCTCCTACGTATATCTCGCTAAGAGACCGTGAGGATAAAATCAGAGAGATTAGAGCCCACACACGGCATACCGACAATCTTTCTTTCCTCGAACAATACGAGACTGGAATAGAAGGGAGAACCGATAGAGGTACTCAAGGTACCCTCCGCCACACACCGTCAGGTGGCTTGCGGAGTGTGGATGTAGATGTGGATTGAAATCCGCAGCAATTTCCGGAAAGGTTGCGCTTCTGTAACGTTGAAGGATTCTCTTCACTCGTCGTTGGTCCCATTCTTGCAGGATCTTTTTCCGACTGCAGCGATGTCTGAGATGTGACATTTTACCGGATTCCTGATACTCAAGGTACACTCACGAAATGGTCGTACAAGTAAATTCCCACTTCATCGCTACCTAGGAGATGCAGTGTCCCATCGCTCGTGCGCCGACTATGGCACCATGTTTAAACTCACTTAAATCTTAATAAGCAGCCATTGTAGCAGCAGTAGCCGATCTAAAAGCTGCTGGAGACACTTGCCTCATATAGGCTGGTTCAGTTGGTTCGAATGGCTCTGAGCACTACGGGACTTAACTGCTGAGGTCATCAGTCCCCTAGAACTTAGAATTACTTAAACCTAACTAACCTAAGGACATCACACACGTCCATGCCCGAGGCAGGATTCGAACCTGCGACCGTACCGGCCGCGTCGTTCCAGACTGTAGCGCCTAGAGCCTAGAGCCGGCCGACCACAGCACCGTATTCTGTCTGTTTACATATCGCCGTATTTGAAAAACAATGTTCAAATGTGTGTGAAATTTTATGGGACTCATGAGGTGTGGTCTCCCAGACCGCGTGAAAATTATCGAACTCGCTCTGCTAGGCCAGCTCTAGTGGACTGCTTCTACACCCTCACAACCGTCCTCATATCGCCAACCCCATAATGTTTTGCTATCGGTTGCGTTATCTGCTTCTTTGTTTGACGTTTACACGCGTTTCTGAAACGTGTTGTGAGCTCCTGGACAGCGGCTCGTGAGTTACGTACCTGTTTTCTTCAGTCTAGTACAACACATGTTGGTAGGAATGTGTCAGTTTTAACGATACTAAGGTTGATTAATTGTTAATCGGTATATAGTTGAAGATGTCAGTGATGCAGACAAAGAAACAGAACAAAAAGACGATTTTACAATAGCCAGTGGTCACAGTTCTACTACCGACCAGGACGATGATGCAGAGGAAGATCTTCAGGACAATTGTGATGCGGGATTTCTCCAATAAATTACTTAAAGCGTCAGGTAAAACCAATAGCGCTCTGGGCGATGACAAAAAAAAATTTAGATCCCAGAACTGAATGTCAATTTTGCAGGCTTTCTTTTCGTACTATCCACGACTGTGTAGGGAGGCTATTGAAATTTCTAAACATGAAGATAATTTTAACAGAAAAGAAGAGGGCTTGAAATTAAGCGAGATATGGACAATGGCGTTACAGAGTCGATAAGTGATTTTTATCTATGACGGACTATTATCGATAGTTACATTTTATCTTTGACTAGTTTTCTCTCTGCTACTATGTGCAAGCTAGACCACGCCCACTTTCCTCGGTATTTAGGCCGCTCTCCGACCACCCACTCGTCAGTCGACAGAACTCATCAGGACCAGCCATAAGTCTGAAGATGTCCAACGTAGTATTAGACGAAACGTTAGGAGCAGAAGAATTCCATGGACCGCTGCCATATAACCCGGAAGAATTATCAACAACAGTACCATCCGGTCGTGAAAGCCTTCATTGCATGATTTCTTTTCGTACCTATCGAATGCAATTTGCTAATTTAACCCCTGAAATTTAGTTTTATGTGAATATTTACTTGATACAGAGACACTGCAACGTTTCAGAATGTCAAATTCGGTTCTCCAACAGTTCATTTCCGTGTGCTATTAAAAAAGGAAATAAAAAAATTAAAAAAACGCTAAAAATGTATTATGTTGTGTAGTAAGAAGGAAAATACTTCAGACATTATTTAGTTCAAAAATAGTTCTAAGCGCTATGGGACTTAACTTCTGATGTCACCAGTCCCCTAGAACTTAGAACTACTTCAGCATAACTAACCTAAGGACATCACACACATCCATCACCGAGGCAATATTCGAACATGCGACCGTAGCAGTCGCGCGGTTCCAGGCTGCAGCGCCTAGAACCGCTTTGCCACTCTGGCCGGCCCATTATTTAGTGCAATAATATCAACAAGGACTATTTAAACGAGATTTATAATTGTAAAATTTTCAAATGTGTGTGAAATCTTATGGGACTTCACTGCTAAGGTCATCAGTCCCTAAGCCTACACATTACACTTAACCTAGATTATCCTAAGAACAAACATACGCACCAATGCCCGAGGGAGGACTCGAACCTCCGCCGGGATGAGCCATACAGTCCATGACCGCAGCGCCTCAGACCGCTCGGCTATCCCCGTATTTGAATATGCAGGGCTATATTAGTTTCTTTGCCTCTTGTAGCAGCCCCAGATAGTCTTTGCGACCCCAAGTTCCTATGTGATTACTGGTCCCTGTTGTATGCCCGACGAGCAATGTCAGTTTGTTTTCGTGGTGCGCTGTACAGTTCTTTGCTGCCACCGTAGTGACGGAGCACAGGTTGTTTGCGTGTGACTCGCACCAGCTCAGCGGTCGCCCTGGCTGTGGAGGCTGCGAGGCCAGTGTAGCCCAGTTGGCGCAGGAAGCTGGTCCTGGCACGGAGCAGCTGTGTGCGGTGGCCCACTGCCAGCCCATCTGGCGACCGTCCACTGCTTCAGACCAGTCGCTGGTGACGCAACGCAGACGCACCGTTCCCTTGGCGAACATTCTACAGTGTCGTCAGCACGCTATCTCTTCGAGGAGCTATTACTCGGGCCATATTTTTATCTCGACATTTGACCGCAAACGAGGGTAATGGAATGTAGTCGAATTAAGTCGGGTGATGCTGAGGGAATTAGATTAGGAAATGAGACACTTAAAGTAGTAAAAGAGTTTTGCTATTGGTCAGGAAGTCGTTTCTGAAAGTATTTGCATGGAAGTGAAACGTGGACGATAAATAGTTTAGACAAAAAGAAAATAGAAGCTTTTGAAATGTGGTGCTACAGAAGAATGCTGAAGATTAGATGGGTAGACCACATAACTAATGAGGAGGTATTGAACAGAATTGGGGAGAAGAGGAGTTTGTGGCACAACTTGAATATACACTCCTGGAAATGGAAAAAAGAACACATTGACACCGGTGTGTCAGACCCACCATACTTGCTCCGGACACTGCGAGAGGGCTGTACAAGCAATGATCACACTCACGGCACAGCGGACACACCAGGAACCGCGGTGTTGGCCGTCGAATGGCGCTAGCTGCGCAGCATTTGTGCACCGCCGCCGTCAGTGTCAGCCAGTTTGCCGTGGCATACGGAGCTCCATCGCAGTCTTTAACACTGATAGCATGCCGCGACAGCGTGGACGTGAACCGTATGTGCAGTTGACGGACTTTGAGCGAGGGCGTATAGTGGGCATGCGGGAGGCCGGGTGGACGTACCGCCGAATTGCTCAACACGTGGGGCGTGAGGTCTCTACAGTACATCGATGTTGTCGCCAGTGGTCGGCGGAAGGTGCACGTGCCCGTCGACCTGGGACCGGACCGCAGTTACGCACGGATGCACGCCAAGACCGTAGGATCCTACGCAGTGCCGTAGGGGACCGCACCGCCACTTCCCAGCAAATTAGGGACACTGTTGCTCCTGGGGTATCGGCGAGGACCATTCGCAACCGTCTCCATGAAGCTGGGCTACGGTCCCGCACACCGTTAGGCCGTCTTCCGCTCACGCCCCAACATCGTGCAGCCCGCCTCCAGTGGTGTCGCGACAGGCGTGAATGGAGGGACGAATGGAGACGTGTCGTCTTCAGCGATGAGAGTCGCTTCTGCCTTGGTGCCAATGATGGTCGTATGCGTGTTTGGCGCCGTGCAGGTGAGCGCCACAATCAGGACTGCATACGACCGAGGCACACAGGGCCAACACCCGGCATCATGGTGTGGGGAGCGATCTCCTACACTGGCCGTACACCACTGGTGATCGTCGAGGGGACACTGAATAGTGCACGGTACATCCAAACCGTCATCGAACCCATCGTTCTACCATTCCTAGACCGGCAATGGAACTTGCTGTTCCAACAGGACAATGCACGTCCGCATGTATCCCGTGCCACCCAACGTGCTCTAGAAGGTGTAAGTCAACTACCCTGGCCAGCAAGATCTCCGGATCTGTCCCCCATTGAGCATGTTTGGGACTGGATGAAGCGTCGTCTCACGCGGTCTGCACGTCCAGCACGAACGCTGGTCCAACTGAGGCGCCAGGTGGAAATGGCATGGCAAGCCGTTCCACAGGACTACATCCAGCATCTCTACGATCGTCTCCATGGGAGAATAGCAGCCTGCATTGCTGCGAAAGGTGGATATACACTGTACTAGTGCCGACATTGTGCATGCTCTGTTGCCTGTGTCTATGTGCCCGTGGTTCTGTCAGTGTGATCATGTGATGTATCTGACCCCAGGAATGTGCCAATAAAGTTTCCCCTTCCTGGGACAATGAATTCACGGTGTTCTTATTTCAATTTCCAGGAGTGTAAGAAGGGATCGGTTGGTAGGACATTTTCTGAGGCATCAAGGGATCACCAATTTAGTACTGGAGGGCAGCCTGGAGGGCACAAATCGTAGAGGGAGACCAAGAGATGAATACACTAAGCAGATTCAGAAGGATGTAGGCTGGAGTAGGTACAGGGAGATGAAGAAGCTTGCACGGGATAGAGTAGCATCGAGAGCTGCATCAAACCAGTCTCAGGACTGAAGACAACAACAACAACAACAACAACATTTGACCGCAACAGCATTGCCGTCATCATTATTACTGCAATATTCTCCCAGACTGACCTCTTAAGGGGGTGATGGGTTAACCAAGTAACAGCTAACGTCATATCTAACCAAAAGAATGCAAGAATTTGTACTTAGTAATTCGTCCAATGTAGCCTCAGGGTATTATTCTGATGGATCAGAAATCACATATGTGGTTCCCCAGGGCTCAACCTTAGGTCCAGTATTGTTCCTCAAACAAGTAAATCTCGTTATACGTGACAATTATGTTCCACGGAATTGCAGCACGTGCCGAACTAGCATAAAAAGAGAGCCTTTTTCTACGTAAAATATGCGTCAGGTTCTCGTTTACACACATATTAAATTTAAATAGCAGAGTTCCTTAGCACTGTACCTACAAATTACCGTTATCATCTTTCTGAAAAACATTTTAATGGAAAATTTATACACCTAAAAAAATTAACACTGAAACACCTAATACACCTAATAAGACACTGAAATCATTATCCCACTTCCAACGAACTCCCAACCTGCTCTTGTCACAATCCTTTTAGTGCCCTAGAATTTTTTAGTGGTAGATCATAAGCGGTTTTAACTGGCAATCTCCTACAGCATTTCCTCCGAAAAGAAGGGTGTATCGGTCTTAAATCTAGGTTTCGAACTATATGAACGTGCTGCTAGGACTCCATTTCCAAATATTCTCATTTCATCAAGGTCGAACACTTGTTTCGCAGTATAGCCATTTTCTTTCACAATTTGTTTAAGTCGTTATTTTGACCCTTAAACCACCAGGTGACTTTTCCGCAACGTATTCTATGAGGTGAGGTCTATGAGACCCTCATGTTTAACGCGAGAATAACACCACAAATGAAGTGAAATTTTTAATTTAAGTTATATAATACCTATTTTTACAATTACAGCTGCGCGGGATTAGCTGAGCGGTCTCAGGCGCTGCAGTCATGGACTGTGCGGCTGGTCCCGGCGGAGGTTCGAATCCTCCCTCGGGCATGTGTGTGTGTGTTTGTCCTTAGGATCATTTAGGTTACGTAGTGCGTAAGCTTAGGGGCTGATGACCTTAGCAGTTAAGTCCCATAAGATTTCACACACATTTGAAAATTTTACAATTATAAGTGTTGTTTAAATACTCCTTTTTGATATTATTACACTAAATAATGGGTCGGCCGGAGTGGCCGAGCGGTTCTAGGCGCTACAGTCTGGAACCGCGCGACTGCTACGGTCACAGGTTCGAATCCTGCCTCGGGCATGGATGTGTGTGATGTCCTTAGGTTAGTTATGTTGAAGTAGTTCTAAGTTCTAGGGGACTGATGACCTCAGAAATTATGTCCCATAGTGCTCAGAACCATTTTTGAACTAAATAATGTCTGAAGTATTTTCCTTTTTACCACACAACATAATACATTTTAAGCGTATTTTAAAAATTTTTATTTTTTTTAATAACACGTAAATGAACTGTTAGAGAACAGAATTTGACATTCTGAAACATTGCAGTATCTCTGTATCAAGTAAATATTCACATAAAACTAAATTACAGGGCTTAAATTAGCAAATTGCATTCGATAGGTACGAAAAGAAATCATGCAATGAAGGCTTTCACGACCGGATGGTACTGTTGTTGATAATTCTTCCGGGTTATATGGCCGTGGTCCATGGAATTCTTCTACTCCTAACGTTTCGTCTAATACTACGTTGGACATCTTCAGACTTATGGCTGGTCCTGATGAGTTCTGTCGACTGACGAGTGGGTGGTCGGAGAGCGGCCTAAATACCGAGGAAAGTGGGCGTGGTCTAGCTTGCACATAGTAGCAGAGAGAAAACTAGTCAAAGATAAAATGTAACTATCGATAATAGTCCGTCATAGATAAAAATCACTTATCGACTCTGTAACGCCATTGTCCATATCTCGCTTAATTTCAAGGCCTCTTCTTCTCTGTTAAAATTATCTTCATGTTTATATATTACAATAGCCTCCCTATACAGTCGTGGATAACACGAAAAGAAAGCCTGCAAAATTGATTTTCACGCAATTTGGCTGCATAGACGCTGAGAAGCCAGTACCCAGAACAACCACCTCTGGCCGTAATAACGGCCTTGATACGCCTGGGCATTGAGTCAAACAGAGCTTGGATGGCGTGTACAGGTACAGCTGCCCATGCAGCTTCGAGACGATACCACAGTTCATCAAGAGTAGTGACTGTCGTATTGTGACGAGCCAGTTGCTCGGCCACCATTGACCAGACATTTTCAATTGGGGAGAGATCTGGAGAATTTGCTCGCCAGGGCAGCAGTCGAACATTTTCTGTGTCCAGAAAGGCCCGTACAGGACTTGCAACATGCGGGCGTGCACTATCATTTATGGAAGAAAACGAAAGTTGTAACTGTTTTATAAGATGGCATCGTCTTCTATATGAGTTTAAATAAAACTTTCTTAATATCTGCATGTGAACTGATTATTTTTTATTACGGTAAAAGAAAAGATAGCTGAAGATACGTTTAGCGCCCCCTCCTTGAGGTTTTTCTGTATCCGCCACTGTGTCAAAGAACCTACTCCCATGTAGCAGCAGTTCACTGCACCAACGTAGAATACCTAGCAAATTGGTTAATTACATCGTCAGTAGGAGAATCAGTGTCAGAGCTAAGCCATTAAATCGATCCTCGTTCACTGTCGACCTCAGTTACGTCTTTGTACACCGCAATGTTGAGAAACTTTCTTCTACTGTAGCAACAGATGCAGTTGTCAAGCAGATATTTTGTACAGCGTGCGCTAAGTAGGATAGTCAGATCTAGGACAAAAAGACAGAGCTTGCATAACATAATCACGATCATTAAGGGCGTTTATGCTCGTTTGCTTGTATTGCAGGACTTCTCCCATTAGTCTCTTTCTAGTGACTCTTCTTCAAAGAACGGCAGTTCGGTTAAGGAGTGATTCAATTTATGTGCGACATCATTACCGTCATGTTTCAGTAGCTGTCAGGGCAAAAGTACAGGGCTATTACAAATGATTGAAGCGATTTCATAAATTCACTGTAGCTCAATTCATTGACATATGGTCACGACACACTACAGATACGTAGAAAAACTCATAAAGTTTTGTTCGGCTAAAGCCGCACTTCAGGTTTCTGCCGCCAGAGCGCTCGAGAGCGCAGTGAGACAAAATGGCGACAGGAGCCGAGAAAGCGTATGTCGTGCTTGAAATGCACTCACATCAGTCAGTCATAACAGTGCAACGACACTTCAGGACCAAGTTCAACAAAGATCCACCAACTGCTAACTCCATTCGGCGATGGTATGCGCAGTTTTAAGCTTCTGGATGCCTCTGTAAGGGGAAATCAACGGGTCGGCCTGCAGTGAGCGAAGAAACGGTTGAAAGCGTAGCCCACGGAAGTCGACGAATAAAGCAAGCAGGGAGCTAAACGTACCACAGCCGACGGTTTGGAAAATCTTACGGAAAAGGCTAAAGCAGAAGCCTTACCGTTTACAACTGCTACAAGCCCTGACACCCGATGACAAAGTCAAACGCTTTGAATTTTCGGCGCGGTTGCAACAGCTCGTGGAAGAGGATGCGTTCAGTGCGAAACTTGTTTTCAGTGATGAAGCAACATTTTTTTCTTAATGGTGAAGTGAACAGACACAATGTGCGAATCTGGGCGGTAGAGAATCCTCACGCATTCGTGCAGCAAATTCGCAATTCACCAAAAGTTAACGTGTTTTCTGCAATCTCACGGTTTAAAGTTTACGACCCCTTTTTCTACTGCGAAAAAAACGTTACAGGACACGTGTATCTGGACATGCTGGAAAATTGGCTCATGCCACAACTGGAGACCGACAGCGCCGACTTCATCTTTCAACAGGATGGTGCTCCACCGCACTTCCAGCATGATGTTCGGCATTTCTTAAACAGGAGATTGGAAAACCGATGGATCGGTCGTGGTGGAGATCGTGATCAGCAATTCGTGTCATGGCCTCCACGCTCTCCCGAATTAACCCCATGCAATTTCTTTCTGTGGGGTTATGTGAAAGATTCAGTGTTTAAACCTCCTCTACCAAGAAACGTGCCAGAACTGCGAGCTCGCATCAACGATGCTTTCGAACTCATTGATGGTGACATGCTGCGCCGAGTGTGGGAGGAACTTGATTATCGGCTTGATGTCTGCCGAATCACTAAAGGGGCACATATCGAACATTTGTGAATGCCTAAAAAAACTTTTTGAGTTTTTGTATGTGTGTGCAAAGCATTGTGAAAATATCTCAAATAATAAAGTTATTGCAGAGCTGTGAAATCGCTTCAGTCATTTGTAATAACCCTGTATGTTGAATTTTAAATGACAAATATGTTCTTCAGCAAAACGTTCTTTCATGTCAGTCGTCACTATTACCGGGAGATTCATGCATCAGTAGTTTCCCAGTTTAGGTATGGGAAACTATTGTTACGTTATTAGTAAAAATATTGTTACGAGTTTCGTAACAATATTTTTACCGAGAAATTACTATGAGTTACTATTGTTAATACCTCACAATCAACTGATCACTCTCACTCTTGACTAATCTTCTCACTTGCACTTGCCACGACTACGACTTTTTACTTGTTCATTCTTCAACCTTAATATTTCTGCTTCAAAAAGTGAACTACCTTTCTATTCGGCGAATAGCCCGTATTTATAACGCTCTGTATCGAAGGTTCTCTGTACAATAAAACAGCAGAATATTCGCGACTTTTCTCGAACAAATGCCAGACGGAATAATGTATCGAGATCACAAGAATGGCCGAAACTTTTCTCGTAGGTATGTGTTAGTAGGTATTAAATTCGGAGTATGTATTAAAGTCCATGGAGAAGAAATAAAAACGTTGCGGTTCGCCGATGACATTGTAATTCTGTCAGAGACAGCAAAGGACTTGGAAGAGCAGTTGAACGGAATGGACAGTGTCATGAAAGGAGGATATAAGATGAACATCAACAAAAGCAAAACGAGGCTAATGGAATGTTGTCTAATTAAGTCGGGTGATGCTGAGGGAATTAGATTGGGAAATGAGACACTTAGTGAATACACTATTTGGGGAGGAAACTAACTGATGATGGTCGAAGTAGAGAGGACATAAAATGTAGACCGGCAATGGCAAGGAAAGCGTTTGAAGAAGAGAAATTTGTTAACATCGAGTATAGATTTAAGTGTCAGGAAGTCGTTTCTGAAAGTATTTGTATGGAGTGTAGCCATGTATGGAAGTGAAACATAGACGATAAATAGTTTAGACAAGAAGAGAATAGAAGCTTTCGAAATGCGGTGCTACAGAAGAATACTGAAGAAGATCAGATGGGTAGATCACATAACTAATGAGGAGGTATTGAATAGAATTGAGGAGAAGAGGAGCTTGTGGCACAACTTGACCAGAAGAAGGGATCGGTTGTTAGGACACGTCCTGAGGCATCAAGGGATCACCTATTTAGTACTGGAGGGCAGCGTGGAGGGTAAAACTCGTAGAGGGAGACCAAGAGATGAATACACTAAGCAGATTCAGAAGGATGTAGGCTGCAGTAGGTACTGGGAGATGAAGAAACTTGCACAGGATAGAGTAGCATGGAGAGCTGCATCAAACCAGTCGCAGGACTGAAGAACACAACAACAACAACATTCTGCAGTGAGCTGTCATAGTTTAATCAATTCTGTGAAATCCTATGCCCGAGGATGTATGATGGATAACACCTCTTTCCATTTTCTGGAGCTCATCACGCCATTCACTGGTGTGAAGCGCTGCTTTAGCTTTCTCCGACGGAATGATCTGATAGATCTGCAGAAGCGCCAACGTATTGTCGACCGAAAGAATGTGTGTATATGTGTGTGTGTGTGTGTGTGTGTAGTGTAGTGTAGTGTAGTGCAGTGTAGAGTGTACTGTACTGTAGAGTGTAGTGTGCAGTGAAGTGTGTAGAGTGTGGTGTAGACTGTAGTGTTGTGTCGTCTGTGACCAGTGATGTGATGAAATGAATAGTGCAAAATAATTTTTTACTAGATGACATTACTGTATGCATGCGTTTGCAGTTAGAGTTCCGTGCCTCAGTACGTGAAAACGGAACCCTTACGAGATCACTTTGTTGTCCGTCTGTCGCTCTGTCTGACTGTTGACTGTTAAAAACCCTTTTTTTCTCAGCAACTGTGTCTTGACACTATAGTAAATTCAAATTACCAAGTCAATGCAATCGAAAGACACGGCAATTCATGTCACATACGTAGGTTGGAACTTAAATAGTGGCAACACTGCTGTGGAGACACTATGCAATGGAATCTACTACTGTCGCTGATAGCACACGTTGTTGACATAACTACCTTACCTCCGAGCAAATGGACTCCCCCGTCGCACGTCACCGGCGTGCGCACAATCGAGGGAAACACAGTCGCTTGTGGGCGAGCGGTCTAACGTAACGGTGTCACTGTGTTTTCGAAACGGAACAACAGAGTTGGACCAAGATTTTATGTGCTAGAAGTCGTACAGCACGACAGCGTCATCGAGGTCTTCAAGAGGCGTGCGGGGAATCGGCATTGCCGTGCAGAACAGTGGCACGTTGGGTAAAAGCCTCTAACGAAGGTCGGCAAACTGCGGCAGACATGCATCGGGCAGGTCGTCCTAGCGTCTCTGAAGAAGTGCATGCTGTTGCCGCGTTAGTGGACAGTGATCGACGCCATACGATTCGTGACCTCGTCCACAAAACCGGATTAGCGCGTACGACTGTGCTTCGCATCCTGGAGGACCATGCAAAACATTGCATCACGATGGGTTCCGAATGACTTGACGGAAATGCAGAAATGAATGCGTTACGACGCTGCTCAGACGCACATGGAGCGCTACGAGCGCGAAGGAGAGGATTTCCTACGCCGTATCGTAACACTGGATGAGACGTGGGCCACATCGTACGAGCTAAAACTGGTACGCCAGTCCAACGAAAGGCATCATTATGGATAGCTGCGAAAGCCGAAAGTGCGTCAGAGCCCCAATATGGTGAAAGTTACGGTGATTCTCGTGTACGGCTTTGACGGTGATATCCTAACGCATTACGTTCCCCCACGGCATACCGTCAATGCACGGTATTACTGTTCGTTTTTGGAGCATCACCTGCGACCAGCTTTGCGAAAAAAGCGGCGACACTTTCTGCGCAACCCACCCATCATTTTGCACGACTATGAACGGCCGCAAACAGCGCAAGCTGTGGCTGCTCTGTTCGGTCCATGAGACTGGGAAGTACTGTACCATCCACCGTACTCCCCTGACTTAAGTCCTTGTGACTTTGATTTGATTACGAAGATGAAGGAACCACTTCGTGCCATTCGCTTCAGAACTGTTACAGAGATTCGACAGGCAGTAGACCGCTCCATTCGCACCATCAACAGAACAGGCTCTGCTACGCCTTCCACATCACTGGGAACGGGTTCTACACAACGCTGGTGACTACTTTGAAGGACGACGGTTCAGTCCCGCGTCCGGCCATCCTGATTTAGGTTTTTCGTGATTTCCCTAACTCGCTCCAGGCAAATACAGGGATGGTTCCTTTGAAAGGGCACGGCCGACTTCCTTCCACAACCTTCCCTAATCCGATGAAACCGATGACCTCGCTGTCTGGTCTCCTTCCCCAAACAACCCAACCCAAACACTTTGAAGGACAGTAACAGGTGCAAACATGTAACTCTTTTGTATCGGTTATGAATAAATAGTTACCACTATTTAAGTTCCAACCCTCGTAATTTGATCCTCGCAAACTCATTCATCAAAACTTGCAGAACACTTCGCGTTGACCTAGAATCATGAAATCTGGCAAGCAGCGGGCTTTCACAAGTAAAGGAAAAAAAAATCCGAAAATTTTTAGTTTTTGATTGTACCACCCAAGAAACCTGTTTTGTCATATGTTTTTCGTATGTCTTCGTGTTCGTCTGTTAAAAGCACTATTTATCAGGAACAAGTAGATGTATCAAGTTTAAATGTATCTCACTTAATAAAATCTACACTCAATTGGATGTGTAAGTAATTTATTCTCCTACGGAAACGCAATCAATAGATACCCCGATTTACGTTGAATTTTTTTTTTTTTTTTTTTTTTGTCTACTGACTGGTTTACCCTCTACAGCTCCCTCTAGTACCATGGAAGTCATTCCCTCATGTCTTAGCAGATGTCCTATCATCCTGTCCCTTCTCCTTATCAGTGTTTTCCACATATTCCTTTCCTCTCCGATTCTGTGTAGAACCTCCTCATTCCTTACCTTATCGGTCCATCTAATTTTCAACATTCGTTTATAGCACCACATCTCAAATGCTTCGATTCTCTTCTGTTACGGTTTTCCCACAGTCCATGTTTCACTACCGTACAATGCTGTACTCCAGACGTACATCCTCAGAAATTTCTTCCTCAAATTAAGGCCGGTTTTTGATATTAGTAGACTTCTCTTGGCCAGAAATGCCTTTTTTGCCATAGCGAGTCTGCTTTTGATGTCCTCTTTGCTCCGTCCGTCATTGGTTATTTTACTGCCTAGGTAGCAGAATTCCTTAACTTCATTGACTTCGTGACCATCAATCCTGATGTTAAGTTTCTCGCTGTTCTCATTTCTACTACTTCTCGTTACCTTCGTCTTCCTCCGATTTACTCTCAAACCATACTGTGTACTCATTAGACTGTTCATTCCGTTCAGCAGATCATTTAATTCTTCTTCACTTTCACTCAGGATAGCAATGTCATCAGCGAATCGTATCATTGATATCCTTTCACCTTGTATTTTAATTCCACTCCTGAACCTTTCTTTTATTTCCATCATTGCTTCCTCGATGTACAGATTGAAGAGTAGGGGCAAAAGGCTACAGCCATGTCTTACCCCCTTCTTAATACGAGCACTTCGTTCTTGACCGTCCACTCTTATTATTCCCTCTTTGTTGTTGTACATATTGTATATGACCCATCTCTCCCTATAGCTTACCCCTACTTTTTTCAGAATCTCGAACCGCTTGCACCATTTTATATTGTCGAACGCTTTTTCCAGGTCGACAAATCCTTTGAAAGTGTCTTGATTTTTCTTTAGCCTTGCTTCCATTATTAGCCGTAACGTCAGAATTGCCTCTCTCGTCCCTTTACTTTTCCTAAAGCCAAACTGATCGTCACCTAGCGCATTCTCAATTTTCTTTTCCATTCTTCTGTATATTATTCTTGTAAGCAGCTTCGATGCATGAGCTGTTAAGCTGATTGTGCGATAATTCTCGCACTTGTCAGCTCTTGCCGTCTTCGGAATTGTGTGGATGATGCTTTCCAGAAAGTCAGATGGTATATCGCCAGACTCATATATTCTACACACCAACGTGAATAGTCGTTTTGTTGCCACTTCCCCCAATGATTTTAGAAATTATGATGGAATGTTATCTATCCCTTCTGCCTTATTTCGCTGTAAGTCCTCCAAAGCTCTTTTAAATTCCGATTCTAATAGTGGATCCCCTATCTCTTCTAAATCGACTCCTGTTTCTTCTTCTATCACATCAGACAAATCTTCACCCTCATAGAGGCTTTCAATGTATTCTTTCCACCTATCTGCTCTCTCCTCTGCATTTAACAGTGGAATTCCCGTTGCACTCTTAATGTTACCACCGTTGCTTTTAATGTCACCTAAGGTTGTTTTGACTTTCCTGTATTCTGAGTCTGTCCTTCCGACAATGATATCTTTTTCGTTGTCTTCACATTTTTCCTGCAGCCATTTCGTCTTAGCTTCCCTGCACTTCCTATTTATTTCATTCCTCAGCGACTTGTATTTCTGTATCCCTGGTTTTCCCGGAACACGTTTGTACTTCCTCGTTTCATCAATCAACTGAAGTATTTCTTCTGTTACCCATGGTTTCTTCGCAGCTACCTTCTTTGTACCTATGTTTTCCTTCCCAACTTCTGTGATGGCCCTTTTTAGAGATGTCCATTCCTCTTCAACTGTACTGCCTACTGCGCTATTCCTTATTGCTGTATCTATAGCGTTAGAGAACTTCAAACGTATATCGTCATTCCTTAGTACTTCCGTATCCCACTTCTTTGCGTATTGATTCTTCCTGACTAATGTCTTCAGCCTACTCTTCATATCTTCATATCTTTCCAGTACCTATATGGATAACAAGCAAAAATCGTCGAAATTCACTGTTTTCGGAATGGATGAAGTACCTATATGCTTAAGTGTGTACTGAACCCTCGCTACACGAGTCCTGATCACACTTGTCCCTTTTTATTTTGCTTCGTTTTCTCAATTAAGCTGACATGTCTGATACTTTCATATATCAGCTGTGGATGAATAAACAACTAACTAACTAAGGGTACTGACATAAATGGCGCATACGGTCGTCTTGTTATTTTCTGAAAGGCAACAGTAGTAAGAACAGAATTTCACAAACAGAGAAATCCGTTAACATCGAATACAGATTTAGATGTTAGAAAAAGTTTCCTGAAGGTGTTTGTATGTAATGTACCACCGTATAGAAGTGAAAAATAGACGACAAGCAGTTCAGAGAACAGGAGAATAGAAGTTTTTGGAATATGGTGCTCCAAAAGAATCCCGAAGACTGGATGGGTAGATCGAGTAACTAATGAAGAAATACCGAATCGAATGGGGGAAAAAATTAAGTTTATTGCTCAGTTTTACAAAAAGAACTGCTTGGGTCATAGGGCACTCCCTGAGGCATCACGGAATGGTCAATCTGACAACAAAAGGAAGTGGGGGGTGGGGGGAGTGGGGGGGGGGGGGACAAAGAACTGAATTCAGTAAGTTGGTTTAATTCAATATAGGTTTCACAAGTTATACAGAGATGAAGAGGTTTGCAAAGGATAGACTGCCGTGGAGAACTCCATCAAACTGGTCTTTGAACTGAAGCCCACAGCAGAAATAAACAGCATAAAAACGCAAGCAAAGTACTAAAAGAAGCTATATTCATGTGTTCTTATAATAGATCACCTGCTAGTAACAAGTGATTTGACGGATCGTGTTCTTCACTAAAACGGGTGCCAGTTGCATTGCAAAGTATGTACTCATATGGTCTTAATATAGATGAGCAGGTAGTACCAAGTGACTTGACAGATCGAGTTCTTCGAGCGAGTGTGAGACAATTTTCAGTTTTGTGGGAAGGTGTTTACTGACGTAGTCGTATTGGAAGGGATTTCCCAGCAACAGGTGACAACACGGTGTATCGCGTTCTGCACCAAATCGAGTGTGGCATAATGCCGATGTTCATTGCAAGGTATACACTGATAAGACAAAATATTATGACCACTGCCCACCCCGATATTGGATGCCACCTGGTGGCCTGTGGGCACGTGATGCGGTAGCGAAAGTATGTAAGCGGAGCAGACACGGACTTGGGACCACCCTATCGAAGATATGGCCTGGGATAACGGGCAGATTATTATTACGCAGAGCCTGTGAACGAGTATCACGAAAACGGGGAAGCTGGTCGAATGTTCCCGTGCTACTGTCGTGAGCACCTACGGGAAGTCGTCCGCAGCCCGTGGTCTCGCGGTCGTGTTATCGCTTCCGGAGCGCAGGGTCCCAGGTTCGCTTCCGGGCGGGGTCAGGGATTTTCACCTGCCTCGAAATGACTGGGTGTTTGTGTTATCATTTCATCATCATTCACGAAAGTGACAATATTGGACTGAGCAAAGGTTGGGAATTTGTACGGGCCCTGATAACTGCGCAGTTGAGCGCCCCACAAACCAATCATCATCATCTACGGAAAGCTGTAGAAGCACAGTAAGACTACCACTTGGCGCTAAATGGTTGAGCGTAAACAACTCTTCACAGAACGGGGGGGTCTGTAAAGTAGGACAGATGCTGAACTGTGCTATCGCTGCCGAAATAGCACAACGCTGGTGCATGTACAAGGGTTTTGGAGCATAGTGTTTATCGTACGTAACTCAAAGTGGAGCTCCACAGTGGACCACCCCTACATGGTCACATGTCAACATGTTGGCCAGACGACATCGTCAATTACGATTTCAGGACCGGCAGGAGTGACCGAGCGGTTCTAGGCGCTACAGTCTGGAACCGCGCGACCGCTACGGTCGCAGGTTCGAATCCTGCCTCGGGCATGGTTGTGTGTGATGTCCTTAGGTTGGTTAGGTTTAAGTATTTCTAAGTTCTAGGGGACTGATGACCTCAGCAGTTAAGTCCCATAGTGCTCAGAGCCATTTGAACCATTTTGAACGATTTCAGGGGGCACAGTCCACCAGTCAGCGTTACTCTTACAAATGGGAGAATGGCTAAGCTGACCAGTCTGGAAATAGGTAGCATCAGCGTTAGGCGTTTACTGTCCACTTGTGAGAACTCTGAAACTGCGAACTAGGTCTGTCAGGATTTGACCATTGATCAATGGAAACGAGTCGCCTCTTCGGGTTAATCACGTTTTTGTTACACTAGGTCGCTGGTCGTCTCCACGAACCCTGTCACCAAGGTGCATGGCTGTTCTAAACGTGCAGCCCACCACTGACATAGGTTAGTGGGAGCAGTGTTGGGCTATGGAAGACATTCTCCTGCGCTTCCATGGGACATGTGATGGTAACCAAAGCCACGCTGACAACTGCAAACCACGTGCCTCCTGTCACGCTTGGTGCCTTCCCCGACGGTGATATCATCTTTCAGGAGTGTAATTATCTGCGTTTCAAAGCCAGAAACGTACTACAGTTGTTTTGAGAGCGTTATAGTGAACTCAAAATTCGACTCATGTGAATCGTATGGAGGCAGCCTTGGTCGCTATCAGGCGCCACCAGTACGTACACAAATCAGCGGACCAGTATTTATGCGAATTACATGACCTGTTGCATGGGGGCTTAATTATATAAAATGAAATTAATTTTTAGTAGCTGTAAGTCCGATTACGCTGTTTCGTAAACGGTTGGCCCTGACTAGTATTTGTCCGCAATCTGACTGCGTAGAACAACAACAAAGAATGAAATGAAAATTTTCGTTAACACAATTAATTAATTAAGTCCCCAGCAACTATGAAACCTACGAAACCAAAGCACAAGTATAACTGTTCTGTATGTGGAAGTATGACTCAACGCACATCTGGCACGGTTCTTCTTCAACAAGACAAGAATTTTTAAATACCAATTTTACTGACGTGATAAAAGAAAATTAGAAATACTATAATTGCGTAAGGAAAGCAGAATTAAACTCTAATTCAAGAACACACGCCAGATGCTTTGTTGACTGAACCTGTAATGACGCATTATTTAGGACACTGAAATAATGAGAAAAAAAGAAACGGAGTTTGTTACCTCATTTATATTGATGAACATCACTCTAATCCTTACAATATATCTCCACACCGACTCTCTACTACCACATCTCAGCAAGCACTGCCTACTAGCACATCTCAACAAACACTCTCTGCTACGAGTTCTTAACAAGCACTGACTGCTACGAGTTCTTAACAGGCACTGTGGAGGCGGCTTAATAATACTCTTTGGCGCAATCTCTGGCGCAGTGGCTCAGTGTAGCCACCTTTCACTGTGCGTATGCATCTAATGGCACGTATCTCCCGCAAGCCTACCAACAAACTGTCGGATCCCTTGTAAAGGTGCAGGGCTTATGTTTCTGCTTATTCTTCAATTGAGAACAACTGTATGAGGTGAAATGACAAGTTTAATGGCGCAATATTTCTCACCAAATTACAGCTTTTCGCACAGATTTCAACTCGCCAACATAAAAACAACGCAATCGATAATGCATCTTGTCGAATCATAGCTGATATGGAAAAGCTGAACGAAGCGAAAAAGAGCGTAAAGAGAGCAATGAGAGAAGCATTCAACGAATTCGAACATAAAACATTGGCAAACAATCTAAACAAGAACCCAAAAAAGTTTTGGTCATATGTAAAATCGGTAAGCGGATCTAAATCCCCTATTCAGTCACTCGTTGACCACGATGGCACCGAAACAGAGGACGACCGAAGAAAGGCAGAAATACTGAATTCAGTGTTCCGAAACTGTTTCACTGCGGAAAATCGTAACACGGTCCCTGACTTCAGCCGTCGCACGGACGCCAAAATGGAAAATATTGAAATAAACGATATCGGAATTGAAAAACAACTGCTATCACTTAGTAGCGGAAAAGCATCCGGACCAGACGAGATACCCTTAAGATTCTACAGTGATTATGCTAAAGAACTTGCCCCCTTTCTATCAGCAATTTATCGTAGATCGCTGGAAGAACGTAAAGTACCTAGCGACTGGAAGAAAGCGCAGGTCGTTCCCATTTTCAAGAAGGGTCATAAATCAGATGCGAATTATTATAGGCCTATTTCGCTTACGTCAATCTGTTGTAGAATAATGGCACATGTTTTGTGTTCTCGTATTATGACGTTCTTAGATAATACAAATCTCCTTCATCATAACCAACATGGATTCCGCAAACAGAGATCATGTGAAACTCAGCTCGCCCTATTTGCCCAAGAAATTCACAGTGCCGTAGACACTGGCGAGCAGATTGATGCCGTATTCCTGGACTTCAGGAAGGCATTTGATACGGTTCCGCACTTACGTTTAGTGAAAAAAGTACGAGCTTACGGAATATCGGACCAGGTTTGTGATTGGATTCAGGATTTCCTAGAAGAAAGAACACAACATGTCATTCTTAACGGTTCAAAATCTGCAGATGTAGAGGTAATTTCGGGAGTACCGCAGGGAAGCGTGATAGGACCTTCATTGTTTACAATATACATAAATGACTTAGTTGACAACATCGGTAGCTCCGTGAGGCTATTTGCAGATGACACGGTTGTCTACAAGAAAGTAGCAACATCAGAAGACTCGTACGTACTCCAGGAGGACCTGCAGAGGATTAATGCATGGTGCGACAGCTGGCAGCTTTCCCTAAACGTAGATAAATGTAATATAATGCGCATACATAGGGGCAGAAATCCATTCCAGTACGATTATGCCATAGGTGGTAAATCATTGGAAGCGGTAACGACCGTAAAATACTTAGGAGTTACTATCCGGAGCGATCTGAAGTGGAATGATCACATAAAACAAATAGTGGGAAAAGCAGGCGCCAGGTTGAGATTCATAGGAAGAATTCTAAGAAAATGTGACTCATCGACGAAAGAAGTAGCTTACAAAACGCTTGTTCGTCCGATTCTTGAGTATTGCTCATCAGTATGGGACCCTTACCAGGTTGGATTAATAGAAGAGATAGACATGATCCAGCGAAAAGCATCGCGATTCGTCATGGGGACATTTAGTCAGCGCGAGAGCGTTACGGAGATGCTGAACAAGCTCCAGTGGCGGACACTTCAAGAAAGGCGTTACGCAATACGGAGAGGTTTATTATCGAAATTACGAGAGAGCACATTCCGGGAAGAGATGGGCAACATATTACTACCGCCCGCATATATCTCGCGTAATGATCACAACGAAAAGATCCGAGAAATTAGAGCAAATACGGAGACTTACAAGCAGTCGTTCTTCCCACGCACAATTCGTGAATGGAACAGGGAAGGGGGGATCAGATAGTGGTACAATAAGTACCCTCCGCCACACACCGTAAGGTGGCTCGCGGAGTATAGATGTAGATGTAGATGTAGATCTTGCCAATATCAAAAAGTGAAATAAATTTATACACAACAATGTTAGACATTAACTCTCTGAAAGAACATTAATCCTAAGCACAATATTATGAAAGTTTCATTGGAAGTTTCTTTACATTATTCCTAAGCACGATAATATGAAAGTTAAATTGGACGTTTCTTTACAAAACTGCTCCTACACATGCATTATGATGTTGGTCAGTACTACGAAAATCGTCCAATTCCCGTTCAAAGTTCGGTACTATTTAGGATGACAATCAAGTCTACGGTGGATGGTTAGTCAAGTGACAAATTTGAGAACAAGATTACCCAAGGCCACTCGAGTTTACAGTGGATGCAAGCTGGTGAACCAACAAAGTTTACGCCTCTGCACGCTGCATTTACCTTAAGCTGCAACGTGCTGCTGTGTACAAGGCCGCTCTCTCCCACTGAAATTCCTACAAAACTAATCTGACCTTTGCTGAACTTTCCAGCAGAAATTTTCTCTGTGTTTCTCGTTATGTGAGAAAACATGTACTCAGCCCTAGTCTTATTATGTGGCGATATACACGCACATGGTTGGAGCAGCGTGCATACTATAGTGCCCTCTCAGTTCTCGAAGAACTATTAACTAATTTGGCTGGTTCGTTTCTCCACAGTTGGAGCTAAACTTTGCTACAGCTAATTTTAGCTTAAGTGCAGCCGCTGTGAACACAGTGTCCACACAAATTTCTTCTCTACCTCGTATGGAGCGTTAAGCGCTCCGTTCTGCACTTCGCGCCAGTTCAGAGAAGAGTCTCCTCGAAAAATTTCTCTCTTGTCCTACTCATGGCAGAAATGCCTCCCTCCACTTGGGTTCCTTTTACACGCCACGGCTTTTTTCGACCAATAGGGGCGTTCCTCTTATTTTGTAGAAACACCCTCTACCAATCGCAACGTCCCTTCCACCAAACTGCGTCGAAACTTCAGTATTTTTCTCCTTCCTAGTGCGTATCCGCCAATCGGACGTTTTTTGCCCATTCTAGACGTCTAAAGTACATTGACCTTACCGTGTGTCACACTCGCTAGACGAAAATGCGTCAGTTGCTTTTGTTCGTTTCCCGTTGTAATTTCGAAACGCAGTTTTCTAAAGCTTCTTCTCTGCCCTTGTACCGATGCCCTCGCTACAGGCGGTCCTCCAGCATCAATCACCTGGCCCAGGGTCGCTGTCCTCCTTTCTGCCACCCCTTTAAGTGGTTTCCAGCGTCACTCCTGCAGCAGAGCTTCGCTATGCCGTTGTGGAGCTGGCTTTTGGATACTAAAAGCGACTCGACTCGTGTTCCCTGTTCTACCTTCTGCTCAAAGACATTCATTGTATAGGAATGGTGAGTTAATTACTGTCGATTGACTGTAATTGATAGGCAAATACTCTCGTAACTGTAGATTTACGTTAGGTGTCATCTTCACCTTCTCATTACGATTTCTAATGGTCTCATGTAAGGTGCGAATCTGACCACTTATTCTGCCACCTTACACCCTCATAACCCGAATAAGTGATGTGTTTCGTTCCAATAAGGAACAACAAGCTCTTAGGGAGGTTGTCATAATGTTTTGGTTCATCAGTGTATACTAATGTGCTCTTAATATAGACGAACAGCTAGTAACAAGTGACTTGATGTTCACTAAAACGACTGTGGAACAATGTCCTATTTCGCTGTAAGGTATTTGCTCATGGAGTACTAGTCTAGATGACCTGCCAGTAACCAGGGACAAGAGGTATCGTACTGTTCCTTAAGACGAATGTGCTGTCCACAGGCCGAAGGCTGGGTCCAAGACGGAGCTGCGAGGCAAGAAGGCGTCATCGCAGGTGCACAAGGAGATGCTGGAGCTGTGCACCATCATCAGCGAGCACGGCGAGCCGCTGGAGGGCGGCGGCGCCGTCATCTTGTTCGGCGAGCTCTTCCAGGTGAGGTAACAGCCCACCCTTTCTCAACCATATGCCGATCTCCGGCCGCATTGGTGTGCTAAACAAATGTACCCGTACTCTGTATTTTGCTCGACTACGGTGCAGCGGTCACGAAGCAACTCTAGAATTCGAAATGAGGCTGGTATGTCGCTCACGCCGACACAGCAAAATTAGTGATCAAAATTTGCAAAAGTTAATTGAGCAAGGAAAGAAACGTCTGTTTCGCCAATAACAACAAAATCGCAATTGCATTTTCTTACAGGTATGAAGACTGTCAGTATGTGGGTGTTATGTTGATGAGCTGCACAACATATTGATCTGACAAGTACACTTTGGCTCCTGCAAGAAGCAATTTCCACCCCACACTACTACAGAAGTCAGACAGACGCTCCTAACGTACCAAAAAGAAACCCCTGAAAAACTTTCAGCAGTAAATATCTTCTGGAGTCGTCCGCTGAACGGAAAAGACACAAAAATATATTATTTTCTTATGTAACGAGTGGGATACTTGGGTGTGGAGTATTGAAAGTTGGTGCAAGAAAAACATTAAACGAACGGAAAATACTATTTATTGCAAAATTTAAGAAAATCAAGTGAAACTTTTATTTATAAAGTGATACACAAATTTCCGGGTTCTTTTAGGAATGGGAGGTTACCTTTTATGTTCACACCGCACATTAAGTATTGTGGTCAATACAGTGAACAAACGCTTAATCGCGAGCAACTCAATATAGTGCATCACTCCGATTCACTAGCGACAGAGGTGCTCTCTCAGAGCAGTACTGAGTAGAGACTTTGTTCCTTGCTCTCTGCATACACACACGAGAGCAATCGCACACGCTACGTGTTCCCGCTACAAGAATATCACCGGAACGACTTCCCTCAGAGCAAAAAGCGAAAGGGCATATCATCCCTTCATTCCTCCGGCTCATTGCGTCAGAAATAGTCCACCAATCAGCATTACTCTTACAAATGGGAGAATGGCTAAGCCGACCAATCCAGAAATGTATAGCATCTGTATTAGGCGTTTACTGTCCACTTGTGAGAAATCTGAAACTGTGAACTAGGTCTGTCAAAAAAATGCGTATGCCAGGGCTCTCCCAAACAATACAGTGGGTTTAACGTTTAAGGTGAACATGCAGGCTATTATCCCTTTTCTCTGGCGAAAACTGTTTTGGTCCCTTGGCAGACGGCCGGCTGGCGCAGCTGCGTGTTAACTCACCCTCCTATGGACTTTCCAGCGGGCTGGTTGCCTCCGCCGAACAAAAACTCCTGTGGTCGTCGTGTCTTGGATGTTTTTATACGCCAGCCTCGACTTTTTAATCTCGGTGCACACTTGCTATTTATTTATTGGATTTGCATATCGATTAAATGGAAATATGTAAAATTGACTCTACCCTATCGAGTTTGGTCTCAAATGAAACGTCTTGATACGCAGAATACGATGATGAGGTCGGAATATGTAAGAAATGAAGGTCAGGAGACCATGCCACCTTACAAGACTTGACAGCATGGTAATGCCATAATCTGACAAATACGCTGGTATAGAAAATGTTCTAAGTCCGGTGAAGCTATCCTGAATACTTTTATGTGAAAGAACTTGCTCCCCTCCTAGCAGTAAGTTATCGTGCTTCACTTGAGCTACTTAAATATGTCTAACGACCGGAAAAAAACGCCAGTCATTCCTGTTTTTAAGAAAGGCCGTAAGATCAACACAATTGTAGACCTATATCATTGACGTCAATCTATTGTAGAATTATGGAACATACGTATTTTATGCTCTAGAATTATGGCGTATTTGGAAAGTGAACATCTCTATAAAAATCAACATGGATTCCGCAAACAGAGATCCTGCGAAACTCGGACAATGGCGTTCAAGTTGATGCCGTGTTTCTTGATTTCAGTAAGACATTTTGAAACGTCCCCTTTGAACAATTATTAATGACTGTGCTGATAAACCTCTACGTTATTTGATTTTCAAACAGCTGAGCAAAACTGAACGCACTCAGACATTTCGCTCTTTACTTATTCTGATCAACACTAAACTGACACACAATATTATTAGCGCAACGCAATCTGCCTTTCAATAATCCCCACAAAAGAATGGCCATGACTAACAGTAACCTATACCTTTCATGAATCACTTACCTCACAAAAATCTTCGTTACTACCGCAGTACAGCGAGCGCCAATACTAAATAAAAGATTCTAACTACTGAAGGCACTAACTACTGATAGGCACAGTTATCAAAAGAAAGATTTTGGTAGAGAACAAACAATGTATTTACCTTAATAGTGTTCAAAAGTCATAATATATATATACATCAGTTCATGACATCCAGTCTTACAGATTTCTATTTTCTGACGGACAGACACCCAGATCGTCCGCTCTTAAATTTCTGCCATCTCTCTTCCCACATCCATCACTGCTGGCGGATCACCTCCAACTGTGCAGCCCTACGCGCTGTTCACATCCAACTGCCCAACACTACACTAGCGAATATTCCAACAATGCCAACCAGCCACAGACTGCACACAGCACAGTCAGTGATCTTCATACAGAGCGCCACGTGGCGTTACCAACATAAAAACCTAAATAGCCTACTTACTATTTGACACCGTCCCACATTGCCGTTTAATGAAAAAATAGGAGCTTACGGAGTATCGGAGCGGACTTGCGATTGGGTTCCAGACTTTTTTGCAGACAGAACTCAACACCTCGCTCTTAACGAAACAAAATCGACATATGTAAAGGTAATATCCGAAGTACCACAGGGAAATGTGATGGGAACGTTGCTGTTTACGATATGTAGTAGAAAGCATCGGATGCCCTTTAAGGCTATTCGCAGATGATGCACATGTCTATACCATAGTAGCAAAGCTAGAAGATAGTCAGGACTTCCAGAACAACCTGCAGAGAATTGATGAATGGTGCAGGATCTGGCAGTTGACCATGAACGTAAATAAATGTAGCATATTTCGCATACTTAGGAAAAGAAATCCACTACTGTTCAGCTACACTGTTCATGACAAACAGCTGGAGACAGCGTCTGCCGTAAAATATCTAGGTGTAGCTATCTAGGCGTAACCATCTAGACCAGACCTTAAATGCAATGACCATTTAAAACAGATAGTGGGAAAAACAGACACCAGACTCTGATTCATCGGAAGAATCTTAAGAAAATGTAAATCATCCACGAAAGAAGTGGCTTATAAGGCGCTTGTTTGCCCGATTCTTGAGTACTGTTCATCCCTCTGGGACCCCTATCAGGACTGATAGAGGAGATAGAGAAGATCGAACGAAGAACTGAGCGTTTCGTCACGGGATCGTTTAGATGGCGGGAGAGCGTTACGGAGATGCTAAACAATCTCCACTGGCAGACGTTACAAGAGAGACCTTAGGCATCACGGTAACAGTAATTTCTGGACAGCACTTTTCAGTAGGAAACATACATCTCCACGAGGAGGAAATTCGAGAAATTAGAGCCAATACAGAGGCTTACCGACAATCATTCTTCCCACGCACTATTCCCGAGTGGAACAGGGTTGGACGGATCACGTTGTGGTACTCTGTGGTACTCTCCGCCACACACCATTAGGTGACTTGCAGAGTATGATGTAGATGGAGATTAGCACAGGAACATAAAAGCCCTTCCTGCATGCAGTCCGATTGCACCAAGGGAGACAACGACGAGTGCTGTATAAACCCGGCGTCGGTTCCTATGATGGGCTTCGACAGCATCTTAAGACGATGGGTGTGTGTAGCACTCGCCCAGAGGTTAGGAGAGACTGTCGAAGGTGGAAGACCAGACCTGTGCTGCTCTAGCGCCGACCTATATAGCGGAAGGCGACGGAATACTCGCGGCACTATTTTCTGGCCACGTCTGTGTGTGTGTGCAGTGTCCGTCTGTTACTGCGACAGGGATAGTACGCGACGCTGATGTGTGCAGGGGCAGTGTAGGCTGCACGCGTGGCTGACGTGCCCGAAGGGTTGCCGAACGCTTTGGTGAAGATCTCCGGTCCACCAAAGACAATTTCCGACCCTATGCTCGCGTGAAGCTATTATGTCGGATGATTCAGATTACTGGAGGACCAGGCAAATGCACAAAAACAGTTGACAATTTTTCAGAATAATCTCAGGAATCTCCTGTGACACCGTAACGTTTACATCTAAAGTAAGGTGTGATCTTTATGTCTCACGAAGAACAGTTATATCAAGTGGTGTGCTGACTGCGTGTCTAATTACGTATATCTGTATATTTACCCTACCCAGTTTTGAACAGTCTGTCTACTAGCAAGAAGGCAATACCCATAAACGCAAACTAATGAAAACCTGTTCGTGATAATGACAAATAAGAGGTAAGTACCTTCAGATCTACTCGATCTTACTAAGGTCCTGTAAAACTGAATAAGTACAAAAGCGATCCCTGTGCGAAAACACAAAAACTCTGTAAATTATATTTCTTAACTCGTATTGCTGTCGTCTTGAGTAATGCGCTGTTCTGCTCTCTGGCCGGCCGATGTGGCCGAGCGGTTCTAGGCACTTCAGTCTGGAACCGCGCGACCGCTACGGTCGCAGGTTCGAATCCTGCTTCGGGCATGGATGTGTGTGATGTCCTTAGGTTAGTTAAGTTTAAGTAGTTCTAAGTTCTAGGGCCTCCCCATGAACCATGGACCTTGCCGTTGGTGGGGAGGCTTGCGTGCCTCAGCGATACAGATAGCCATACCGTAGGTACAACCACAACGGAGGGGTATCTGTTGAGAGGCCAGACAAACGTGTGGTTCCTGAAGAGGGGCAGCAGCCTTTTCAGTAGTTGCAAGGGCTACAGTCTGTATGATTGACTGATCTGGCCTTGTAACAATAACCAAAACGGCCTTGCTGTACTGGTACTGCGAACAGCGGAAAGCAAGGGGAAACTACGGCCGTAATTTTTCCCGAGGGCATGCAGCTTTACTGTATGATTAAATGATGATGGCGTCCTCTTGGGTAAAATATTCCGGAGGTAAAATAGTCCCCCATTCGGATCTCCGGGCGGGGACTACTCAAGAGGATGTCGTTATCAGGAGAAAGAAATCTGGCGTTCTACGGATCGGAGCGTGGAATGTCAGGTCCCTTAATCGGGCAGGTAGGTTAGAAAATTTGAAAAGGGAAATGGATAGGTTAAAGTTAGATATAGTGGGAATTAGTGAAGTTCAGTGGCAGGAGGAACAAGACTTCTGGTCAGGTGACTACAGGGTTATAAACACAAAGTCAAATAGGGGTAATGCAGGAGTAGGTTTAATAATGAATAGGAAAATAGGAACACGGGTAAGCTACTACAAACAGCATAGTGAACGCATTATTGTGGCCAAGATAGATACGAAGCCCACACCTACTACAGTAGTACAAGTTTATATGCCAACTAGCTCTGCAGATGACGAAGAAATTGAAGAAATGTATGATGAAATAAAAGAAATTATTCAGATAGTGAAGGGAGACGAAAATTTAATAGTCATGGGTGACTGGAATTCGAGTGTAGGAAAAGGGAGAGAAGGAAATGTAGTAGGTGAATATGGATTGGGGCTAAGAAATGCAAGAGGAAGCCGTCTGGTAGAATTTTACACAGAGCACAACTTAATCATAGCTAACACTTGGTTTAAGAATCATGATAGAAGGTTGTATACATGGAAGAACCCTGGAGATACTAAAAGGTATCAGATAGATTATATAATGGTAAGACAGAGATTTAGGAACCAGGTTTTAAATTGTAAGACATTTCCAGGGGCAGATGCGGACTCTGACCACAATCTATTGGTTATGACCTGTAGATTAAAACTGAAGAAACTGCAACAAGGTGGGAATTTAAGGAGATGGGACCTGGATAAACTGAAAGAACCATAGGTTGTACAGAGTTTCAGGGAGAGCATAAGGGAACAATTGACAGGAATGGTGGAAAGAAATAAAGTAGAAGAAGAATGGGTAGCTTTGAGGGATGAAGTCGTGAAGGCAACAGAGGATCAAGTAGGTAAAAAGACGAGGGCTAGTAGAAATCCTTGGGTAACAGAAGAAATATTGAATTTAATTGATGAAAGGAGAAAATATAAAAATGCAGTAAATAAGCGGGCAAAAAGGAATTCAAACGTCTCAAAAATGAGATCGACAGGAAGTGCAAAATGGCTAAGCAGGGATGGCTAGAGGACAAATGTAAGGATGTAGAGGCTTATCTCACTAGGGGTAAGATAGATACTCCCTACAGGAAAATTAAAGAGACCTTTGGAGATAAGAGAACCACTTGTATGAACATCAAGAGCTCTGATGGAAACCCAGTTCTAAGCAAAGAAGGGAAAGCAGAAAGGTGGAAGGAGTATATAGAGGGTCTATACAAGGGCGATGTACTTGAGGACAGTATTATGGAAATGGAAGAGGATGTAGATGAAGATGAAATGGGAGATACGATACTGCGTGAAGAGTTTGACAGAGCACTGGAAGACCTGAGTCGAAACAAGGCCCCCGGAGTAGACAACATTCCATTGGAACTACTGACGGTCTTGGGAGAGCCAGTCCTGTCAAAACTGTACCATCTGGTGAGCAAGATGTATGAAACAGGCGAAATACCCTCAGACTTCAAGAAGAGTAGAATAATTCCAATCCCAAAGAAAGCAGGTGTTGACAGATGTGAGAATTACCGAACAATCAGTTTAATAAGCCACAGCTGCAAAATACTAACACGAATTCTTTACAGACGAATGGAAAAACTAGTAGAAGCCGACCTCGGGGAAGATCAGTTTGGATTCCGTAGAAATACTGGAACACATGAGGCAATACTGACCTTACGACTTATCTTAGAAGAAAGATTAAGGAAAGGCAAACCTACATTTCTAGCATTTGTAGACTTAGAGAAAGCTTTTGACAATGTTGACTGGAATACTCTCTTTCAAATTCTAAAGGTGGCAGGGGTAAAATACAGGGAGCGAACGGCTATTTACAATTTGTACAGAAACCAGATGGCAGTTATAAGAGTCGAGGGACATGAAAGGGAAGCAGTGGTTGGGAAGGGAGTAAGACAGGGTTGTAGCCTCTCCCCGATGTTATTCAATCTGTATATTGAGCAAGCAGTAAAGGAAACAAAAGAAAAATTCGGAGTAGGTATTAAAATCCATGGAGAAGAAATAAAAACTTTGAGGTTCGCCGATGACATTGTAATTCTGTCAGAGACAGCAAAGGACTTGGAAGAACAGTTGAACGGAATGGATGGTGTCTTGAAGGGAGGATACAAGATGAACATCAACAAAAGCAAAACTAGGATAATGGAATGTAGTCAAATTAAATCGGGTGATGCTGAGGGGATTAGATTAGGAAATGAGACACTTAAAGTAGTAAAGGAGTTTTGCTATTTGGGGAGCAAAATAACTGATGATGGTCGAAGTAGAGAGGATATAAAATGTAGACTGGCAATGGCAAGGAAAGCGTTTCTGAAGAAGAGAAATTTGTTAACATCGAGTATAGATTTAAGTGTGAGGAAGTCATTTCTGAAAGCATTTGTATGGAGTGTAGCCATGTATGGAAGTGAAACATGGACAGTAAATAGTTTGGACAAGAAGAGAATAGAAGCTTTCGAAATGTGGTGCTACAGAAGAATGCTGAAGATTAGATGGGTAGATCACATAACTAATGAGGAGGTACTGAATAGGATTGGGGAGAAGAGGAGTTTGTGGCACAACTTGACCAGAAGAAGGGATCGGTTGGTAGGACATGTTCTGAGGCATCAAGGGATCACCAATTTAGTATTGGAGGGCAGCGTGGAGGGTAAAAATCGTAGGGGGAGACCAAGAGATGAATACACTAGGCAGATTCAGAAGGATGTAGTTTGCAGTAGGTACTGGGAGATGAAGAAACTTGCACAGGATAGAATAGCATGGAGAGCTGCATCAAACCAGTCTCAGGACTGAAGACCACAACAACAACAACAACAAGTTCTAGGGGACTGTTGATCTCAGATGTTAAGTCCCTTAGTGCTCAGAGCTATTTGAACCATTTTTTTTCTTTTTTTTCTGCTCTCTGCACTACTACAGTTTCGAAAGCGAAAATGCAAGACTTTTGACTGAGACACATTTAGAATTTGTTCAAATAAAAACGACTTGGAATTGGAAGGCGGAACGTGACTGAGGAGAATGACTGTAATAACTTAATTGAAAATCTTACTGTATTGTGAAACTGACTTGCAGTTGTTAAGCTACACTATGTGATCAACAGTATCCGGACACCCCAAAAACCATACGTTCTTCATATTAAATGCACTGTTCTGCCACTTACTGCCAGGTACTCCATACCATCGTCAGGGAGCAGAATGGGGCGCTCCGCGGAACTCACGGACTTCGAACGTGGTCAGGTGATTCGGTGTCACGTGTGTCATACGTCTCTACACGAGATTTCTACGCTCCTGAACATCCCTAGGTCCACTGTTTCCGATGTGACAGTGAAGTGGAAACGTGAAGGGACACGTACAGCACAAAAGCAAAATGGTTCAAATGGCTCTGAGGACTATGGGACTTAACATCTGAGGTCATCAGTCCCCTAGACCTTATAACTACTTAAACCTAATTAACATCACAGACATCAATGCCCGAGGCAGGATTCGAAACCGCGACCGTAGAGGTCGCGTGGTTGCAGATTGTAGCGCCGAGAACCGCTCGGCCACGCCGGCCGGCAGCACAAAAGCGTACAGGCAGACCTCGTCTGTTGACTGGCACAGACCGCCGACAGTTGAAGAGGGTCGTAATGTGGAATAGGCAGACATCTATCCAGACCGTCACACGGTATATATGAAGACAGTAACTGTTCTCGAAAGAACAGAATACTGTTGATGACCGTGCAGCTTTTTCGTGGAATAAATGATGACTAACTGAAACCCTCAGCTGCCGACAGGTGTTGTTGATATACCTCGATGTGGACAGCTGAAAATGTGTGCCCCGACCGGGACTCGAACCCGGGATCTCCTGCTTACATGGCAGACGCTCTATCCATCTGAGCCACCGAGGGCACAGATGAATAGCGCGACTGCAGGGACTTATCCCTTGCACGCTTCTTTCGAGAACAGTTACTGTCTTCATATATATAGTTAAAGGCTACCCAGCCATTGACCTTCGTCTGTGCGAATGCGCACAGCTTGCCCAAACTCTTATGGGAATCGCCAAAGCGTGCACAAGTAATGAGTGGGTGGGCAAATGTCTATAAGGTGCAATACGTATGTAGAATTGTGGACAGTTGGGAATGTGAGTCTCACGGGAAGCGTGCAAGGGATAAGTCCCTGCAGTCGCGCTATTCATGTGTCCTCGGTGGCTCAGATGGATAGAGCGTCTGCCATGTAAGCAGGAGATCCCGGGTTCGAGTCCCGGTCGGGGCACACATTTTCAGCTGTCCACATCGAGGTATATCAACAATACCTGTCGGCAGCTGAGGGTTTCAGTTAGTCATCTTTCATCACACGGGAATTCCAAACTACATCAGGATCCACTACAAACACTATGACAGTTAGGCGGGAGGCGAGAAAATTTGGATTTCATGGTCGAGTGGCTGCTCATAAGCCACACATCACGCTTGTAAATGCCAAAGTAAGCATTGCTTGGTGTAAGGAGCGGAAACACTGGACGATTGAACAGTGGAAAAACGTTGTGTGGAGTGACGAATCACAGTACACAATGTGGCGATCCGCTGGTAGGATGTGGGTATGGCGAATGACGGGTGAACGTCATCTGCCAGCGTGTGTAGTGCCAACAGCAAAATTCGGAGGCGGTGGTGTTACGGCGTGGTCGTGTTTTTCATGAAAAGGTCTTACACCCGTTGCTATTTTGCGTGGCACTATCACAGGCCAGGCCTACAATGATGTTTTAAGCACCTTGTTGCTTCCAACTGTTGAAAAGCAATTCGGGTATTGCGACTGAATCTTTGAAAACGATCGAGCATCTGTTCATAATGCACGGCCTGAGTCGGAGTGGTTACACGACAATAACATCCCTGTAATGTAGTGGCCTGCACAGAGTCCTGACCTGAACCCTACAGAACACCGAGGGGATGTTTTGGAACGCCGACTGTGCTCCTGGCCTCACCGACCGACATCGATACATCTCCTCAGTGCAGCGCTCCGTGAAGAATGGGCTGCCGTTCCCCAAGAAACGTTTCAGCACCTGATTGAACACATGTCTGAGGGAGTGGAAGCTGTCATCAAGGCATACTGAATTCTAATATTACCGGTGGAGGGCACCACGAACTTGTAAGTCAGCCAGGTGTCCGGATACTTTTGAAGGTATTTTTTTGTTTTTTAGTTTTTGTACATACTGCCACCTCCAAAAGTTTGTTGAGGGAGTTCTGGTTCATCCTATTTATCCAATAGGACATGACTTTCGAATTATCGCGTGCATAAATGACTTAGTGAATAGTGTCTGAAGCTCCGTGAGGCTAATCAGGGTCTACGCTGCTGTTTACACTGGGGTAGCGACGCCAGAAGGGCTGCAGCGAGACGTGGGAAGGTCTGCAGGGGGTCTGCTATTGGTTCAGCGACTGGATATAGAACCTGACCGTAGATAAACGGAACGTACTTTGCGTAAATAGGCGAAGGGACCCATGGTGTCCCATTATGCTGTTGTTGGCAAGTAACGACAAACAGTAACTACCTACCATACCGTAGCTAGGAGTGATCGCATGGAGCGGCCTGGATTCGAACGTCCACACGATACAAATAGTAGGAAAATCAGATGCCAGACAGAGATTCGTTGGAAGTATCTTAAGAAAATGTAACTCATCCACGAAAGGAGCGGCTTACAAGACACTTGTTCGACCGACCCATGAGTACCAGTAAACCCCTCCCACTCCTGATTCCTTAAAGAATCGAAGTATCACGTGTGAAACAGCTTCGGACCTCCTATTATTTCTATATGAGTTAATAAAATATTTGACGTTAAGCACATAAGGCAGAGAAAGTTTAGAAAATATCTGAATTTATATTTGAAGTTTGTTGGAAGTCACTAAGTGCTCACGTTCTCATAGGCTGTGATGGGTGAATATAGTCTGGGTAAATTGCGCGCCATGAGTTACACTGCCTCAATGTGTTAAACGTGTGATATAGAATTATACCGCTTAATGAGCAGATTACGACAACATTTTAAATTTTTTGATTTCGGCCATTAATTATTTGAAATAGTGAAAATCAAATTCTTGTTGTTCCTGGAAGTCGTTAGCTAAGCAGCCTGCAACTGAGATCATGCACCGTATTAGCCATTTACTAAAACAGACTGACCATCAGTCTGGCCCCCTTACTAGCTTGGATTAACAGAAGGCGTAGGCAACGAGGAACAATGCATTTCATAGCAGTCTTTTTTTTTTTTAGTGAACACTAGTGCGGTACAGAGATGCTCAACAAACTCCAGTGGTAGATGCTACATGCTGCGACAGAAAAGGTTACTGTCGAAATTCAGGGAGTGTGTGTCAGAAAACTAATTGTGCAACATATTACTTTTTTCCCTCATATGTTTCGGTCCATGGTTCGTGGAGGAATCGCGAAATGTATGTGGGACAAACTGACTGGGTAACAAACTATTTTTTCCCCCATATATGTTTCGCGACCACCCCCCACGAACGATGCACCTTGCCGTGTGTGAGGTGGCTTGCGCGCCTCAGCAATACACACAGCCGTAGCGCAGGTGCAATCACATTGAAAGGGTATCAGCTGAGAGACCAGATGAACGTGTGGTTCCTGAAGAGGGGCAGCAGCCTTTACAGCAGTTGCAGGGGCAACACTCTGGATGATTGACTGATCTGGCCTTGTAACACTAACCAAAATGGTCTTGCTGTGCTGGTACTGCGAACGGCTGAAAGCAAGGGGAAACTACAGCCATAATTGTGTCCGAGGGCGTGCAGCTTTACCGTATGATTAAATGATCCTCTTGGGTAAAATACTTCTGAGGTAAAACTGTCCCCCATTCGGATCTCCAGGCAGGGACTACTCATCAGAAGAAACAAAACTGGCGTTCTATAGATGTAAATGTGGTGCTTTAGATCATGTAATCGCACAGATAGGTTAGAAAATTTAAAAAGGGAAATGGATAGGTGTGAAGTTAGATACAGTGGGAATTAGTGAAGTTCGGTGGCAGGAGGAACAGGACTTCTGGTCGGATCAATACAGGATTATAAAATCAGAATCAAATAGGGGTGATGTAGGATTAGGTTAAGTAATTGGTAAGGACCTAGAAATGTGGGAAAGCTACTATGAAGAACATAGTGAACGCATTATTATAGCCAAGACAGCCAACACCCACCACATTAGTTCATTAGATAGTTATGGAAGACGAAAATTTAAGAGTTATAGGGGACAGGAATTCGATAGTAGGAAGAGGAAGAAAAGCAAAAGCTGTGGCTGAATACAATCTGGGGGAAAGGAATGAAAGAGGAAGCTGCCTCGTGGAACATTGCACAGAGCATAAATTAATCATCAAATTGTTTTAAGATTCGTCAAGGATGGTTATATATGCTGAATAGAAGTGGAGAAACTGGAAGGTTTCAGTTTGACTATATAATGGTAAGACAGACATTTCAGAACCATATTTTAAATCGTAAGACATTTCCAGCTGAAGATGTGGAGTCGAACCGTAATGTGATAGCTATGGGCTGTAGATAAAAACTGAAGAATTTGCAAATATGTAGGAATTTAAGGTGATGTGACCTGAATAACCTGAAAGATCCGGAGGTTGCTGAGAGTTCAATGGGAGAGTTAGGCAACTACTGACTAGAACGGGGGAAATGAATACAGCAGAAAACGAATGGGTGACTGTGAGAGATGAAATACTGAAGATAGCAGAGGACAAAGCAGGTAAAAGATGAAGCGTAATAGAAATCCTTGAATAACACAGGAGATATGGAATATAATTAACGAAAGGAGAAAATATAAAACTGCAGCAAATGTTGTCGAAAGGAAATAAAAACGTCTAAAAATGAGATTGACAAGAAGCGCAAAATGGCTAACCGGGAATGGAAGGATTTCGAAGCGTATTTCACTAGAGGAAGGAAAATGAAATAGGCCTTTGGAGGAAAGAGGAACAAATGCATGAAGTGATTCTTGAGTTTCTCCCGGCGTATTTGATAATCAAAATATGCACGGGTGTACTGCCGGTCTACAGTGTCCAACGGGCACAATATTTCGGCGATCATACATGTCGCCATCATCAGGTGAACTGACGGACTGAGCTCCTGTGAACAAACGGAGGGAGTCGCCATGAGTAGCCCATTCTCACCGGTGGTAGCGAATTTGTACATGGAGAACTTCGAGGAGGAAGCCCTGTCGTCATCCGAATGGAAACCTACTTACTTTTTCCGTTGGTATGGATAAACCCCTTGACTTCCTTACACATCTAAACTCCATACATCCCAACATCAAATTCACCATGGAGACTGGAACGGAGGGTAAATTACCTTTCCTTGACGTCTTGGTCAAGAGAAGGGCTGACGGCACCCTAGGTCATGGCGTGTATCGGAAGACAACGCACACTGATCTGTATTTGCACGCAGACAGCTGCCACCACCCTTCACACAGGAATGGGGTACTTAAAACTCTAGTACATAGGGCGCGCACTATCTCTGACGCAGAGAGTCTACCCCAGGAATTGGAACATCTGAGAACTGTATTTCGAAAAAATGGGTACTCAGAGTGGCAGATTCAACGTGCTCTCCGCCCAACCACTATAGCACAACCTGTGGAGATGGATGAAATCACGAGGGAGGAGGTAGGCACTGCGTTTATTCCATATACAGGCGCACTCTCGGGGAAAGTCGCCCGCATTTTCAAGAAACAGCGGGTCGGAACTGTGTTTTGTCCTCCGAATAAAACTCGTGCACTGGTGGGGAGCGCCAAAGATGGCCTCGGTCTGAGGAAGGCCGGCGTGTACCAGATTCCGTGTCAATGTGGCAAGTCGTATATTGGTCAGACGATGCGTACCGTCGAGGACCGATGCCGTGAACACCAGAGGCACACTCGACTGACGTATCCGAGCAAGTCGGCGGTCGCTGACCATTGTTTGTCGGAAAATCACACTATGGAATATGAACGCAGGAGGATTCTGGCACAGACGTCGAGATACTGGGACAGCGTTGTTAGAGAGGCCATCGAAATTCGCACCAATGACGACCTCATAAACCGTGACTGTGGCTATAATCTTAGCAAGGCTTGGGAACCAGCGATTGGGTTAATCGAGAGTAAATCGAGCAAACGTATAGTTGTGACGACCACGGCGGACAGAGCCGTCACACCGACGTCATCTCAGACGCCGTCGCAATCTGTTCCACCGCGCGACCGTGGCGCGGGGCGCGGACGGCGGAGGGAGCGGGCCGCGGGCGGAGGGTATTTAAATCGGCCACCGCCGCGACCGAACCCACCTGAGCAGCCATAGCGTACGGATCTCCGTGCCGGCACGTTCACAGGAGCTCAGTCCGTCAGTTCACCTGATGATGGCGACATGTATGATCGCCGAAATATTGTGCCCGTTGGACACTGTAGACCGGCAGTACACCCGTAGGTATTTTGAAATGCATGAATAACAAGAGTCCAGTCGGAAAACCAGTCCTAAGCAAGGAAGGGAAAGCAGAGACGAGGAAGGAGTTTATAGAGGTTCTATACAAGGGAGATTAACACGAAGGCAATGTTATAGAAATGGAACACGACGTAGATGAAGATGAGATGGGAGTTACACAATACTGCGAGAAGAATTCGACAGAGCACTGAAAGTCGAAACAGGACTCTCAGTTCAAATGGTTCAAATGGCTCTGAGCACTATGGGACTTAACATCTGAGGTCATCAGTCCCCTAGACTTACAACTGCTTAAACCTAACTAACCTAAAGACATCACACGCATCCATGTCCAAGGCAGGATTCGAACCTGACACCGTATCAACAGCGCGGTTCCGGACTGAAACGCCTGGAATCGCTCGGCCACAGCGGCCGGCAGGACTGTGGGAGTCGGCGACATTCCACCAGTGCTACTGACAGCCTCGGGAGAGGCAACCATGATAAAACTCGCGATGCATGGTGCAGGCAAAGTACCCATAGACTTAAAGAAGAACTTAATAATTCCAATTCGCAAGAAAGCAGGTGCTGAGAGGTTTGCGTATTATCGAACTATCACTTTAATAAATTATATTCGCAAAATACGAAACTAATTGTTCACAGAAGAATGGAAAAACTGGTGAAAGCTGACCTCGATGAAGATCAGTTTGCATTCTGGAAAAATATAGGAACATTCAAGACTTATATTAAAAGATAGGTTAAGGAAAGGAAAACGAATGTTTATAGCATTTGTAGGCTTAGAGAAAGCTTTTGGCTTTTGACTGGAATAGTCTCTTTGAAATTCTAAAGGTAGCAGATGTAACGTACAGGAAGATATTTACAACTTGTACAGAAACCAGACAGCAGTCACAACAGTCGAGGGGTATGAAAGGGAAGCAGTGGTTGAGAAGGGAGTGAGACAAGTTTGTAGACTCTCCCCGATATTATTCAGTTTGTACATTGAACAAACAATAAATAAAACCAAAGAAAAATTTGGTGAAAAGATTAAAGTTCAGCGAGAAGAAATAAAAACCCTAAGGATTGCCGATGACATTTTAATTTTATCCGGTACAGGGACTTGGAAGAGCACTTGAACGGAATGCACAGTGTCTTGAAAGGAGGATGCAAGATGAACATCAACAAAAGCAAAACAAGGATAATGGAGTGTAGTCGAATTAAAACAGGTGATACTAAGAGAATCAGATTAGGAAACGAGACGCTTAAAGTGGTAGATGAGTTTTGCTACTTGAGCAGGAAAATAACTGATGATGGCCAAAGTAGAGAGGATGTAAAATGGAGACGGGCAACGGCAGCAAAAGCATTTAGGAAGAAAAGAATTTTTTAAGCTCTAATGTGGATTTAAGTGTTTGGAAGTCTTTTCTGAAGCTGTCTGGAGTGTAGCCATGTATTGAAGTGAAACGGCCGGCCGCGGTGGCCGTGCGGTTCTAGGCGCTGCAGTTCGGAACCGCGGGACTGCTACGGTCGCAGGTTCGAGTCCTCCTTCGGGCATGGATGTGTGTGATGTCCTTAGGTTGGTTAGGTTTAAATAGTTGTAAGTTCTAGGGGACTGATGACCTAAGGTGTTTAGTCCCATAGTGCTCAGAGCCATCTCAACCATTTTTTAAAGTGAAACGTAAATGGTTAACAGTTCAGGCGAGAAGAGAATAGAAGCTTTTGAAATGTGGTGCTGCAGAAGAATGCTGAAATTTAGGTGGGTGGATCACGTAACTAATGAGAAGGTACTAAACAGAATTGGGTTGGCAGGAAGTTTATGCTACTACTTGACTAGAAGAATTGATTGGTTAGTTGCGCATATTCTGGGACATCAAGGGATCACCAGTTTAGTACTGGAGGGAAGTGTGGGGTAGGGGATTGCAGAGAGAAACAAAGAGGTGAATGCAGTACGCAGATTCAGAAGGATTTAGGCAGCCCTTGGCCGGCCGGAGTGGCCGTGCGGTTCTAGGCGCTGCAGTCTGGAGCCGAGCGACCGCTACGTTCGCAGGTTCGAATCCTGCCTCGGGCATGGATGTGTGCGATGTCCTTAGGTTAGTTAGGTTTAATTAGTTCTAAGTTCTAGGCGACTGATGACCTTGGAAGTTAAGTCGCATAGTGCTCAGAGCCATTTAGGCAGCAATAGTTGTTCGGTGTTGGAAAGGCATGCGTGGGATAGAGTAGCATGGAGAGCTCCATCAAACCAGTCTTGGGAAAGAAGACCACAACAACATGTCTCGCCAAATGAGCGTAGCGAAAAAATCTGTGGAATTACATCGAATGTTCTTCTTCTCATGAAACAGTCGCGAATGGAAGAGAGAGTGTGTGAAATGATAGTGGGACACAAAGTATTCTCCGCCACGCACCGCGAGGCACCTTGCAGATACTTAGCATTGAGTGGCGTGCGAGACAAATCACGCAACGTTCGGGTCCGCAGGTTGACTAAGAAACGCGAAATTGCGAGCACGAATTGAGTTTCTGGACTGCTACACTGTCACACAAAGCAGCCTAAAAATGAGTCACCAGCCGTGCTTTTACCCGAGAGACGGGGTTAAATTCGACATCAGTACCGTTCCGCTAGTAAACGCCCTGAAGCAGTTCAGCCACCTTCAAAAAGTCTCTCAGTTTCGAGCACTGGACTCTAGACCGTGCACCACAGTCACCACGCCTTCTCCAGCTGGTTTAGGCAACACCGCCGCTGAGCTGTCCATACGCAGAAACAGGATTCAAATACACAAAGGACAAGCTCGAATACACCGTCTCATCAAAAGTTTTCGGACACTCCTATGTAATGCGGAAGTGACCACTATATTTTAACAGGCGGACCATCCATTATACAGGGTGAGTCACTAACTACAGCCATCTAGAATGACTCCGAAAGTACGATAATAGCTGAAAAGTTTGTAGGAAAAATGTTACATGTGACAATGGTGGCCATAATATGACGTTGGTTTTTTGTTGCTAGGTGGGGTCGCATCAGAGACATGAAGGTCAACTTAGTTTGTTTTTTTTTTTTTTAGATAGGATGCTATAGTTTGACACTTATTTTCTGATAGCATCTATCGAGACGAATCCAATGATGTGTAACAGTAAGGTCTCTGAAGGTCAACGAAGGTCAAAAAGGTGGCATGGTCGTCCATTTATAGAAGGTGTTCGAAGTGATGACCATTGGCATCATAGCAGTGCTGCAATCTTCTTATCATGGATTGAATGGTGTTCCTTATCACTTCGGAACTTATCGAAGCACATGCTCTGACAATTCTGTCTCGTATATCGTGCAAATAAGGAATATTCGCCGAATACGGCGTATCCATGTAACGTGCCATTCACATGTAAACACAATTCGACGGGTGGGCAATACAACACTAATAGGAACGGTAAGATTAGTATAGTCGAATCAAGCGAGTGTGAATGATGTATTCCTTCGAAGAAAAATTCGATATGCTTCTCATTTACTGAGTATGCCAACGAAATTCAGTCAGAGCTTGAGAGTTATGCGCTGAAAGATATCCTCAATGTAAAAAAATGGCTCTGAGCACTATGGGACTTGACTGCTGTGGTCATCAGTCCCCTAGAACTTAGAACTATTTAAACCTAATTAACATAAGGACATCGCACACATCCATGCGCGAGGCAGGATTCGAACCTGCGACCGTAGCCGTCGCGCGGTTCCAGACTGGAGCGCCTAGAACCGCTCGGCCACTATCCTCAATGTACTCACCCTACACGTCGTACATTTGAATATGATAAATTGAGAACAACTGGATCTTTAACGCATCGGAAACATATCCGGCAAAGGACAGTTACTAACGAGGAAACGAAAATTGCTACTCTTGCCATTGCAGTTCGAGATTCTTCTGTTACTTCGCGTCAAATCGCAAGGGAATCTGGATGCGCCAGAGAAGTGTTGTTTGTGTTCTGCATCGCCGTAAATATCATCCTTACCATACCAGTCTCCACCAAGAATTAATTGTTACGGACTATATGTGTCGCATTGAAATCTGCCTATGGGCTAAACTTCAGATTCAGAGGGATGACACATTTATTAATTTGATTTTATTAACTGACGAGGCTGCATTTACGAACCATGGAAATGTTAATTTGTATTACATGCATTATTGGGCAAATGAAAATCCATGTTTGCTGCGGCAAGTTGCACAGCAAAAACCGTGGTCGGTAAATTATGGGGTGGGATTCTGGAGGACAGATTTATAGGCTCCTATTTCATCGAAGGAAATCTTACTGGTAGGAAGTACACCACATCCTTGCAAAAACTATTATGTCTGTCATTGGAAGGAAGAAATACCTTTAGGGACAAGGAAAAGAAGCTGGTATTAACACGATGGGTGTCCGGCACATTTTTCGCTGATGGCTAGAAATGAGTTGCAGAGAGAATTCCCAAATCGTTGGATTAGACGCGGAGGAGATGTGTCCTGGCCGGCTCGTTCGCCAGACTTGACGCCTCTGGACTTTTGCTTGTGGGGTTTCGTAAAAGACATTGTTTATAAAGGCGTTCCAACTACGCCTGAAGATATACGAGAATGAGTTGTCGGAGCATGTGCTTCGATAAGTGCCGAAGTGGTAAGGAATAACTCGCAGTCCATGATAAGAAGACTGCAGCACTGCATTGGTACCAATGGTCTTCACTTCCAACACCTTCTGTAAATGGGCGTTCGTGCCGCGTTTGTGACCTTCGTTGACCTTCAGTGACCTTACTGTTATACATCATTGGATTCGTCTCGATAGCCAGTATCAGAAGATAAGTACCAAACTATAACACCCCATTAAAAAAAAAAAAAAAGTTGACCTTCATATCTCTGACGCGACCGCACCTGGCAACAAAAAAACAGCGTCATATTATGGTCCCTGTTGTCCCATGCATCTATTGTCCCCCAAACTTTTCACCCCTATGATACTTCAGTAGTTATTCTTGTTGGCAATAGTTAGTGACTCACCGTGTACGAAAGGAGACGGACACTACTGTGTTGTCAGTAGCTGATGACGATGATGCGATTCTTCAATTTCTCCAGGCGTATTTTATGACGGAATAATTCTCGGGTGAACAGTCTGGTACGAGTGTGCATAGGACACAATATTTCGGCAATCGACCACGTCGCCATCATCAGGTGCGTTGATGTACTGACCGGCGGTGCCACTGCAGAATATATTGGGGCATCAAGGATTGCCCAGTCTGAAAATAGAAGTTCAAGCCATACGGCTACGCCTTCAATAATAAAAAATTGACATTAAAACAATAGCTTTTTGATATTTCACTGTAAAAATACAGCAACCAGCGACTTTTTATTTAAAAAGTAACTGGTTGCTGTATTTTTACAGTGGAATGTCATTATCCACGGCCACGGAGCTCAATAGTCCAAATAAAATGGACAAATTGTTAATAGCTTTTTGGTTGTCATATTTTTTCTGCTTTTAAATGATTTAAAAATACATTGGCTGTATGATAGATTTTTTTATTTTTTATTATTTTTTCTTTTATATATTTTTTTTAATTTTTTCTGTTTTTCTTTTACTTTTATTTTTTTTCATTTTTTTCTCATCTTTTTTTTCCATTCTCTCACACATTCACACAATATATACATTGTACACACTCATTCATATTACAGTTTACACATACTCACACTCATTCATTCACCTTTTTATATATAAAAATGATAATAATAAATAAATAAAAAATAGATATAATAAAATAAGATTTAAAATATAGTTAAAATAAAATAAAATTAAGGTTAAAATTAAATTAAATTAAAATTAAAAACTTAAAATTATTAAAATTAAAATTATATAAAAATATATACACAAGATGTGTAGTCTTGTTATTCCCATAGATCATCGGGCCATCTGGTAGAGGCCAGGTAGTGCACCCTGTGTCCAAGTTCTCGTACTAGTTCGTTATCTGACTGTTGTGTGTTTTCGTAAAAGGTTTTGGCAGTGGTTCTGAATCGGTCTTTCGAATAGGGTACCCCGGCGGTGGGCCGGCGCCAGGTATATACAGGGTGTTACAAAAAGGTACGGCCAAATTTTCAGGAAACATTCCTCACACACAAAGAAAGAAAATATGTTATGTAGACATATGTCCGGAAACCCTTACCTTCCTTGTTAGGGCTCATTTTATTACTTCTCTTCAAATCACATTAATTATGGAACGTAAACACACAGCAACAGAACGTACCAGCGTGACTTCAAACACTTTGTTACAGAAAATATTCAAAATGTCCTCCGTTAGCGATAATACATGCATCCACTCTCTGTCGCACGGAATCCCTGACCGAGCGAGGTGGCGCAGATGTTAGCACACTGGACTCGCATTCGGGAGGACGACGGTTCAATCCCGTCTCCGGCCATCCTGATTTAGGTTTTCCGTGATTTCCCTAAATCGTTTCAGGCAAATGCCGGGATGGTTCCTTTGCAAGTGCACAGCCGATTTCCTTCCCAATACTTCCCTAACCCGAGCTTGCGCTCCGTCTCTAATGACCTCGTTGTCGACGGGACGTTAAACACTAACCACCACCACCACCACGGAATCCCTGATGCGCTGATGCAGCCCTGGAGGATGGCGTATTGTATCACAGCCGTCCACAATACGAGCACGAAGAGTCTCTACATTTGGTACCGGGGTTGCGTAGACGAGAGCTTTCAAATGCCCCATAAATGAAAGTCAAGAGGGTTGAGGTCAGGAGAGCGTGGAGGCCACGGAATTGGTCCGCCTCTACCATTCCGTCGGTCACCGATTCTGTTGTCGGGAAGCGTACGAACACTTCGACTGAAATGTGCGGGAGGTCCATCGTGCATGAACCACACGTTCTGTCGTACTTGTAAAGGCACATGTTCTAGCAGCACAGGTAGAGTATCCCGTATGAAATCATGATAACGTGCTCCATTGCGCGTAGGGTGGACGAAACTAAAATGAGCTCTAACATGGAAATTAAGCGTTTCCGGACACATGTCCACATAACATTTTTTCTTTATTTGTGTGTGAGGAATGTTTCCTGAAAGTTTGGCCGCACCTTTTTGTAACACCCTGTATAGGACAATCCCCCTCCCGCTGCGCCCTAAGGCGCTTCCTACGAGTAGGTGCGGTCCAGGTGCAGCGTCCGTTCTCCCGCCGTCCTAGGTCTAACCGTTCAGGGGGGTCTGCCGGCGCCGCTCTCGTTACTCTTCCCCCCTCCCCCGAGGTCGGTACACTCTGGGAAATATCCTTTTTCTCCTTAATCCGGGTGACCGCGGGTTCCCACGCCTTGCTAAGGATGTAACCGCTGTCACGATGTAGTTGTGGCTCCCTTACTCTGATCTCTATGGCATCTTTGAGGTAATGTAGGAGCACATGAGCCTACACTGAGTTTACACATTATGTTAGAAGATAAACTGAACAAAGACGAAAGTACATCAGTGGCACAGGTGGATTTCTTGAGAAAGCTTTCGACTAAGTTGACTGGAATTCGCGCTCTGAAACTCTGAAGGTATCAGGAGCACTATATCGTGAGTAAAAAGTTATTTACGTCTCATTCAGAAAGAAGAGTGCAGTTAGGAGAGTAGGAGGACGTGAAATAGAAGCAGTGGTTGAGAAGTGAATGACGTGGGGTTTTAGCCTCGCTCTGATGTTACACAATCTGCACATAGTGCAAAAAGTAAAAGAAACCAAGCAAAAATTTCGAAAGGGGATTAAAGTTCAAGGACAAGAAACAAAAAATTTAGAGATTTGCCTATGACATTTGAATTCCGGCAGTTACGGTGAATGACTTGTAGTAGATGAACAGAGTGCACAGACTTTTGAAAAGAGATTGTAAGATGAACATAAAAAAGTAAAATGACGGTCATGGAATACAGTCAAATTAAACTGGGCAATGCTGAGGGAATTAGATTAAGTAATGAGAGACTAATAGTAGCAGATCAGTTTTGCTATTGGGGCGGCAAAAGAATTGACATGGCCGAAGTAGATAGCACATAAAATGCAGACTGTCAACTGCAAGAAAAGCGTTTCTGAAGAAGAGAACTTTGTTATCATCGAATATAAATGTTAGTGTTAGGAGGTCTCTGTTCGAGGTACACTATGTGATCAAAAGTATCCGGACATACCCAAAAAACATATGTTTTTTCATATTAGCTGCATTGTGCTGCCACCTGCTGCCAGGTACTCCATATCACCGGCCTCAGTAGACATCGTGAGAGAGCAGGATGGGGCGCTCCGCGGTACTGACGGTCTTCGAAGGTGGTCAGGTGATTGGGGTCACTTGCGTCATACGTCTGTACGCGAGATTTCCACACTCCTAAATATCGCTAGGTCCACTGTTTCCGATGTGATAGTGAAGTGGAAACGGGAAGGGGCACGTACACCGCAAAAGCGTACAGGCTGACCTCGTCTGTTGACTGACAGAGACCTCCGACAGTTGTAGAGGGTCGAAATGTGTAACAGGCAGACATCTATCCAGACCATCACACAGGAATGCCAAACTGCATCAGGATCCACTGCAAGTACTATGACAGCTATATGGGAGGTGAGAAAACTTGGATTTCATGGTCGAGCGGCTGCTCATAAGCCACACATCACGCCGGTAAATGCCAAACGACGCCTCGCTTGGTGTAAGGAGCGATTGAACAGTGGAAAGAACGTTGTACGGAGTGACGAATCGCGGTACACAATGTGACGAACCGAAGGCAGGGTGTGGGTATGGCGAATGCCTGGTAAACGTAATCTGCCAGCATGTGAAGTGCCAACAGTAAAATTCGGAGGCGGTGGTGTTATGGTGTGATCGTGTTTTTCAAGGAAGGGGCTTGCATCCCTTGTTGTTTTGCGTGGCACTATCACAGCACAGGCCTACACTGATGTCTTAAGCACCGTGTTGCTTCCCACTGTTGAGCAGTGGATGGCGATTGCATCTTTCAACACGATCGAGCACCTGTTCATAATGCATGACCTGTGGCGGAGTGGTTAGAGGACAGTAACATCCCTGTAATGGACTGGCCTGCACAGAGTCCTGACCTATAGAACACCTCTGGGATGTTTTGGAACGCCGACTTCGTGCCAGGCTTCACCGACCGACATTGATACCGCTCCTCAGTGCAGCACTCCGTGAAGAATGGGCTGCCATTCCCCATGAAACGTTCCAGCACCTAATTGAATGTATGCCTGCGAGAGTGTCATCAAGGCTAAGGGTGGGCCAACACCGTATTGAATTCCAGCATTAGTGATGGAGGGTGCCACCAACTTCTAAGTCATTTTCAGCCAGGTGTCCATATACTTTTGATCACATAGTGTATTTGTCTGGAGAGTAGCCTCGTACAGCAGCGAAAGGTTAATGATAAGCATTTCAGACAAGAAAAGAATAGAAGCTTTTCAAATGTGGTGCTACAGAGGAATACTGACAAGGGAACCTCCCCATCGCACCCCCCTCAGGTTTAGTTATAAGTTGGCACAGTGGATAGGCCTTGAAAAACTGAACACAGATCAATCGAGAAAACAGGAAGAAGTTGTGTGGAACTATGAAAAAAATTTGCAAAATAACGAAACTGAGTAGTCCATGCGCAAGATATGCAACATCAAGGAGAATGCCGGAACAGGAGCGCCGTGGTCCCGTGGTTAGCGTGAGCAGTTCCGGAACTAGAGCTCCTTGGTTCAAGTCTTCCGTCGAGTGAAAAGTTTAATTTTTTATTTTCAGGCAATTATTATCTGTCCGTCCGTCCGTCCGTCCGATGTGATCACTTTTTTGGGAGTGATTATCACATCCACAAGAAAACCTAAATCGTGCAAGGTAGAATAATCTTTTTACCCATTCGCCAAGTGTACAAGTTAGGTGGGTCGACAACATATTCCTGTCATGTAACGCATATTCCGTCACCAGTGTCTTATAGAATATATCAGACGTGTTTTCCTGTGGAGGATTCGGTTGACATATGACCTTGCGATCAAATGTTTTCGGTTCCCATTGGAGAGGCACGTCCATTCGTCTACTAATCGCACGGTTTTGCGGTGCGGGCGCAAAACACAGACACTAAACTTATTACAGTGAACAGAGACGTCAATGATCGAACGGACAGATAATAATTTTGCGAAAATAAAGTAAGAAAACTTTTCACTCGAGGGAAGACCTGAACCAAGGACCTCTCGCTCCTGACCTCACACTATCCTTGATGTTGCCTATCTTGCGCATGGACTACTCAGTTTGTATATTATGCTTATATTTTTCGTAGTTTTCTCGATTGATCTGTGTTCAGTTTTTCAAGGCCTAACCACTGTGCCAACGTATAACCTCTATGAAGTAATGAGGAGATAATAGAATTGGGGAAAAATAAATTTATGGCACAAACTGAGTGAAACAAGGCGTCGGTTGATGAGACACCTCCTTATGTATTATAGGTTTTGCAGTTCGCTAATTCAGCGAAGTGTGTGTGTATGTGTGAATGGGGTGGGGGGAAAATTGTAAAGCTAGAGCAAGGCCTGACGGCTGTAAAAAGGTTCAAGTGGACTTTACTTGCAGTAAGCATGCTGACGTAGGCTAACACGGAGAGCTACATCAAACCAGTCTTCTCAGTGAATACCACAAAGACAACAACATGAACGACACGCCAACGGTCGAAAAACTTTGACAAAAATTTTCAACTTAGCTGCTAAGGTTCAGTGACCGTGTCAGAATTATATTGGAACAAATAAGCCCTCGGTCACAAATATTAAGTCAAAATTGACCTGGCGGTGCGGCTACCCTGCCCCTTGTCTGGTAAACAAGTCGTGTAGCTGGGCCTTCGTTTGGTCAAATGTTTGGGCAGAACCAAAACAAGCACTACCTAGAAATGACACAGTGGATTTTTGGGGGAGGAGAAGGTTAGTGGCCAGCCGGTGTGACCGAGCGGTTCTAGGCGCTTCAGTCTGGAACCGCGCTACTGCTACGGTCGCAGGTTCGAATCCTGCCTCGGGCATAGATGTGTGTGACGTCCTTGAGTTAGTTAGGTTTAAGTAGTTCTAAGTTCTAGGGGACTGATGACCTCAGATGTTAGTCCCATAATGCTCAGAGCCATTTGAACCATTTTTTGAAGGTTAGTGTTTAACGTCCTGTCGACAGTGAGATCATTAGAGACGGAGGAAAAGCTCCTTTCAAAGGAACCATCCCGGCATTTGCCTGAAGCGATTTAGGGGAATCACGGAAATCGTAAATCAGTAGAGAAGGAGGGTTCCCTGCCGTTCTTGGACGTGCTTGTCCGTCGTACACCCAATGGGTCTCTACGTCATAGCGTTTACCGCGAGCCCACTCACACGGATCGGTATCTACATGGCACCAGCTTCCATCACCCAGCACATAAACAGTCCGTTCTGAGGACCTTAAGTAGATCGAGCTGAAACCGTCTCAGAAGCTGAAAACTTGCCGAAGAAGACCTCTGAAGAAGACACCAATCAGGTTGCATTCTTACCGTCTTGTGGTTCGACAACAGGAAAGACTAGTCGGCTCCTGAAGAGGCATAAAATAGACACAATCTTCAGGCCTCCGGCGAAGATCCGGCAACTAATGAAATCTGCGGAAGACGGTTGAGGCCTCAGAACGCCAGGAATTTACAAGATACCGTATGGATGTGGGCAGTTCTGTGTCGGCCAGACTGTTCGCACTATTAAAGAGCGCCGCATGGAACATGAAGGGTGTTACAGTCAGCTGTAGCAGAACATACTCTGGAAAACGGACACCGAATTGCATTCGATGAGACGTCTATTATTAAACGGACTATGACTTCTGAGATGGCGTGATAAACGAGGCCATAGAGATTAGAATCTCTGACAACACCTTCAATAGAGACGGTGGAGTGCAACTGAGTACAGCGTGGGATCCGGTGTTGAGGGTTGAAGCGGGCCCGCCGGTCGCGCGGCCAAAACATTACCATACATGGTGCGGGACCGAGCACCAGTGACGTCACGAGCGACGGCGCGGCTATATAAGCACGGCAGTGACAACCACACGACAGCCGTCCACTTGGCAATGGCAGAGGAGATCTCTGCCCTTAAGCTCGTGGGCAGTAAACCACTACACGCGGCTTGAAACCCGAGAATGTTTTATTAACGGACATCGCCGCGAAAACACGCATTCTTACATCATTGAGCGTATGTGGGATGCCTTGCAACGGGCAGCCTGCAGGATTCATGGTGTCAGTTCCCTCCAGCACTACTAGGGTCATTAGTCGAGTCCATGCTACGTCGTGTTGCGGCACTTTTGCGTGCTCAAGGGAACGCTACACAGATGTACCAGTTTCTTGGACTCCCCACTCTCCAGTTAACTGTCAATGGAAAGGTTTTGAAATACAAACAAATTGAAAAGTGTAGAGTCTTTAAAAATAAGAATGACCACATTTTGAAACCACATATGTTGTGACAAAAGCATAGTACAAACATGGGATGGATTGCAAAATACTCACGAAATCCTGAAGTGGTGTTACAAATGCTCTATGTGTCCATTAGCAGCACCAGGAACAACATCTAGAAGATAGCTAGATTCTTCAAGTTACTTTTATTCTGTTCGTCACTTCCTCTAGGTCGTGATGTAAAGCTTCACACATCCCCAAAAGAAAAAATCGCGTGGGGTCATATATGGTCATGTCAGAGGTCAATGATGCAGGGCAGTGTCTCGGGGTTCCCTGCTCCGTATCCAGCGTTGAGGCAGAGCGTCATTGAGAAACTGAAGCGCGTTGTTATGCCATTGTGGTGGAGCTCCATCCTGCTGGAAAATGAAGTCACCGGAGTCCTCCTGAAGTTGTGGAAACAGCCAGCTCTGCACTATTTCAAAACAGCTCAACGCTGGATAGGGCGCACCGGACCCCGAGAAGCTGCCGTGCATTCTTGGCCTCCAAGACCACCAGACACGACCCCGTGACATTTCTTCTTGTGGGGATATGTGGAGGAAAGCGTGTTCATCTCCCCTTTAGCTTGCGAAGTACATCAAGTGAAGAACAGGATACCAGCCGCCGTAACTTTTGTAAAAGCAGACGCATTGTGTAAAATTTATGACGAATTTAGCTGTCGTCTAGATGTTGTTCATGGTGCTGCTTGTGAACACGTAGAACATTTGCAATAGCATAGTTAAAACGTTAGGATTTTGTACTTTTCATTCCAGTCCATGTCTGTAGTACGTTTTTCTCAAGAAATATGGAGTTCTGAAATCAGGTCATTCGTTTTCAAACACTCTGTATGTAAATGTTTTCTAACATGATTTTTCTAAAAGCATACAATAAAACAAAATAGAGAAACACTTGATGCGTCTTTGAATGATGCTCGAAATCATGTAGCACAACAGCACGTAAGATGCCGATTGAGAATTTGAAGTTCAATCTTTAACTTTTAGTAGTGCGGGATAGCTTCGTCGTCTTTTGCGTCTTGCCACGGTTCGCACGGTTCACTCCGTCCGGGGTTTGAGTCCTCCGTCGGGCATGGGTGTGTGTGTTGTCCTTAGCGTAAGTTACTTTAAGTAGTGTGTAAGCGTAGGTACCGATGACCTCAATAGTTTGGCCCCATAGGAACTTACCACAAATTTCCAAGATTTTAGCTTGTTATCGTCCGCTACCGATAGCTGAGTTGTCAGTGCGAAAGAATGTCAATCCTATGGGGCCCGGGTTCGATTCCTGGCTAGGTTCGAGATTTTCTCCGCTCAGGGACTGGGTGCTGTGCTGTCCTAATCATCGTCATTTCATCCCCATCGACGCGCAAGTCGCCGAAGTGGCGTCAAATCGAAAGACCTGCACCAGGCGAACGGTGTACCCGACGGGAGGCCCTAGTCACACGGCATATTTGTCTAGTTGATTGTGTAGACCGTGCAGTACTTTTGCTGTACATAATTTCCAGCACTATCGAAGGTGTGTCGAATCTATATTACCAAACTACTAACCCAGGACACTTTCACAGTTGCATGCTGCCTACCTAACTGCTTTCAGGGGCGAAAAATGTTGATTTTCAATGTTCCGTGTAAGTATTGACGCTGTTAAAAATTTAAAATGCTGTCATAATCTACTCGTTAACGGGTGTAATACACTCTATACCACAAAAAAAGAAAATAAAGAATGACGCACCATGAAGGAATTATTCGAATAGCACGGAAACCGATAAGTATCATTGACATCTATAGACAAACAAATGATTGTAATTTCAGAAAAATTTAATGATTTATCCAGGAGAAAGAGCTTCACAGCAGGAACAAGTTAATAACGCCATGACCCACATCTGGCTCCTAGGCAAGCAGTAATTCGGTTTGGCACGGATGTCGTGCTTACGGGTATCTACATCTACGTGATTACTCTGCTATTCACAATAAAGTGCTTGGCAGAGGGTTCAATGAACCATTTCCAAGCTTTTTCTCTACCGTTCCGCTCTCGAACGGCGCGCGGGAAAAACGAGCATTTAGATTTTTCTGTGCGAGCCCTTATTTCTCTTATTTTATCGTGATGATCAGTTCTCTCTAAGTAGGTGGGTGCCAATAGAATGTTTTCGCAGTCGGGGGAGAAAACTGGTGATTAAACTTTCATGAGAAGATCCCGTCGCAACGAAAACCGGCTTTGTTTTAATGATAGCCACTCCAATTCACGTATCATGTCTGTGTTACTATCTCCCCTATTTCACGATCATACAAAACGAGCTGCCCTTCTTTGTAGCCGGCCGCGGTGGCCCTGCGGTTCTAGGCGCTTCAGTCCGGAACCGCGCGACCGCTGCGGTCGCAGGTTCGAATCCTGCCTCGGGCATGGATGTGTGTGATGTGCTTAGGTTAGTTAGGTTTAAGTAGTTCTAAGTTCTAGGGGACTGGCGACCTCAGATGTTAAGTCCCATAGTGCTCAGAGCCATTTGAACCATTTGAACCTTCTTTGTACTTTTTTCCTTCAGTCTCACCTGATGCGGATCCCACACCGCACAGCAATACTCCACAATATGGCGGACAAGCGTGGTGTGAGCAGTATCTTTGGTAGACCTGTTGCACCTTCTAAGTGTTCTACCAGCGAATCGCAGTCTTTGGTTTGCCCTACGCACAACATTATCTATGTGATCGTTCCAATTTAGGTTATTTGTAATTGTAATCCCTAAGTATTTAGTTGAATTTCAAGCCTTCAGATTTGTGTGACTTATCGCGTAATCGAAATTTAGCGGATTTCTTTTAGTACTCATGAGAATAACTTTACACTTTTCTTTATTCATGGTCAATTGCCCCTTTTCTCACCATACAGATATCTTATTGAAATCGTTTTGCAATTCGTTTTGGTCATCTGATGACATTACAAGACGGTAAATGACACTATCATCTGCAAACAATGTAAGACAGCTACTCAGATTGTCTCCTAGGTCAGGAAACATAGAGGGCCTATAACCCTTCCTTGGGGAACGCCGGATATTACTTTTACTCGATGACTTTCCATCTATTACTACAGACTGTGACCTTTCTGACAGTACAACGATGGCGATATTCCACAGGCACGCAGTTTGGTTAGAAGACGCTTGAGAAGAAACCTAAAAATATGGAATCAATGTGGCATCCCGTGTCAAATATCGAACAAATATTGACCAATTGGTGCGTTAGGTCGTCAAAATCCGGAGCTGCTTGGAGGGCCCTTCAAATAATGCTGCACACGTTTACAACTGGGAAGAGGTCCGGCGACCTTGCAGCACAAGGTAGGGTTTGGCAAGTACGAAGACAAACAGCAGCAACTGTCGCCGTGTGCGGGCAGCCATTATCTTGCTGAAATGTACGTACAGGATGGTTTGCCGTGAAGCGCAATAAAAGCGGTTGTACAACATCGTCAACGTAACACTCTGCTATAAGGGTGTCGCGGATGGCAACCAACGGGATCCTGCTATGACATGAAATGACACCCCAGACCGTCACTCCAGGTCGTCAGACAGACAGGCCGACACCCCACCGCCATCTGGAGCGTCTACAGAGACGTCATCGCTGGCCACTGGGGCACAGTTCGGAGCTGGACTCATCGCTGAAGACAGTTCTACTCCAATCAATGAGATCCCAGGCCGAAGAACCAAACTATACGCGTTCACCGTTTAATAATGAGTGCACTTACCCACTTCCAGCAAACATTAACATACACTACTGGCCATTAAAATTGCTACACCACGAAGATGGCGTGCTACAGACGCGAAATTTAACCGACAGGAAGAAGATGCTGTGATATGCAAATGATTAGCTTTTCAGAGCATTCACACAAGACTGGCGCCGGTGGCGACACCTACAACGTGCTGACATGAGGAAAGTTTCCAACCGATTCCTCATACACAAACAGCAGCTGACCGGCGTTGCCTGCTGAAACGTTGTTGCTATGCCTCGCGTAACATGGAAAAATCCGTACCATCACTTTTCCGACTATGATAAAGATCGGATTGTAGCCTATCACGATTGCGGTTTATCGTATAGCGACATTGCTGCTCGCGTTGGTCGAGATCCAATGACTGTCAGAAGAATATGGAATCGGTGGGTTCAGGAGGGTAATACGGAACGCCGTGCTGGATCCCAACGGCCTCGTATCACCAGCACGCGAGAAGACAGGCATCTTATCCACATGGCTGTAACGGATCGTGCAGCCACGTCTCGATCCACGAGTCAACATACGGTGACGTTCGCGAGACAACCATCATCTGCACGAAAAGTTCGACGACGTCTGCAGCAGCACGGACTGTCAGCTCGGAGACCACGGCTGCGGTTACCCTTGATGCTGCATCACAGACAGGATCGCCTGCGATGTTGTACTGAACGACAACCTGGGTGCACGAATGGCAAAACGTCATTTTTTCTGATGAATCCAGGTTCTGTTTACAGCATCATGATGGTCGCATCCGTGTTTGGCGACATCGCGGTGAACGCACGTTGGAAGCGTATATTCGTCATCGCCATACTGGCATATCACCCTGCGTGATGGTATGGGGTGCCAATGGTTACACGTCTCGGTCACCTCTTGTTCGCATTGAGGGCACTTTGAACAGCGAACGTTACATTTCAGATGTGTTACGACCTGTGGCTCTACCCTTCATTCGATCCCTGCGAAACCTTACATTTCAGCAGGATAATGCACGACGGCGTGTTGCAGGTACTGTACGGGCCTTTCTGGATACAGAAAATGTTCGACTGCTGCCCTGGCAAGCACATTCTCCAGATCTCTCACCAACTGAAAACGTCTGGTCAATGGTGGCAGAGCAACTGGCTCGTCACAATACGCCAGTCACTACTCTTGATGAACTGTGGTATCGTGTTGAAGCTACATGGGCAGCTGTACCTGTACACGCCATCCAAGCTCTGTTTGACTCAATGCCCAGGCGTATCAAGGCCGTTGTTACGATCAGAGGTGGTTGTTCTGGGTACTGATTTCTCAGGATCTATGCACCCAAATTGCGTGAAAATGTAATCACATGTCAGTTCTAGTATAATGTATTTGTCTAATGAATACCCGTTTATCATCTGCATTTCTTCTTGGTGTAGCAATTTTAATAGCCAGTAGTGTAATTTCAAAGCTTTTCTAAACTTTTTCTGGCTTACATGCTTAACGTCAGATATTTAACGCATTAACTCACTTGTAAGGGAATCACACGTTCGAGGCTGTTTTGTACGTGCGAGTTCTGTTCTTTAACGAATCTGAAGATTACTGGTGTTTCTCTAATATATTTAATACCTACTTTTAGACGAATAAATTTCACAAAAGATTTTTCTACATGTTTCATTACACTTTCAACAAAAGCAATGAAAGAACAACATTTTTTTTTTAAATCGCTTCATCATCTCAAGTTATTCTCCTTTAATGTATACACTTTAGCAGGCGTTCGGATCAGTTCATATGTATCATCATCTACATGACTACGCTGCAAAGCAAACGTGTTAGACTTCAAAGCACCACTTTTGCACTATTCCGCTGCCGTTGCTCTGTCGATTAGCAAGTGGGAATAACGAACACGTAAATCTTTCCGTAAGATCTCTGGTTGCTCTTATTTTATTACGATGGTCATTTGGCCCTATGTAGGTAGGACTCAATAAAATATTTTCGAAATTGTGGGAGAAAGTTGGCTATTGAAATTCCTTGAAAACATCTCGTCGCAACGAAAAAGTCTTTGTTTTCATGATTGTCACCGCCACTTGCTTATCATCTCCGTGGCATTCGGTCCCCTATTCCGCAATAATACAAAACGAGCTTGAAGTGTCCTGAAGTTTCAACACTTCAAGAAGAAACACACAAGCACGTAGTATTTGTATTTAAGAACGTAATAATGTCGACTCAGGTGGCCTTAGTTGACCATCAAAACAGGTAACCAATTCTGTAACTACATCCCAACAGGGAAATAAGCTCACACCTAAACGCCGCGAATCGCTCGGCCACAGCAGCCGGCGTTCGTAGTATAGCTGTGGCGCATCATACTGCATCCACAGCAGCAATTTGAACAGCAGTTGGCACCACAGTTGCACAAAGAACTGTTACAAATCGGTTACTTCAAGCACACCTCCGAGCCAGACGCCCTGCAGCTTGTATCCCACTGACCCCAAACCACTGCCGTTTGCCGCTTCAGTGGCCTCAAGCGAGAGCTCATTGGAGGACGGGGTGAAGGTCTGTTGTGATTTCTTATGAAAGCCGGTTGTGCGTCGGTGCCAGTGATGGTCAGAAGGAGGCCAGTTACGGCCCTGCAACACACCTGGCTGCCTGCGGAACAAACTAGATCTACATCTGGAGCTGCGGTCTGGAATGCGGTTTCGAATGACAGCAGGAACACTCTCGTGGTTATCCCACGCACACTGACTGCAAATTTGTACACTAGTCTCATGATTCGACCTGTTGCGCTGCCATTCATAAACAGCATTACAGTGGGTGTTTTCCAACAGGTTAACGACCGCCCAGATACAACTGTTGTAACCCAACATGCTCTACATTGAGTCGACGTGTTGCCTTGGCCTGGTCGATTACCATGTCTGTCTCCAATAGAGCACATACGAGACATCATCGGATCGCAGCCCCAGCGTCATCCACAAGCAATGTGAACAGTCCCTTTGTTCGCCGACTAGATGTGTGGAACTGCATCCGTCCTTGTATTGGCCGACTAGATACATGGAACTCCATCTATCCCTGTATTGGCCGACTAGATGCGTGGAACTCCATCCATCCCTGTATTGGCCGACTAGATGCGTGGAACTCCATCTATCCCTGTATAGGCCGACAAAAGATGCGTGGAACTACATTCGAACTGTATTGGCCGACTAGAAGTGTGGAACTTCATCGGTCCCTGTATTGGCTGACTAGATGCGTGGAACACCATCCGTACCTGTATCGGCCGACTAGATGCGTCGAACTCCATCCGTCCCTGTATTGGAGGACTGGATGTGTGGAACTCCATACCTGTATTGGCCAACTAGAGGCGTTGAACTCCATCCCACAAACTGATATGCAGCACCTGTACAACAGAATGCATTCACGTTTGCATGCTTGCAGTCACAGCGGTTGTTAATGTTGCAGCATTTGGCATTTCCAATTGGTTATCTCGCATTTATGTAATCTTGTGATCTTGCAATGTTAATCACTTAAATACGCTACCTAGACACATGTATTCCCGAAATTTGATTCCTCTACATTAATTGACAATTTCTTTCCGTCAGTTCATCTTGTAAATTTTCGTCACGAGTGCCCAGAATACCAAATATCGGGCATTACCTCTGACTACAGACAACGCAGTGGCCGACGGCCTTCACTTAACGACCGAGAGCAGCGCTCTCTGCGTAGAGTTGTCACTGCTAACAGGTAACCAACACTGCATGAAATAACCGCAGAAGTCAATGTAAACGTACGACGAACGTATCTGCTCGGACAATGACCCGATATCTGTCGTTAATGGCGTATGGCAGCAGACGACCACGCGAGTGCCTCCGCCAACATCTACATCATACTACGTAAGCCACCTAACGGTGTGTGGCGGAGAGTATTTTCGCTTCCACTATCTGATCAACGAAAGGATAACGTTCTACGATTCGGGGCGTGGAATGTCAGAAGCTTGAACGTGGTAGGGAAACTAGAAAATCTGAAAAGGGAAATGCAAAGGCTCAATCTAGATATAGTAGGGGTCAGTGAAGTGAAGTGGAAGGAAGACAAGGATTTCTGGTCAGATGAGTATCGGGTAATATCAACAGCACCAGAAAATGGTATAACAGGTGTAGGATTCGTTATGAATAGGAAGGTAGGGCAGAGGGTGTGTTACTGTGAACAATTCAGTGACCGGGTTGTTCTAATCAGAATCGACAGCAGACCAACACCGACAACGATAGTTCAGGTATACATGCCGACGTCGCAAGCTGAAGATGAACAGATAGAGAAAGTGTATGAGGATATTGAAAGGGTAATGCAGTATGCAAAGGGGGACGAAAATCTAATAGTCATGGGCGACTGGAATGCAGTTGTAGGGGAAGGAGTAGAAGAAAAGGTTACAGGAGAATATGGGCTTGGGACAAGGAATGAAAGAGGAGAAAGACTAATTGAGTTCTGTAACAAGTTTCAGCTAGTAATAGCGAATACCCTGTTCAAGAATCACAAGAGGAGGAGGTATACTTGGAAAACGCCGGGAGATACGGGAAGATTTCAATTAGATTACATCATGGTCAGACAGAGATTCCGAAATCAGATACTGGATTGTAAGGCGTACCCAGGAGCAGATATAGACTCAGATCACAATATACTAGTGATGAAGAGTAGGCTGAAGTTCAAGACATTAGTCAGGAAGAATCAATACGCAAAGAAGTGGGATACGGAAGTACTAAGGAATGACGAGATACGTTTGAAGTTCTCTAACGCTATAGATACAGCAATAAGGAACAGCGCAGTAGGCAGTACAGTTGAAGAGGAATGGACATCTCTAAAAAGGGCCATTACAGAAGTTGGGAAGGAAAACATAGGTACAAAGAAGGTAGCTGCGAAGAAACCATTGGTAACAGAAGAAATACTTCAGTTGATTGATGAAAGTAGGAAGTACAAACATGTTCCGGGAAAATCAGGAATACAGAAATGCAAGTCGCTGAGGAATGAAATAAATAGGAAGTGCAGGGAAGCTAAGACGAAATGGTTTGCAGGGAAAATGTGAAGACATCGAAAATGACATGATTGTCGGAAGGACGGACTCAGCATACAGGAAAGTCAAAACAACTTTTGGTGACATTAAAAGCAGCGGTTGTAACATTAAGAGCGCAACGGGAATTCCGCTGTTAAATGCAGAGGAGAGAGCAGATAGGTGGAAAGAATACATTGAAAGCCTCTATGAGGGTGTAGATTTGTCTGATGTGATAGAAGAAGAAACAGGAGTCGATTTAGAAGAGATAGGGGATCCAGTATTAGAATCGGAATTTAAAAGAGCTTTGGAGGACTTACGGTCAAATAAGGCAGAAGGGATAGATAACATTCCATCAGAATTTCTAAAATCATTGCGGGAAGTGGCAACAAAACGACTGTTCACGTTGGTGTGTAGAATATATGAGTCTGGCGATATACCATCTGACTTTCGGAAAAGCATCAAAAATGGTTCAAATGGCTCTGAGCACGATGGGACTTAACATCTATGGTCATCAGTCCCCTAGAACTTAGAACTACTTAAACCTAACTAACCTAAGGACATCACACAACACCCAGCCATCACGAGGCAGAGAAAATCCCTGACCCCGCCGGGAATCGAACCCGGGAACCCGGGCGTGGGAAGCGAGAACGCTACCGCACGACCACGAGATGCGGGCGGAAAAGCATCATCCACACAATTCCGAAGACGGCAAGAGCTGACAAGTGCGAGAATTATCGCACAATCAGCTTAACAGCTCATGCATCGAAGCTGCTTACAGAAGAATGGAAAAGAAAATTGAGAATGCGCTAGATGACGATCACTTTGGCTTTAGGAAAAGTAAACGGACGAGAGAGGCAATTCAGACGTTACAGCTAATAATGGAAGCAAGGCTAAAGAAAAATCAAGACACTTTCATAGGATTTGTCGACCTGGAAAAAGCGTTCGACAATATAAAAAGGTGCAAGCTGTTCGAGATTCTGAAAAAAGTAGGGGTAAGCTAAAGGGAGAGACGGGTCATATACAATATGTACAACAACCAAGAGGGAATAATAAGAGTGGACGATCAAGAACGAAGTGCTCGTATTAAGAAGGGTGTAAGGCAAGGCTGTAGCCTTTCGCCCCTACTCTTCAATCTGTACATCGAGGAAGCAATGACGGAAATAAAAGAATGGTTCAGGAGTTGAATTAAAATACAAGGTGAAAGGATATCAATGATACGATTCGCTGCTGACATTGCTATCCTGAGTGAGAGTGAAGAAGAATTAAATGATCTGCTGAACGGAATGAACAGTCTAATGAGTACACAGTATGGTTTGAGAGTAAATCGGAGAAAGACGAAGGTAATGAGAAGTAGTAGAAGTGAGAACAGCGAGAAACTTAACATCAGGATTGATGGTCACGAAGTCAATGAAGTTAAGGAATTCTGCTATCTAGGCAGAAAAATAACCAATGACGGACGGAGCAAAGAGGACATCAAAAGCAGACTCGCTATGGCAAAAAAGGCATTTCTGGCGAAGAGAAGTCTACTAATATCAAATACCGGCCTTAATTTGAGGAAGAAATTTCTGAGGATGTACGTCTGGAGTACTGCATTGTATGGTAGTGAAACATGGACTGTGGGAAAACCGGAACAGAAGAGAATCGAAGCATTTGAGATGTGGTGCTATAAACGAATGTTGAAAATTAGGTGGACTGATAAGGTAAGGAATGAGGAGGTTCTACGCAGAATCGGAGAGGAAAGGAATATGTGGAAAACACTGATAAGGAGAAGGGACAGGATGATAGGACATCTGCTAAGACATGAGGGAATGACTTCCATGGTACTAGAGGGAGCTGTAGAGGGCAAAAACTGTAGAGGAAGACAGAGATTGGAATACGTCAAGCAAATAATTGAGGACGTAGGTTGCAAGTGCTACTCTGAGATGAAGAGGTTAGCACAGGAAAGGAATTCGTGGCGGGCCGCATCAAACCAGTCAGTAGACTGATGACCAAATCTCGGTAAGCCCCTGTATTGGCTCTAATGTCTCGAATTTTCTCCTCGTGATCAATGAGCGAGATGTATGTGGGGGTAAGTAATATCTTGTCCGACTCCTCATGTAAAGTACTGTCCCAAAATTTCAACAGTAAGTCTCTCCGTGATGCACAACGCCTCTCTTGTAACGTCTGCCAGTGGAGTTTGTTTAGCACCTCCGTAACGCTCTTTCACCAGTTAAACGATCCCGTGACGAAACGAACCGTTCTTCATTGGATCTCCTCTAGCAGTCCTACCTCATAGGGATCGCAGATAGACGAACAACATTCAAGAATCGGGCGAACAAGCGCCTTATAAGCCACTTCTTTCGTGGATGAGATACATTTCGTTAAGATTCTTCCAAAGAATCTGGTGTCTGATTTTCCCCCTATCTGTTTTATACGGTCATTCCACTTACGGTCGCTGTGGACAGTTACGGCTAGATATTTTACGCAGACGCTGTCTCCAGCTGTTTGTCATGAACAGTGTAGCTGTACAGTAGTGGATTTCTTTTCCTATGTATGTGAAATATGTTACATTTATTTACGTCCAGGGTCAACTGGCAGAGCGTGCACCATGCTTGAGCTCTGCAGGTCGTTCTACAAATTCTTCTATCTTCTGGCGTTGTTACTTTTCTATAGACAACTGTATCATCTGCGAATAGCCTTAAAAAGCACCCGACGCTTTCTACTAGATTATTTATACATACTGTAAACAGCAACGGTCCTATCACACTTCCCCTGTGCTACTCCGGATATTTACCTTCAGATCTGTCGCTTTTGTTCCGTTAAGAGCGACGTGCTGATTTGTACCTGCAAGAAAGTCTTGAATCCAATCGCAAGTCTGCTCGTATTTTTTTTTCATTAAAAGGCAATGCGGAACGGCGTCGAATGCCTGACTGAAGTCGAGAAACACGACATCAAGTTGAGCGCCGTCGTCCACTGCGCTGTGGATCTCACGGAGGAACAGAGCGGGCTGAGTTTCGCAGGATCTCTGTATGCGGAATCCATGTTGATTTTTATAGATGTTCATTTTCAAAAAAACGTCATAATTCTTTAGCATAAAACATGTTCCACAATTCTACAACAGATTGACGTCAACGATATAGGTCTATAGCTTTGTGGATCTATCTTACGGCCTTTCTTAAAAACGCGAATGACCTGTGCTTTTATCCAATCATTAGGTACCTTTCGTTGCCCAAGCGATCTACGATAAATCACTGCTAGAAGGGAAGCAAGTCTTTATAGACTCTTGTAGGTAACTCATCTGGTCCTGATGCCTTTCCACTACTAAGCGATTGTAGCTGCTTTTCAATTCCGCGATCGGTTATCTCAATATCTGCCATTTCGACGTTCGCACGACGATTGAAAGGAGGGACAGTACTACGATCTTTCGCGGTGAAACAACTTCGGAAGACCGAATTCAGTATTTCGGCCTTCTCTCTGTTATCTCCGGTTTCGGTGCCGCTGTTGTCGTTGAGAGAAGATTTTACCCACTTACTGAATTTACATACGTCAAAATCTCTTGTGGTTTTTACTCAGGGCTGTTGACAACGTCAACAACACGACATCACCTGCATCACATCTGCTGGGGCCTTCGCCATATCGGTTGGGCCCTAGACGTGTGGAAAACCGTGGGCTGCTCAGATGAGTCCAGGTTTCAGTTTGTAAGCGCTGATTTTTCGATTGTGGCGCTGACCCCAAGCAGCCAAGGACTTACGGCACTGTGCAAGCTGGTGGTGTCTCCATAATGGTGGCAACTGTGTTCACACGTAATGGACTCAGTCCTTTGGTTATGCCGGCCGCGGTGGTCTCGCGGTTCTAGGCGCGCAGTCCGGAGCCGTGCGACTGCTACGGTCGCAGGTTCGAATCCTGCCTCGGGCATGGATGTGTGTGATGTCCTTAGGTTAGACAGGTTTAAGTAGTTCTAAGTTCTAGGCGACTGATGACCACAGCTGTTAAGTCCCATAGTGCTCAGAGCCATTTCAACCATTTTGAACCTTTGGTTCAAATAAACAGATCATTGACTAGAAATGGTTATTTTCGCCTACTTGGAGACCATTTTCAGCCATTCATATACTTCATGTCGACAAAGAACGACAAAATTTTTATGGATGACATTGCACCATCTCACCGGGCCACAAATGTTCGTGACTGGTTTGAGGAACACTCTGGACAATTTGAACGAATGATTTGGGCACCCAGATCGCCCGCTCGAGTTCCTTCGAAATTTATAGCACATAATCGAGAGGTCATTTCATGCACGAAATCCTGTACCGGCAACACATTCAGAATTATGGACGGCTATAGCGGCAGCATGGGTAACAGAAGCAATACTTCAATTGATCGATGAAGGGAGGAACTACAAAAATGATTCGGAAAACTCAGAGAAATACAATTCGCTGAGAAATGGAATAAATAGGAAGTGCAGGGAAGCTAAAACGAAATGACTGCAGGAAAAGTGTGAAGGCATCGAAAAAGAAATAATTGTCGGCAGGACAGACTCAGCATACAGGAAAATCAAAACAAACTTCGGCGACATTAAAAACAAGAGTGATAACACTAAGAGTGCAACAGGAATTCCACTGTTAAATGAAGAGGGCGAATAGGTGGAAAGAGTACATCGAAAGCCCGTATGAAGGGGAAGATTTTTCTGATGTGATAGAAGAAGAAACAGGAGTCGATTTAGAAGGGATAGGGGATCCAGTATTAGAATCAGAATTTCAAAGAGCTTTGGAGGACTTACGGTCAAATAAGGCAGAAAGGATAGATAACCTTCCACCAGAATTTTTAAAATCATTGGGGAAAGTGGCAACAAAACGGCTATTCACGTTGTTGTGTAGAATGTATGAGTCTGGCGACATACCATCTGACTTTCGGGAAAGCACCATCCACACACAATTCTGAAGACGCCAAGGGCTGACAAGTACGAGAATTACCGCACAATCAGCTTAACAGCTCACGCGTCCAAATTGCTCACAACAATAATATAATGAAGAATGGAAAAGGAAATTGGAGATGCGCTAGATGACTATCAGTTTGGCTTTAGAAAAGGTAAAGGCACCAGAGAGACAATTCTGACGTTGCGATTAATAATGGAACCAAGACTAAAGGTTCGCCGATGACATTGTAATTCAATCAGAGACAGCAAAGGACTTGGAAGAGCAGTTGAACGGCATGGAGAGTGTCTTGAAAGGAGGGTATAAGATGAACATCATCAAAAGCAAAACGAGGATAGTGGAATGTAGTCGAATTAAGTCGGGTGATGCTGAGGGAATTAGATTAGGAAATGAGACACTTAAAATAGTAAAGGAGTTTTGCTATTTGGGGAGAAAAATAACTGATGATGGTCGAAGTAGACAGGATATAAAATGTAGACTGGGAATGGCAAGGAAATCGTTTCTGAAGAAGAGAAATTTGTTAACATCGAGTATAGATTTAAGAGTCAGGAAGTCGTTTCTGAAAGTATCTGTATGGAGTGTAGCCATGTATGGAAGTGAAACGTGGACGACAAATAGTTTGGACAAGAAGAGAATAGAAGCTTTCGAAATGTGGTGCTACAGATGAATGCTGAAGATTAGATCACATAACTAATGAGGAAGTATTGAATAGAATTGGGGTGAAGAGGAGTTTGTGGCACAGCTTGACAAAAAGAAGGGATCGGTTAGTAGGACATGTTCTGAGGCATCAAGGGATCACAAATTTAGCATTGGAGGGCAGCGTGGAGCGTAAAATTCGTAGAGGGAGACCAAGAGATGAATACACTAAGCACATTCAGAAGGCTGTAGGTTGCAATAAGTACTAGGAGATGAAGAAACTTGCACAGGATAGGGTAGCATGGAGAGCTGCATCAAACCAGTCTCAGGACTGAAGACCACAACAACAAGACTAAAGGAAAAAGCAAGACACGTTCACAGGATTTGTCGACCTGGAAAAAGAGTTCGACAATGTAAAATGGTGCAAGATGTTCAAAATTCTGAGAAAAGTAGGCGTAAGCTATAGGGAGAGACGGGCCATATACGATATGAACAACAGCCAAGAGGGAAAAATAAGAGTGGACGACCTAGAACAAAGTGCTCCTATTGAAAAGGGTGTAAGACAAGGATGTAGCCTTTCGCCCCTACTATTCAATCTGTACATCTGTACATCGATTGAAATATAAGAAAGGTTCAGTAGTGGAATTAAAATTCAGAGTGAAAGTAAATCAGTGATACGATTTGCAGATGACATTGCTATCCTGGGTGAAAGTGAAGAAGAATTACATGTTCCACAAGATTTCGGGATTGCAGCCGGATGTCATCGACTTCTTTCCACGATATTTCGGCTGACAACCTTACAGCCATCTTCAGGCGAGTGTTTGACACTGGAGATTGCTAGTGCAAGTTGCTCTATTTATACGTAAAAGTGCCGCAAGACGCGCATGCGCCTGAAGATGGCTTTAAGGTTGTCAGCCGAAATATCGTGGAAAGAAGTCGATGAGATCCAGCTGCAATCCCGAAATCTTGTGGAATATTCGATACGCCGGGAAAACTTCAAGAGTCAAGAATTACATGATCTGCTGAACGGAATGAATAGTGTAAAGAGTAAAGAGTATGGGCTGTGAGTAAATCGAAGAAAGACAAAGGTAATGAGATGTAATAGGAATGAGAACAGTGAGAAACTTAACATCAGGATTGATGGTCACGAAGAAGATGAAGTTAAGGAATTCTGCTACTTAGGCAGTTAAATAACCAATGACGGACTTCAAACGCAGATTGGAGTTAGCGTAAAGAGCCTTTCTGGCCAAGAAAAGTCTTCTAATGTCAAATATCGGCCTTAATTTGAGGAAGAAATTTCTGAGGATGTACGTCTTGAGCACAGCATTGTATGGTAGTGAAACATAGACTGTGGGAAAACCGGAACAGAAGAGAATCGAAGCAAATCTTCAGGTTTTGGCGGCGCTACGACTGTTCCATTAAGTTTCGGCTGCGCAGCCGCAAGAACTTCTTCTTCTTCTAATATTTCGGCCGTATAACGTTCAGCCATCTTCAGAGTGAGCCGCAAGACTGCCGCTCCAGTTTTTTTTTTTTCTTTATTGATTTTCAATTCCCCCCAAAGGGGGCGGGCTGGCAGCAGCTTACTACGCTGCTCTACAGCCTACAGACTTTTTGTTAAAAAAAGGAAGAAGAAAGAAACAAGGAAAAACAGGCGATAAAATGGTGATTTAAAGCGTAAAATGGCGTAAAAATGCGGAAAGTTAAAACAGAAAGTAAAAGGGGTTGACAATGTTGATAAAATACACAGGAATCACACAAGTTGGTTGGTTGGCTTGGGGAAGGAGACCAGACAGCGTGGTCATCGGTCTCATCGGATTAGGGAAGGATGGGGAAGGAAGTCGGCCGTGCCCTTTCAGAGGAACCATCCCGGCATTTGCCTGGAGTGATTTAGGGAAGGAATCACCCAAGTAACATAGTAGACACACAATTAAAAAAACAGGGTGACAGTCTGATTTCTGTTCGCAAGAGATAAAAAAATTCACACCCAGCGACAGTACGATGGCTGTTCGCTACACTTCCCAAAAGACACAACACGGAACACTCACTGGAAAAACACACCGTAAAACACTGCACGAAAATGGCGGCACAAATATGGCACTCCCGATCCAAAGGCAGATGGGGGGAGGGGACCTGGAGAAGGGGGAAAAACAAGGAGGGAGGAGAGGAAAAAAACGAAAAGGGCGGGAACCAAGGAGGGAGAGGTAAAGGGGGAGAAGCCGCTCCAGTGCTCGCTGCGTCCCTTTATGCTCGTGTACCGCGCAACTGCGCATGCGGCCACAGATGCAAATGCGCCAGAGGCGTTGGTCGACGGCAGGGACGTGCACAATGCGCGAGTTACATCCGTGACTCCGCAGTCGATATAATATGCGCTCTGTGGGTCAAAGTTCGGAGAACACTCGTCGACTGGGCAGGGTGGTGGCAGCTATTTGCACGTAAATACAAATCCGTGTGCGTCGGCTTCCAGAGTTCCACAAGAAAGATGTTCCTCTCCGTCCCACAGTGAGTAACGTAGCCTCACCGACGTATGACGTTGCCAAACACCTGGAATCGTTGTTGAGGCCTGTTGTGGGAAAATGTGTTCACCACATAAGAAAGTCTGCTGATTTCATTAGTAAACTGAAATCATTGAAAATGAACCCTTCTGATATACAGTGTGAAAAGTATTTAAACCGACAAACTCTGGGAGGTTGTAGGGGACATCAACGCAAATATTTTTCCTTAAAGAAAAGGCAAACCTACGTTTCTAGCATTTGTAGACTTAGAGAAAGCTTTTGACAATGTTAACTGGAATACTCTCTTTCAAATTCAGAAGGTGGCAGGGGTAAAATACAGGGAGCGAAAGGCTATTTACAATTTGTACAGAAACCAGATGGCAGTTATAAGAGTCGAGGGGCATGAAAGGGAAGCAGTGGTTGGGAAAGGAGTGAGACAGGGTTGTAGCCTGTCCCCGATGTTATTCAATCTGTATATTGAGCAAGCAGTAAAGCAAACAAAAGAAAAATTCGGAGTAGGTATTAAAATTCATGGAGAAGAAGTAAAAACTTTGAGGTTCGCCGATGACATTGTAATTCTGTCAGAGACAGCGAAAGACTTGGAAGAGCAGTTGAATGGAATCGACAGTGTCTTGAAAGGAGGATATAAGATAAACATCAACAAAAGCAAAACGAGGATAATGGAATGTAGTCAAATTAAGTCGGGTGATGCTGAGGGAATTAGATTAGGAAATGAGACACTTAAAGTAGTAAAGGAGTTTTGCTATTTAGGGAGTAAAATAACTGATTATGGTCGAAGTAGAGAGGATATAAAATGTAGACTGGCAATGGCAAGGAAATCGTTTCTGAAGAAGAGAAATTTGTTAACATCGAGTATAGATTTAAGTGTCAGGAAGTCGTTTCTGAAAGTATTTGTATGGAGTGTAGCCATGTATGGAAGTGAAACATGGACGATAACTAGTTTGGACAAGAAGAGAATAGAAGCTTTCGAAATGTGGTGCTACAGAAGAATGCTGAAGATGAGGTGGGTAGATCACGTAACTAATGAGGAGGTATTGAATAGGATTGGGGAGAAGAGAAATTTGTGGCACAACTTGACTAGAAGAAGGGATCGGTTGGTAGGACATGTTTTGAGGCATCAGGGGATCACAAATTTAGCATTGGAGGGCTTCGTGGAGGGTAAAAATCGTAGAGGGAGACCAAGAGATGAATACACTGAGTAGATTCAGAACGATGTAGGTTGCTGCCCGCAGCTCGTGGTCGTGCGGTAGCGCTCTCGCTTCCCACGCCCGGGTTCCCGGGTTCGATTCCCGGCGGGCTCAGGGATTTTCTCTGCCTCGTCATGGCTGGGTGTTGTGTGACGTCCTTAGGTTAGTTAGGTTTAAGTAGTTCTAAGTTCTAGGGGACTGATGACCATAGATGTTAAGTCCCATAGTGCTCAGAGCCATTTTTTTGATGTAGGTTGCAGTAGGTACTGGGAGATGAAGAAGCTTGCACAGGATATAGTAGCATGGAGAGCTGCATCAAACCAGTCTCAGGACTGAAGACCACAACAACAACAATGTCATTTTTGCCTATGAGGAGTATTTAAACCGGTGGAGGCCGTATTACGCTCTTCAGTTGTTAGAGGCCATATACGATCTTTAGTTGTTAATGGGTTGGGGCACTTGTGAGGAGGGACAGTTGTGAGGAGGGACACTTGTGAGGAGACTCGGCCGAACAGGTAGCGGGCGGTCTACAGGGACACCAAACAGGTTGCGCGCCGCAGTTCAGTACTGCTGTGGATTTAGCGGAATATACCAACAATGAAGGTGTAAGTTATTGGCGGTGCGTAAACGTAAACAAGAAGTGTAAAGAAAGGCTAACTAGTTTTAGGTGAAGGCAGCCATACATGTATTCCGGACGTCGCGGTTAATGAAGTGCGAAAACACGTGGCAAACGCCAAAAGGCGTGCAAAAGAAACGGACACTTCAGTTTCTTCTGTTTTCGCCGAAGAAGTAGGGCCGCTGTTCAATCAAGGATACGACATCGTCACATCACCGCCGTCACACAGGAGTGCAAAACGATCGCTGCAAGGCATCAGGAAAAAAAAAAAAAAACATGGGATCTACGCAAGATCCGACAGATGCTGCAGGAATATTTCAGCAAGAACATCGTATGCTAATGAGTGATGGGAGAAAATTTTTACTTGCAGATGACAACAGAGTACCAAATGATAGGATATTGGTGTTCGCCACCGAAAGGGGAAAATCCTGTTTAACAGACTGCAGTTCGTTCTTTGATGATGGAACGTTCAAAAACCCCAACAAACAGTTTGGACAGTTAATTATTATTCGTGCCGATATTTCTAGCTCTGAAGAGGAAACATAGTTCCAACTGTGTACGCCTTGCTACCCAATAAAAAGCGAGAAACGTACGATCGCTTTTTCACAGCTTTTGAGAGCAACGTACCTGGATGGAATCATACAGCTATCATGATGGATTTTGAAGCTGCAGTCATCCAATCAGTAACACATTTGTTTCCTGATGCAAGTATTAATGGCTGCAACTACCATTTCAATCAGTGCTTGTGGAGGCAAGTGCAAAATTGCGGCCTTGTTGCTGCCTACAAGGAAAACGAAGAAATTCGTTTTCACATAAGATTGTGTTCCGCTCTGGCTCACATTCCACTGGACATGTTAGATAGTGGGTGGCTGTGGGTTCAGGAGAGCACGCCAGATAATGAAAAACTGCAGGATTTTTACGACTCTTTTGTTGAACAATGGCTGGATAATGACGACATGCCAAGGGATGTATGGAACTGCGCAGGAAGGCGTCACCGAACCAACAATGTTACAGAAGGATGGAATCGGAGGATAAATACATTAATTGTTCATCAAAATTTTTACTCCTTAGTAAAAATTCTCAGAGAGGACACAGAATAGACTATCATGGGCACCAGTTTGACCGACTAGTTTTAAATCTAGTTGGGAAAAGAAGAAAGAAGTCTGCAATTAAGACAGATGAGATAGTTTCTAAGGCCCTTACAAGACTCAAGGTTGACGGCAATGTAAAATCATTTCTTACTTGCGTGGCCTATGCACAGAAATTACAATGAAAAGGAAATGGCTGAAGCTACAGCAATACTTGTAAATATTGAAAAGGGGTTCAGTTCACGCCGATCACCCTATTGTAGAAATTGTAAATAAATAATCATCCTATAAATATTGTGAATAAATATAATGGGGGACGAAGAGAGACTACCTCCTCGTGGTGTTCCCTGGACACGACAAAAAGTCGTCTAAATGTCTTTTGCAAATTGTAAAAGATTCACTAATGAAGTATGAAAAGTCATAGCTTTTGTAACAGTCACAATCAGCTTTTCTGTGTAGAGAATTTTAGAAACAATGTCTCTTTGAGTGGACGATGAATACAGCTTCTTTCAATACATAAATTGCATTCCTTAATGCTAATTGCCAGCAGGACTCACATTAGACCTCAGTACACTTCCCTGCGTGGTACGGGAAAATTGAGGTTTATTTCGAAATAATTAAAGAAAAAAGTTTCTACTGAGAACCAAATTCTTTAGTTGGCTCCTCTTAATATATGGTAAAAGGTTGCCACTCCTATCGTACCAAATTTTGGGTGAGGGGTTGAAAGAAAGAAAACATTTTCCGTTTCTACAGTTTCTGTAAAATGCATCGTTAAGTATGAGGTCGAGCGAAAATTATGCCCTTTGTAAGATTAATCAGCACAAAAATTCCAATGAAAAAGGTCTTTCGCGTAACTGTGCAGCGACTAATGGTTGACATGATATCGTGGGGGCTAAATGAGCTCAGATTTCTAATTTGACTAAGGCTACTCTTCCTTGCCCAAAAAAAAAACTTCTGAAATAATGTAGCCTGGCTGCTCTGGGGGAGTGTAGAACGTCCCTGGGCAGCTGCCCGGGCCGGCACAAGCCGGGCGCTCAGCCCCACACACACACACACACACACACACACACACACACACACCGAGCGGCAGCAGGTGGTGGGGCAGGGTTTGCGACGCACCCTCAGCACCCCGGATTTCTCACAACTGTCGCCACATCCCAGTTTCTCACAAGCGTCGCTTCTCACAGGTGTCTACAACTCATTATTTTCATGCTGGACAGCCTTAGATACTGGATTAATGCTTCGTCACATTCATATACTCTTAGCCACAAATACACAGTTCATAGAGTTGTTCTTGTGAGTGAAGCGCACCGCAAACAATGTCCACTCTGTTCTCGCATTTCAAACTTCGACAACGTCACTGAAAGCCATTTATATTGCACAGTTCCACCACCCAAAACCAATACCAGCAAAGTTCATTCGCATAAAAGCACAGTTCGTGTCGGCCACAAGAAAGTAATGTTAGCGGCACTTCCACAGTCCGGTTTATTTGCCCTTAAAGTTCGCTGGCGATGGCATTACATACCGCAGTGGTAAAGAGAATTAACAATCTGATAGTTCGGAATCGCTGTCCATACAATTACGTATGCTTTTCACGAAACGCAGTACTATTTTTCCCGCGCAAGCTTCACAGACACGCCATCCACCATCCCCTCTACTACACAACAACCTTTCGACTCTCGATATCACTATCGCTGTCCCCTATCTATAGATGTTACGTATATCGTTATCGTAAATTACATAAACCTTTATAAATGTTATTGACTGCATTTTTCACAATTAATAATATTCCAAAAGAGAACTTTACAAACTTTACCACAGGTACAAAGCAAGAAACATATTTATCCATTCGCAAACGAAATAATCACGATTACATCTTTACATTTAAAAACCACAGTAGAATGTTACATAATCACTATTAGAAATGCCCATATGAACAAAATAAAAAGAATAGAAATCTAAAGAAAATCACGAAAAAAAATGTTATATGCGTAATTAGCAATGCCTTCACAATTTACATTTGAATAACTTGAAATTAAATAAGTATACCTATGGCTGCACCATAAACGCGCTCTAACATAGATTATTAAATACATAAACATATTAAATAAACATATATCAAATGAATAGCACGAAAAAGTAGGCCGGTACCCTAATGTCTCTGTCCTTTCTAAAAGACAGTAAATAACTGACCAATTTGTTCACGAATAGTATATATCGGATATAAACAAAGACATAGATGAATAAATATATTTATAAGCATGCTGCTACCGCTTTTTCGTGTAACTGTGGAGTACTTATGGCCTGACACTATCGATAGTAATCGGCCACTTTCACCTCCAGTAACTCATGCACTATTCACGTTAATTGCCTGTAATTTATACTAATTTAGGTTTACACTAATAGCTTTCTAAAGACACGTCGTTCGAGAAAATCGGATGAACCGTTAAGATTTTGGAAATTCGTTGCTGGGTGTTACTTGTACAATTTACAGTCAGATACTAAACTTTAAACTAATCAAGATATTGAAAATCTGATTACACCATCAGAATCGTCGTGCAAATAATAGTAGTGTGCATGTTTCTTTCTGAGGTATCATGATTCATCTGGATACTATTAATTTCTGTACGAACTGTGAAATGTCTCGCTTCTGTCTCCGGTTCATCGGCCGACGTTCGTCTAATGATTTTACTGACGTTTCGCCAGCACGAGTGGCTGACATTGTCAAAGCTTCACCCTCCATTTCCGGTGGTGATCTGGAGCCGACCTCGCGGCCGCAGACTATATGTACCTGGCGCGCCAACGTCCGAGGTCTTCTCCGCGGTCATTTCCGGAACGGTTCTCCTCTTGCTACCAGCGACGGTCGTTCGCTGCAGTACGGGAAGCCAGGATCCGTTTACCTCAAGGCTTTCCTCTTTCTTGTTCAAACTGTTCGCGTGTTTTTGTGTTTCTACAGCTTCTCTGAACAAGCGCCTGCGATAGTGCATCTCTATAGCCAGAACTTCCGTGTCGGAGAATTTTATTACGTGGTCGGTCTCATTCAGTGCGTGCTCTGGCACGGCCGATTTCTCCACCTGCCCCAACCTGCAATGTCGCTTATGCTCTTTGGTCCTGGTGTTAATGGATCGTCCAGTCATTCCGACATAAACCTTTCCGCATGTGCATGGTAAGCGGTATATTCCCGACATTGCAAGTGGGTCCCTTTTCTCCTTCGCCGATCTAAGACATTCTTTGGTCTATCTTCTCTGTTTGAAAATCGCCTTTACGCCATGTTTGCGCAATATACGGCCGATTCTGTCCGTTACTCTGGGAATGTAAGGCAGAAAGGCCGTACCCGACATTTCTTTTTCTGATTCCTTACTTCGCCGATTGTTTGGCTCTGTTACACTTCTAATACAGGGTGAAAAGTATTTAAACTGACAAGCTCTGTGAGGTTGTAGGGGACATCAAAACAAATATTTTTCCCTAATCTCATTTTTTCCTACGAGGATTATTTAAACCGGTGGAGGCCGTATGACGCTCTTCAGTTGTCAGAGATCGTATTACGATCTTCAGTTGTTAGAGGGCGTATTACGCTCTTCAGTTGTAGGCAACTGCTGTCCACCAGTGTAGCAGTGCATTGTCGCTGTTTACTAATGGAGCGATACACCTGGAGTGAGTACAATGGTATGGTTGGTGCGTACTATGTAGCCCACCACAACGGAGGTGCTGCACAGCCAGTTTATCAACAACAATATCCTAATCGCCGCATCCCGCATCATACGACCTTTGCTGCTGTGTACCAACGTCTGCGTGAGACCGGGTCATTTAGCAGATTACCTGGACAGGGACGCCGTCGCACGGTAAGAACGCTGCAATTTGAGGAAGCTGTCTTGCAGCATGTGGAGCGGGATTCTTCAATCAGCACTCGTGCAATTGCACGTAACATGGGGACGAATCAGACGAATATAAGAACAGTCCTTCGAGAGCAATTGTTACGTCCATTTCACTTACAGCGTGTCCACACCCTGGAACCAATTGATTATCCACCCAGAGCACAGTTTTCGCAGTGGTACCTGGAACAGTGTGAAATTCGTCCTACATTTCCATCCTCTGTGTTGTTTACCGATGAAGCAAAGTTCGGGTGTGATGGAGTCTTCAACATGCACAATTCGCATGTTTGAAGCCACAGTTACTAGCGCTCATCAAGTGCGGTTCTTCGTTAATGTGTGGGTCGGTGTTGTTGGGGACTGTTTAATTGGGCCGTATCTGCTATCTAGGCCATTAAATGGCAGGCACTATTACAATTTTCTCGCCAGAGCATTGCCAGAATTGCTGGAAGACGTCCCGCTCCCTACAAGACAACGCATGTGGTTCCAACATGACGGGGCGCCGGCACATTTCAGTCGTCGTGTGCGTCGATTCCTGGAACGACGGTTCCCAGAAATGTGGATTGGCAGAGGTGGTCCTGTACCATGGCCTGCTCGATCCCCAGATATGTCCCCTCTGGACATTTTTTGTGTGGGGGTGTGGGGAGAGACGCGCAACCTTGTTTACGCAACTCCTGTTGCATCAGAAGAGGGTCTGGTTGCCCGGATAGTAGCAGCAGCAGGACCAATTCAGGATACTCCTGGGGTTTTTGCCCGTGTCAGGCAGAACATGATCCGCCGGTGTAACCTTTGTTTACATGTCAATGGAGGCATTTTGGAAAATCTGCTGTAATTGAAATTGGGTTATGTTAGTTTAAATACTCCTCATAGGAAAAAATGACATTAGGGAAAAATGTTTTGATGTCCCCTACAACCTCCCAGAGTTTGTCGGTTTAAATACTTTTCACCCTGTATTAGTTAGTTTCGATGTGGTGTCCTTATTCACAAAGGTTCCCCTTCCAGAATCTCTACAACTTATCGAAAGAAGTTTTGACAAAGAGATTTCAGCTTTATTCAAACATGTTCTGACCTCTACATACCTCTTATTTAACAACGAATTTTTTGAACAGACGGACGGAGTCGCCATGGGTAATCCCTTATCCCCTCTGGTGGCCAATTTATTCATGGAGCACTTCGAGCCGAAGGCGCTTGAATCTGCTGACTTGAACCCCACGGTGTTCTGGAGGTATGGTGATGATACCTTTATAGTTTCGCCCCATGGTGAAGATAACTTGCAAGACTTCTTAAGACATCTGGACTCCCTCCACGATCAAATAAAGTTCACAATGGAAATTGAAAAGGAGGGATGCCTTCCTTTCTCGGACATTCTGGTTCGGCGCAGAGTGGATGGCACTTTGGGACATGTTTATCGGAAGCCGACGCACACCGATTTGTATTTACGTGCAAATAGCTGCCACCATCCTGCCCAGCCGACGAGTGTTCTCCGAAATTTGAACCAGTCTCCCGTGACTTTAGTCACCTTAGCGCGTGATGTAACCGAAGTAGCAAAGGAGCATTTCCGTGCAGGTGCTTCGCGAGTGAAACGCGGTTTCTCAGCATCCTGGTGATGCCCTCGCGGCGGTCAAACAAACTTGGCATCATTCGTGCTACCCTTCTTTGTATTCTAGTATTTCAATGTCCCCTGTACGTCCGCACGAATGGTCTGTAAACAACCCCTTTTGTAGACTGACTGCATCTTACCAGTGTGCCACCGAGGAATCACTGTCTGCCAACTGCTCAACTTACAACTGAGCTTGTGGGATATATCCACGTCATGTCCTTCCAAATTGTTGCACACAGCTATTTTGTATGAGCTGACTGTAGCAAATGTGACTCGTTAACACCGCAGTCATTGGGTACTACGTCGTTTACGTTTCCAAAGACCCAAAGCTATATACTGCCTATCTTTGCACCATTCTTAAATTTCATCAGGATTTGCCTGGCCTTTTTTTACAGCTTATTTCAAACAGTAATTCATGACGGAGAACTACGTCATCTGCAAAAAATCTGAGCTTATTTTTCATATTGTATGTAAAAAAAAAAAAAAAAAAAAAAAACCAACCTGTCAATCCAGTGAGTAACTTCGCTTGACACTTCACACGACTGACGACCGTAGTTTCGACAGTAAATAGTGCTGGTGGTGTTGTGTTGAAGCTCAAAACATATGGACTATCATACAATAACGGGACTGGCAACTAACGTGCTATACATCGCACTTGTTTATGTTGAGGCTCAAAAGGTACTTCCTGCACGTACTGTCGTTCCCTGCAGGTCTTCCTGTATTTCGCTACAATTTTCTAGCATTGCAACCCCTCTCTATACGACAGCATCATGAGCGGAAAGAGCCGCCCGGTGTGGCCGTGCGGTTCTAGGCGCTTCAGTCTGGAACCGCGTGACCGCTACGGTCACAGGGACGAATTCTGCCTCGGGCGTGGATGTGTGTGATGTCCTTAGGTTAGTTAGGTTTAAGTAGTTCTAAGTTCTAGGGGACTGATGACCACATATGTTAAGTCCAATAGTGCTCAGAGCCATTTGAATATATATATATATATATATATATATATATATATATATATATATAGGGTGTTACAAAAAGGTACGGCCAAACTTTCAGGAAACATTCCTCACACACAAATAAAGAAAAGATGTTATGTGGACATGTGTCCGGAAACGCTTAATTTCCATGTTAGAGCTCATTTTAGTTTGTCCACCTACGCTCAATGGAGCACGTTATCATGATTTCATACCGGATATTCTACCCGTGCTGCTAGAACATGTGCCTTTACAAGCACGACACAACATGTGGTTCATGCACGACGGAGCTCCTGCACATTTCAGTCGAAGTGTTCCTACGCTTCTCAACAACAGATTCGGTGACCGATGGATTGGTAGAGGCGGACCAATTCCGTGGCCTCCACGCTCTCCTGACCTCAGCCCTCTTGACTTTCATTTATGGGGGCATTTGAAAGCTCTTGTCTACGCAACCCCGGTACCAAATGTAGAGACTCTTCGTGCTCGTATTGTGGACGGCTGTGATACAATAGGCCATTCTCCAGGGCTGCATCAGCGCATCGGGGATTCCATGCGACGGAGGGTGGATGCATGTATCCTCGCTAACGGAGGACGTTTTGAACATTTCCTGTAACAAAGTGTTTGAAGTCACGCTGGTACGTTCTGTTGCTGTGAGTTTCCATTCCATGATTAATGTGATTTGAAGAGAAGTAATAAAATGAGCTGTAACATGGAAAGTAAGCGTTTGCGGAGACATGTCCACATAACGTATTTTCTTTCTTTGTGTGTGAGGAATGTTTCCCGAAAGTTTGGCCGTACCTTTTTGTAACACCCTGTATATATACGCTAGAAAATTGTAGCGAAATGCAACGCGCGCGCACACACACACACACACACACACACACACACAAACACTGTGTGATCAAAAGTATCCGGACAACCGGACAACCCTGAAAACATACGTTTTTCGTATTAGGTGCATTGTGCTGCCACCTTCTGCCAGATACTCCATATTAAAATGGTTCAAATGGCTCTGAGCACTATGGGACTCAACTTCTGAGGTCATTAGTCCCCTAGAACTTAGAACTAGTTAAACCTAATTAACCTAAGGACATCACACAAATCCATGCCCGAGGCAGGATTCGAACCTGCGACCGTAGCGGTCTGGCTGTTCCAGACTGCAGCGCCTAGAACCGCACGGCCACACCGGCCGGCTACTCTATATAAACGACCTCAGTGTCCATTAGACATAGTGAGAGAGGAGAAGGGGGCGTTGCACAGACCTCTCAGACAGCGAACGTGGTCAGGTGATTGGGTGTCGTTTGCGTCATACGTCTGTACGCGACATTTCCACACTCCTAAACATTCCTGGGTCCACCGTTTCCGATGTGATAGTGAACAGGAAATGTGAAGGTCCACGTGCAGCACAAAAGAGTACAGGTCGAGCTCCTCTGTTCACTGACAGCGACCGCCGACGGTCGTGGTGTGTAATGGCCAGACATCTATCCACACCATTACACAGAAGTTCCATACTGCATCAGGATCCACTGCAAGTACTATGACAGTTCTGTGGGAGGTGAGAATACTTGGATCTCATGGTCAAGCGCCTGCTCATAAGTCACACATCACACCAGTAAATGCCAAACGACGCCTCGCTCGGTGTAAGGAGCGTAAACATTAGACGACTGATCAGTGGAAAAACGTTGTGTGGAGTGACGAATGATGATACAGAGTGTGGCGATCCGATGGCAGGGTGTGGGTATGGCGAAGGCCCGGTGAAAGTCATCTGCCAGCGTGTAGTGCCAACAGTAAAATTCGGAGGTGTTTTTCATGGAGGGGGCTTGCACCGCTTGTTGTTTTGCGCGGCACTATCACAGCACAGTCCCACATTGATGTTTTAAGCACCTTCTTCCTTCCCACTGTTGAAGAGCAATTCGGGGGTGTATCTTTCAGCAAGATTGAACACTTGTTCATAACGCACGTCCTGTGGCGGAGTGGTTACAAGACAATAACACCCCTGTAATGGGATGTTTTGGAGCGCCGACTTCGTGCCAGGCCTCACCGACCGACATCGATACCTCTCCTCAGGTGTGTGTGTGCACAGGTTGTTAGGCGTATAAGTGCTGATGGTGTTATTGACGACTAAGGACAGTGTACTCAATAACATTAAATCAGTGTTTACTTCATTTGCAGATTAGTTATTGTACCTATCATGAGGAGTGCGTTTTAGGCTGGGTGGTACCTCCAACTACACTACTTGCCATTAAAATTGCTGCACCAAGAAGAAATGCAGATGATAAACGGGTATTCATTAGACAAATATATTATACTAGAACTGACATGTGATTACATTTTCACGCAATTTTGGTGCATCGATCCTGAGAAATCAGTACCCAGAACAACCAACTCTGGCCGTAATAAGGGCCTTGATACGCCTGGGAATTGAGTCAAATAGAGCTTGTATGGTGTGTACAGGTACAGCTGTCCGTGCAGCTTCAACACGACACCACAGTTCATCAAGAGTAGTGACTGGCCTATTGTGACGAGCCAGTTGCTCAGACACCATTGACCAGACATTTTCAGTTGGTGAGAGATCTGGAGAATGGGCCGGCCAGGGCAGCAGTCGAACATTTTCTGTATCCAGAAAGGCCCGTACAGGACCTGCAACATGCGGTCGTGCATTGTCCTGCTGAAATGTAGGGTTTCGCAGGGATCGAATGAAGGGTAGAGCCACGGGTCGTGACACATCTGAAATGTAACGTCCACTGTTAAAACTGCCGTCATTGCGAACAAGAGGTGACCGAGACGTGTAACCAATGGCACCCCATAACATCACGCCGAGAGATACGCCAGTATGGCGAAGACGAATACACGCTTCGAGTGTGCGTTCACCGCGATGTCGCCAAACACGGATGCGACCATCACGATGCTGTAAACAGAACCCGGATTCATCCGAAAAAATGACGTTTTGCCATTCGTGCACCCAGGTTCGTCGTCGAGTACACCATCGCAGGCGCTTCCGTCTGTGATGCAGCGTCAAGGGTAACCGCAGCCAAAGTCTCCCAGCTGATAGTCCATGCTGCTGCAAACGTCGTCGAACTGCCCGTGCAGATGGTTGTCGTCTTGCCAACGTCCCCATCTGTTGACTCAGAGAACCAGACGTTGTTGCACGATCCGTTACATCTACGCGGATAAGATGCCTGTCATCTCGACTGCTAGTGATACGAGGCAGTTGGGATCCAGCACGGCGTTCCGTATTACCGTCCTGAAGCCACCGATTCCATATTCAGCTAACATTGTATCTCGAGCAACGGTAGCAGCAATGTCGCGATACGATAAACCGCAATCGCTATAGTCTACAATCCGAACTTTATCAAAGTCGGAAACGTGATGGTACGCATTTCTGCTCCTTACACGAGGCATCACAACAACGTTTCAGCAGGCAACGCCGGTCAACTGCTGTTTGTGTATGAGAAATCGGTTGGAAACTTTCCTCATTTCACCACATTGTAGGTGTCACCACCAGCACCAACCTTGTGTGAATGCTCTGAAAAGCTAATCATTTACATATCACAGCATCTCCTTCCTGCCGGTTAAATTTCACGTCTGTAGCACGTCATTTTCGTGGTGTAGCAATTTTAATGGCCAGTAGTGTATATATGGTACAAGTAGGCCATTAATGTTTATTTTCCTCTGGGCAGGAGGTCAGGCACTGAAGTGTGGAAGCGTGGACGAAAAATGAGTAGTCTATACTGACAGGCAGAGCCCACTTCCTGGTGTAGTTACAGTGATGCACAAAACATTTGGCAGTAAATTATAACGTATTTTCTACAAGACTGTGAGACATACTGACACAACACTAACACACTGAATTTGTTACATATTAAGGTGCTATAGATAACAATACGTAAACCTGTGCCACAACCCCTAATATTTAGTGAAAAGTAATGGTCCTAGAGTGACGTGACAGAAGTCGTAGTATTGCTCCTAATAGCCTGTCGTAACTCTTTTACTCAGGATAGTGGGCCGGAGTGGCCGTGCGGTTCTAGGCGCTACAGTCTGGAGCCGAGCGACAGCTACGGTCGCAGGTTCGAATCCTGCCTCTGGCATGGACGTCTGTGATGTCCTTAGGTTAGTTAAGTTTAATTAGTTCTGAGTTCTAGGTGACTGGTGACCTCAGAAGTTAAGTCGCATAGTGCTGAGAGTCGTTTCAGGATAGTGCAGTAACTCGATGCGACATCGACTCAACAAGTCCTCTCCCGAAGTATTGAGGCACGCTGCCTCTATAGCTGTCCAATGTGTTGCCAGTGCATTATTTTGAGCACGAACTTACCTCTCAATTGTGTCCCATATACGTTCGATGAGATTCATGTCGGGCGATCTGGGTAGCCAAATCTTTGGCTCAAATTATCCGGAATGTTCTTCAAAGTAATCACGAACAACTGTGGCCCGCTGACGTGGTCATCCATCAACATTACATCATTCTTCGGGAACATGACGTCCATGAATGGCTGCAAATGGTCTCGCTTACGCTGTGCAGTATCGCATAGCTTTCGCACCTCGACTGGTCAGCATTCCTCTGCTAACTGATTTCAGTCGATTTTCTGTCCCGCGGCTTATCTGACGTCTAAGGTTCAGATCCTTGAGTGGTATGCCTGTAATGTGCTGGGTGGCCCACGAGTTCTTCAGTGATCTGACTGATGACGGACGGATTTCTCGCTTGCAGATCTACACCTACGTCTCCAACAAGGTGGTCGGGCTGCTGCTGAGGGCGCGGAAGCAGAAACTGGTCGACTTTGAAGGCGAGACGCTGTTTCAGGTGAGCCACACGTTTTTCTTATTGCTTTATTTCTTCATCCTGGCGAGATTGTGAGCATTACGCCCTCTCTTACGTCTAGCACTCTACACTCTTTATACTATGTTCACATAACGACACGTGGTTCTACGACAGTATTTCCCACTCTGCACCAGTTACTTTCTTAAAAATTTTATCCGTTATGGACGGGACGTCGTGGACGCTAAAATAATGTTGAAGTGTACTGAACCACCTCACACGTAGCAGAATCGCTGGAATTGAATTGGGATGGAGCAGGCCATCATCGTGAGAACCGCTGTTATTCAATCTGTATATTGAGCAAGCAGTGCAGGAAACAAAAGAAAATTTTGGAGTAGGTATTAAAACCCGTGGAGAAGAAATAAAAACTTTGAGGTTCGCCGATGACATTGTAATTCTGTCAGAGACAGCAAAGGAATTGGAAGAGCAGTTGAATGGAATCGACAGTGTCTTGAAAGGAGGATATAAGATAAACATCAACAAAAGCAAAACGAGGATAATGGAATGTAGTCAAATTAAGTCGGGTGATGCTGAGGGAATTAGATTAGGAAATGAGACACTTAAAGTAGTAAAGGAGTTTTGCTATTTAGGGAGTAAAATCACTGATGATGGTCGAAGTAGAGAGGATATAAAATGTAGACTGGCAATGGCAAGGAAATCGTTTCTGAAGAAGAGAAATTTGTTAACATCGAGTATAGATTTAAGTGTCAGGAAGTCGTTTCTGAAAGTATTTGTATGGAGTGTAGCCATGTATGGATGTGAAACATGGACGATAACTAGTTTGGACAAGAAGAGAATAGAAGCTTTCGAAATGTGGTGCTACAGAAGAATGCTGAAGATTAGATGGGTAGATCACATAAGTAATGAAGAAATACTGAATAAGATTGGAGAGAAGAGACGTTTGTGGTACAACTTGACTCGAAGAAGGAATTGGTTGGTAGGACATGTTCTGAGGCATCAAGCGATCACCAGTTTAGTATTGGACGGCAGCGTGGAGGGTAAAAGTCATAGAGGGAGACCAAGAGATGAATACACTAAGCAGATTCAGAAGGGTGTAGGTTGCGGTAGGTACTGGGAGATGAAGAAGCTTGCACAGGATAGAGTAGCATGGAGAGCTGCATCAAACCAGTCTCAGGACTGAAGACCACAACAAGAACAACAACAAAATTAAAAATATTTAAAATCTGTGGTCATTCCCTTGAAACTGTCTCTTCTTACCGTGTGCTTCAATATCAGCCGCCCTGTCGGTAAAGTGAAAATAAAATACACTAAAGGACCAAAGAAACTGGTACACCTGCCTAATATCGTATAGGACCCCCACGAGCACGGAGAAGTGGCAACATGACGTGGCATGGACTCGATTAGTGTCTGAAGTAGTGCTGAAGGGAACTGACACCATGAATCCTGCAACTCTGTCCTTAAATCCGCAAGAGTGCGGAGGGGTGGGGATCACTTCTGAATAGCATGTTGCAAGGCATCCCAGATATGCTCCATAATGTTTATGTCTGGGAGTATAGTGGACAGCGGAAGTGTTTAAACTCGAGAGAGTGTTCCTGAAGCCACTCTGTAGCAATTCTGGACGTGTGCGCTGTCGCATAGTCCTACTGGAAGTGCCAAAGGCTGTCGCAATGCACAATGGACGTGAATGGATGCAGGTGATCAGACAGGATTCTAGCGTACGTATCACCGGTCAGAGTAGTCTCTAAACGTATCAGGAGACCCATATCACTCCAACTGCACACGCCCCACGCCATCACAGAGCCCCCATCAGCTTGAACAGCCCGCTGCTGACATACAGCGTCCATGGATTCATGGGGTTGTCTCTGTATCCATACACGTTCGTCCACTCGATACAATCTGCAAGGAGAATCGTCCGACCAGGCAACTTGTGTCCAGTCATCAGCAGTCCAATTTTGGTTTTCACAGGGTGAGGCGAGCTGTAAAGCTTTGTGTCATGCAGTCGTCAAGGGTACACGAGTGGGACTTTGGCTCTAAAAGCCCACATTGATGATATTTCGGCGGATGGCTCGCGTGCTGACACTTGTTGATGTCCCAGCATTGAAATCTGGACCAATTTGCGGAGCGGTTGCACTTCAAAAGTCGAGCAGCTTCCCATAAAGAGATACGTTTTTTGCCCTCAGTGCTCAGCCACTCTCTGGGCAGTAGAAAGAGCGACACATCTGGACAGTGGATGGCTGGAAGCGAGTGATTTGTGCTGGCGAGGCACGATAAACGCTGGTGCACTCAGATGGAAAGATTTGCGTTTGGCAGATGGGTGGAGAACGTTACCTGCCACCACGTGTAGTGCCAATTTTGAAGTATGGAGGAGGTGATGTTACAGTGTGGCTGTCCTTTTAGTTATTAGCGTGTGATCCCATCATCGCAGTAACAAAACGCTAAATGCGGAAAGATATGAATATTTACTGGAGAGCCAAAGAAAGTGGCACACCCACCTAATATCGTGTAGGGCCCCCGCGAACACGCAGGAGTGGTGCAACAAGACGTGGCATGGAGTCCACTAATGTCTGAAGTAGTGCTGGAGGGAACTATGAATCCTGCAGGGCTGTCCATAAATTCGTAAGAGTATGAGGGGTTGGAGATGCCGTATGAACAGCACGTTGCAAGGCGTCCCAGATATGCTCAATAATGTGCATGTCTGAGGAATCTGTTGGTCGGTGGAAGTGTTTAAACTCTGGAATAGTGTCCCTGGAGCCAGTTTGCAGCAAGTATAGACGTATGGGGTGTCGCCTTGTCCTGCTGGAATTGCCCAAGTCCGTCGGAATGCACACTGGAACTGAATGGATGCAGGTGACCAGGCAGGATGCTCTCGTACGTTATTGACCTAAAATATTATTAATTAAATCATACAGAATTTCGTTTTATTTACGAAATGGCTGTTACTGCTAGTTAACATGTTGTCATGGTCTTCAGTTCGAAGACTCGTTTGTTGCAGCTCTCCGTGCTGCTCTGTCCTCTGCAAGTCTCTTCATCTCCGAAAAGGGACTGCAGTCTAGATCCTCCTGAATCTGCTTACTACTGCATTCATCTCTTGGTTTCTCTCTACAGTTTTTATCTACCACACTTGCCTCCAGTACTAGTCATCCCTTGAAGTCTCAAGATGTGTCCTGTCAACCTATAGTTAGTTGCCACAAATTCCTCTTCTCCCCACTTCCATTATCCATGATTTTCTTTTGTTGATGTTCATCTTATATCATCCTTTCAAGACACTGTCAAATCTGTTCAATTGCTCTTCCAGATCCTTTGCTGTCTCTGACAGAATACAATATCATCGATAAAGATCAAAGTTTTTATTTCTTCTCTCTGAACTTTAATTCCTTCTTCAAATTTTTTTAAATTTTTTTTTTTTTACTACCTGCTCAATGTACAGTTTGAATAACTTCAAAGATATACTACTGCCCATCCTCACTCCCTTCTCAATCACTGTTCCCTTTCATGCCTCTCGACTCTTTTAACTGCCATGTGGTTATTTTACAAGTTGTAAATAGCCTTTCGCTCCCTGTACTTTACCTCTGATACCTTCATAATTTAAAAGAGTGTATTCCAGTGAACATAGTAAAGCTTCCTCTAAGTCTCGAAATCCTATAAAAGCAGGTTTGCCTTTCCTTAATCTATCTTGTAAGGTTAGTTGTAGGGACAGTCCGCTTTGTGTGTTCTACATATCTGAAGAATCCACACTGATCTTCTCAGATATCGGCTTCTGCCAGTTTTTCCATTCTTTTATGAATTCGTTTCAAAATTTTGCAACCATGCAGTGTGAATTACTATTAACATTTCCTTTTAAAGAAGTTGAATAATTTCAAATGCATTTGTAATGGAGGTAAATTAAAGCTTTACTTACTATTCTCAATAATATACAGGGTGTTTATAAATTATTATTAGGGTTTTAACGCTTTATTATACTCATTATATTAAACTTACAGTTATAAATGATATGTCAAATGAAAGAGCAACTCAGTTTTACCAATAATCTTATAAATGTTCATTTTCAACACCGTTTGTCACACGGCACACATCAAGTCTATAGCCGAGTTCTTCCCAAACGTTGATAAGTGTGTCTTCAGTGATTGCAGCAACAGCTGCTTCAATCCAGTTTCTTAATTCAGGCAGGTCTGCTGGTAGTGGAGGCATGTGCACACGATCCCTGATGAAGCCCCAAAGGAAAAAATCGCATGGCGTTAGGTGAGGTGAACGTGGAGGCCACGTAAAACAAGCCCTTGCGGCCTATCCAGCACTCGGATACAGTGTAGTTCAACCAATCGCGTACTTTGCTATGCCAATAAGGTGGCGCACTATCTTCCTGGAAAATGAAGTTCCCTGGCTCATCTTCTTCCAACTGAGGGAAGAGCCATTGCTCTAGTGTATCAAGATAAGAAGTGCCAGTTACAGTAGGTTCACCAAAAAAGAAAGGCCCATAAACTTTCCGCCGGGGTACGGCACAGAAAACAGTCACTTTAGGGGACTCTCGTTGCATTTGTACCAACTCGTGAGGATTTTCTGAGCACCAGATGCGCACATTGTGAGTGTTAACATGTCCACTAAGGTGAAAGGTCGATTCATCACTGAAGACAACATGATCCAGAAAGTCTTCATCGTCATGAAACAACATTTCGTTTGAGAAGTTGGCGCGTAATCCATGGTCTGCCGGCTTTAGAGCCTGTAGTAACTGGAAACGATAAGGACGTAGTTGAACGCGTTTTCTTACAACTTTCCACTCATCATGGGAACTTGTAATTCACGACTAGCCTTCCGGACTGATTTCTTTGGGCTATGAGTGAACTTGCTGAACAGTCTCTTCACTAACTCTTGGTCATCCTGTGTTCTTCCTTTTACAAAGGCAGCCGGTAGCTGCAAATCGATGATACCCTCTACGAATGTTATCGCTTGGAGGATCACAACCGAACTTCAGCTGGAACGCATGGAACGCACGTTGGACAGTAACTACAGACTCGGTCTTTGCAAACTCCAAAACACAAAACGCTAGTCGCCATCTTCTCTAGTACCGCTGTCTAGCGGTTTGCGGCGGAAACATTGCGCGCTGTGCATGCGCACTGGTGTCAAACACAACTGTTTGAATTGCTCTTTCATCTGACATATCATTTATAACTGTACGTTTAATGTAATAAGTATTATAATGCGTTAAAACCCCAATTTCATTTACAAACACTCTGCTTTATTAAAATTTTTATGATTTTGCATGCTGTGAAGAGGTTTAAAAATATATTCGCTGCAAATTTGAGAACTGGTTTCTGCGTCGAAGAGTATAGATGTCGTCCTATTGTACATACATACGGGCATGAAGTGTTAAGACCCTCACGGTACTAGTTGACCAATGCTGCTTGCCTGATACAGTACTATATATGTAGCTGTACCCTTCCTTATTCCTCTGAAACTGGAACTAATAGGCAAATTAATTCTTTACTTTCCCAGAGATTGGAGCGTTCTGTACTGTGAAATATTTTCGAAATTTTTAGAATATTGTGAAGTAAAAAGTCTTTTAATGAAGATATTGTGAAAGTGAGAGAAGCTGCAGATGAAATCAGTCGATTCATTACACAGTGAAATGTCGAAGGTGAGGTTGAAAGATGTGTGCTCCCCCTTGTTCAATCTTGTGATGTCTATTTGTATAGGCAGATGAGAAATCCAATAAAGCATACACAAAACTGAAAAAAGAGAAACAAATACCTGTGAACACTGTACAAAAATACAGTCAATAGAGCATCATCAGCTATCGTCATCAGTTTATAAAGAAAGAGATGGTTTTCATAAATGTCAACAGAGTATGTTTTCCAACAGACCTTTTTAAGAAAAGTTGTTCATGTAAAGAATGGTCCATTTTTCTGAGTTGTACAGTGTTTAGTAATATACTTTGTTTGGAGTCTTTTAGTGGTTTTAGGTTCTGTCAATTTTTTCTTGTTATTGCTCCCTTGCATTGTGTCATACTAGAACTTTGTTTTGTAATGATGTTATAAATTAATTGCAAATGCGTGCTGTGGCTACTGAGCCATTGTGTACTATAAAATTGTGTTATATACGTAATGTACAGTGGCATCACTAACACAAAAAAGATGCGTCACCTGGTCCCAGTTTATCCTGTTTTTTGCAGTCATAAATTGTCACACAGAACCACCAGTTTGGTTTACATTTTGTTTCTTTGTGTGAATATTGTATTATGAGTGGTCTATGATTTTACAATTTTTAGGATTTTGTACGTCAGTAAGTATAAACGGAACCCTTGGCCTTCTTTCTGTCTGTCCGTCCAGTAGTTCAAAACCCTTTTTTCTCAGGAATGGGTACTCATAACAAGTTGAAATTTATGTCACATATTAAGGTCTATGGTCCCCTGGCGATGTAAAAAAGTGAAGCAGCTTTGTCAATTCAATCAAAAGATCCGGCCACTCATTAAAACCGATACCGTACCTCCTCCTGACGTATCACCTTGAAATTTGGCAGTAACAAAGGTTTCACAGTAGAAGTAAAAAAAGAAATCCAAAAATCGTTAATTTATAATTATATCAAACCAAAAATAAAGATTTCCTTTGTCATTTGTTATCTGACTTTTAACTTAAATTTAAAACCTTGTCGAAAATGTTGGAATACTTCAGATCGATATCTTGCCAGTATTAGTATCGATAACAGCGAAAAGCCGTCGAGATGGTCGATTCTTGGAATGAATGAACTGTATATGTACGTAATTAAGTTCACAGAGTACGCGAGTCTAATGGGACCTGGCCAATTTTTCGTTCCCGCCCCTCTTTCTCTTCCCTGGTTTGCTTTCCTCCGTGATGCTAATTGTATCATATATGGTTTATGTACTGTTATTATGCACTTGTTTTTATTGTGTGTATTTAGGTTCAGGGTCAGGTTTCAGTTCAAACTTGTGTATTATTTTATTTTAATTATCAAGTTGTTCATTTTTTAAGTGGTTTCAAACAGCATCACTCTACCAACTCAGTCTGTAAGTTAAATTCCTATCAGCTAAGTTTTGTAATGCCGCTAATTGTATCTTGCATGTTTCATGCACTATTGTGTACACTCTTCTCTTTATAAAGTTTTTAGTTCTTATTTATGTCTTTACACTTGTTATCCACTTTCTGGTTTCACATTGTTACGTTATTTATGCACGCACAGCATAACATCCAGCTTTGTATACACATGCCACATGGTGATATTACACACACACACACACACACACACACACACACATACACACACACACACAAACACACACACACACACATACAGATATATATATACTCTCCGCTGACATTCCTGGAAACTTCTATTTCTTCAGAGAGCCTGGAAGTGTACCAGGCATATCAGATCATTTCATTATAAATTGATGACAACAGCTGATGATGCTCTATTTGTTGATCGATAGTACTTCTATACAGTTTCACGAGAATCTGTTTCTCTATTATTTGCAACTAGATAATTTCACTTTTGTATATACTTTATTTGATTTGTCATCTGTCTATAAAAAAAGTCATTACAAGATTAAACAAGGGGAATACACATATTTTAACCTCGCCTTTGACATTTTACTCCATAATGGAACACGACTGATTTCATCTGCAGCTTCTCATACTTTCACAATATCTTCATTAAGAGACGTTTTTACTTCCTAGTATTTTAAAAATTCCAATAATATTCCATAGTATAGAATGCTCCAATCTTTTTAAAAGTAAAGAATGAACTGGCACGCTAATTCCAGTTTCAGAGGAATAAGGAAAGGTACCACTATGCACATAATGCTGTATTGGTCGACTACTCCCATGAGGGTCTTGACACGTCATGATCTTCTGCCAACATGTATGTCTTTATGCTTGTTATGCACTTTTTGGTTTCAGTATCGCATTGTTAAGCTATTTCTGTGGGCACAGTGTAACATCCATATTTGAATACTAATGCCACCTGGTGATATATTTATATAAACTTGTTATGATCTTCTGATGCCTTTACCTGACGTTAAGTGATGGCATTATCACAAAACAGTTGGCAGCTCAGTCTGTCGCCTAAATCGTTTGTACAGAGTAAGAACAGGAGGGTGCCTGTAACACTGACTTGGGGAACCCCAGACATCACTCTTGTTTCGCAAGATGACTCCCCATCAGTAACTAGGAACTGTGACCTTTCTAGCAGGAAACTATAAATCTAGACACACAACTGAGATGATACTCCATGTATGCACAATTACACGAGAAGCCACTTATGATGAATCATGTCAAAAGCCGTCTGGATATCTTAAATACTGAGCCAATATGAGATACTCATTACTTTGTATTTCACAATAACGATATTTTCCACATTCATGTTGCGTATTTGAGTCAGAAGATTTATCTCTTTGAGGTATTTCATTATGTTCAGTCACAGTATGTGCTCCAAAATCTTAAGTTTCTTTTTTTTAATTTGCAGAGGAGGGATGACGATGTGCCAATAGTGTTGCTGATGCCCCTGGAGCAGGTGCGAGAACACTTCCGCAAGCAGGACGGCGAGTAGGCAGCAGAGGCTCTGAGCAAACATGGCCGCCCACGACTTTCCAGTGGCCGCAGTGTTACTGCTGACACCACCACCCGTCGATGCCGTGCCACAATAAGGCGGCCATCTTGATCCGAGAAGATTTTGTAAAATGTCCCCCTCCACTTGATAGACCTGGGCACTATGGCCACAAAAAAATTGCAGGGACAGTGTGAGCCAGCACAAACCACATACTGGGGAAACACTTTGCAGCAGAAGGCTGTATGTAACTTGTCTAGCATGAGATTCTCTGTATACTTGTATATATATATATATATATATATATATATATATATATATATATATATATATATATATAGAGAGAGAGAGAGAGAGAGAGAGAGAGAGAGAATGTCATGCTAGAAAAGTGACATACAGCCTTCTGCTGCAAAGTGTTTCCCCAGTATGTGGTTTTTGCTGGCTCATATATATATTCTCCTCTTCCCTACCATTTCCAGGGTTTTGCAGATTTTGTTTCACTATGTAACTGTGTGGATGGATGCTCTTTCAGGTGCCAGTCACCTAGATCACCAAAGGAAGTTGTGTGTAGTGAAACTCTGAATGGTGTGAACTTCATTCTGTTTGTTATACTGATTTAAATGTTTGTGTATCAGATTGGCTGAGGTGGAAGTTGGAGACCACCTCAGCTTTTACCTAAATGAGCGTATATATATACAGGGTCATCAAACAGTCAGTATAAATTTGAAAACTGAATAAATCACGGAATAATGTAGGTAGAGAGGTACAAATTCACACACGTGCTTGGAATGACATGGGGTTTTATTAGAACCAAAAAAATACAAAAGTTCAAAAAATGTCTTACAGATGGCGCTTCATCTGATCAGAATAGCAATAATTAGCATAACAAAGTAAGACAAAGCAAAGATGATGTTTTTTAAAGGAAATTCTCAATATCTGTCGGACATTTTGTGAATGTTGTTTTTTTTTTGTTCTAATAAAACACCATGTCATTCTAAGCATGGGTGCAAATTTTTACCTCTCTATCTACATTGTTCTGTGGTTTATTACGTCTTCAAATTTATACTAACTTTTTGATCACCCGGTGTATATATATATATATATATATATATATATATATATATATATATATATATATATATCTGTGTGTGTGTGTGTGTGTGAAGTTAAAAGTAGGCAGTATAATGCTGCATATCATCCCCTTATTTGTTGTACCCTTTTCATTTTATTTATTAACGTTCATTTCATTATAAAGGCCTGCATAATATGGAATTGTTATGTATGTGGATGGAGTGAGAGTCATACAGATAAGAGACAGAGAGTTTATACTCGTAGTCTGTAGCTGCAAATATTTATAAGAATGCAAACATTTTGCTGAATGTTTATACATTACAGATACAATAAATACAATTTTTCTCACATTGGCATTCAGGCAGTTAAAAAAATAAGAATTCTTGATATGATTTTAGAAGTTTTACATTCATATATGTATAAACTAGGAAAATCCTTTAATCGAAAATGCTGCAAGAATTTTCACAGAAAAACTATCTTGAGTTAATGTGCATGGAATTCCCATTCACTGCATAAGATTAGGACTTTATGCTGCCTTAATAGCTGACTGTGGAAAACATAAGCAAAACAAACTATTTAAGTTTTCAGCAATTGTAAAAATGTTTGGTGCTACAATTAATGGCAAGAAAACAAAAACTGTGATACTAAGCAAATTAAAAATGAAAAGAGCATCTGACATCTAAATTGAAGAGAATTGTATTGGGATAGTTGATAAATTTTGTTGTTTATGCCCCTTAATTACAGAAGACAAAACAGATGTAGTATCGAAATCAGAAACAAAATTTCTACAACTATGTGTGCTTTTAATGAAAGAAGAGAACCGCTAGTGAATTTGTAACTTACTATAGAGAAGAAAAAGGAACTGCCCAAACATCTGCATGGAGTGTATTCCTTTATGGCTGTGAGAACTGGACGCTGCCGGGACATAGGCAGAAAGTGGTCGGGAGATATGGGAATGTGGCCTCTGGAGAATGTCTGATGAGGCATACTGGACAGAAAGAAATGATGAGGATGTCCTGAAAGAGATCGATGAGATGTAAAACTTCATAGCAGTTACCCGGAAAAAGAAGACGAATCTCTGTAGTCACCCACTGAGAAACAGGATGTTTTAATCAATGTATTTGAAAGAAAAATTTTGGGGCAGAAAACTGACAGGATGCCAAGAAAGCATATAGTCTGTTGGAAGCACAAAGTGCCAAAACTATCAAGAAATGAAGAGAATAGCACAACATATGCGAGAATGGTTGTAAAGACATGATGATGGTAATGGTGCTTTCATGTGCTCCAAGCGAGACCCTGAGTCTTTGGTTGAAGCACATGAACCACTTACAGCTCAACAGCCAGTGGCAAAATCAGAGTACTGATAATGACAGTGATGATTATCTTCAAATATACATTACAGAAGCGAGCATACAAAGTATCAGAGCAGATATTTGTGGCTGGCTGATGACGAAACTAAAATTTGGCGTGTAAGAGTTACTAATAAAATACAGTTTAGGAGGAGCCAAAATGATTTGTTACTAGCCAACCCTGTCTGGCAATTTTTTGTACAGTGATCTGATCAACTTATTGTTAACAGTAGCTCATAGTTTTATTCTACATAATACATGACTTATGAACATCTTCAGCACAAGAACACAATATGTGTAACATAAACTGTTTTCCTTCATGATGGTTTGTAATTCCCTATGTACTTTAGTGGGTGTACATTCACAAGTTTGTGATAAGATCTTTTTACTGATTTTCAACTGAAAATATATTTAAGGGTTTTTACTTACTTTATAGTCTCCAGGTTTATTTGATTTAGAACATAACAATTGTGTGAAAACCTCTTGCATATATTTGTTTTCCGAAATGTTTCACCTGCTAGAGTGTATCCTTTCTATGGTGAATGGAATTCACAGTTTATCAGATCAAACCAAACATCCATTATTCGTGTTTTATTCAGATATTTAGAATATAGAGACTGTAATGAAAATGTTTTGATCTCTGCAAATATTCTTTGCATTTATAATTTTCATCTGACAGACAACAGTCATTATTAGCAATGGTCTTTTAATTACTAACTTCTCCACTTTACCGTAATTGACATATGCTTTTGATACTGACATACGGATCAAATAACTGAACAAATTGTCAGTATGAAACTGTGTAAGATCAAGATTCCTTTCGCAGAAAAATTATTCAGTGACAATTTTCTTAAAAAAGACAGTAGCATACGGAAAATTTTTTTCATTCATTGCTGAAGTTGAAAGTGTGATGTCACTTCCATTGCATTAAAATGACAATAATATTCTGTAGTTGTAAAAGCATACTTTAAGACATGTTAAAAGACTACTGTTTATTTCATCACATTATGATAAATTATTTATTGCAAACATTATAAATAAATTTAAAAGTTTTGAGTATTACATGTGTTTCATTATGTTCACTCATAGAGTAATGAATACAGCCTTGACTCATAAGTACTTCCAGTGAAGGTAAATAGCCACACAGAATGAGATTTTCGTTCTGCAGCAGAGTGTGCGCTGATATGAAACTCCCTGGCAGATTAAAACTGTGTGCCCGACCGAGACTCGAACTCGGGACCTATGTCTTTTGCGGGCAGGTGCTCTACCAACTGAGCTACCCAAGCATCACTCATGACCCATCCTCACAGCTTGCCCACGAAAGGCAAAGGTCCCGAGTTCGAGTCTCAGTCCAGCACACAGTTTTAATCTGCCAGGAAGTTTCAAATAGTCACACACTATGGAAATCAAACACCAAACTAAGCATAAAAAATGGATATCTGATATATTTTTCTACTTATAGGAACTTAGTTTATTGCCAGTTCATTGAGGACCAGTACTGGGCCCACTCTTGCCCCTAACTTAAACAAATGAGCTTCGACTGACATACAAAAGTGGTGACAAAAGTGTAATTTTTTTCTGACAAGACATATATACTAACCAAGGCTTACAACCTTCAGAAACAGCGCAGATGATAACTGCAAATTCCCATCAGTTTTGTGAAGTTCACATTTTAGCTCTTAATCTCACAAAGGACTTTGGTATGCAAATGCAAAGAAGTAATAAATGACCTGTTATCGCTAGAAGTGAACATTAATGCTCATACCCTAAATGTCACATTGCTGGGTAGGATGCTGGTGAGGCAGAGGTGAAGAAATGATTGGGTGGTGCTTGCTGTCAGGGGGGGGGGGGATGAGGGGAGGATAGTCTTCTGAGGAGATGTTTTTATGCCAGTGAAATTAATTCACCTTCAAAGAGGATGATTATATAATTTACTCTCGCACAGGCAATTCGGACTTGTTTGCATACTTGCAGGAGAGGTTCATATCCTGTAATCTGGCTGATGACTGGTTTCGTACTTACCATGTCTTTCGAGTGGTGAGGAGTCTCTCCTGCCACCTTTCCTCAACACAATAAAATGTTATATTTATCAGAGAATAACAAGTAAACAGAGTTTATTGATACATCTAGCAGTGATAAAATCTCTGTTACTAAATAGCGTATCTGGTACACAGTTACAGTTGCATGTTACCTCCGTTACCTTCCAGAGGCAACAAAAATTTTATTTTCAAAATTTAATATAATGTAATTTCACATTTTTGGTTATTTTCACTTCTTTACAGATTATGAAACCATAAAGGTAGGTCTGTGGTTATATGTTAAGGTGGCAGCATTATCATTGTTGCAAGTAAGTTGCACACCAGGCTCGAAATCCTAAGGGAAGCAGCAAAGTGCCACAAGTAATGAGGACAATGGGAAAGTGGCACTGCATCAATAGTGTGTGCATAAATTGAGATTTGGACGTAACGGGCGGCACGGTAGGGTAGTCCGAGCAGTCGCGATGACCACTACGACCACTTAGTGGTCTGGTCATCTGCCTAATAAGCAGGAGACCCAGGTTCGAATTCCAATCAGACACAGATTTTCAACTTTCCACATTGATTTAGATCAATGACCACTTACAGCCAATGTCTGTGCTTCCTTTATGTCTCCAACTGCTGCTATATTCTTTGTATTTCTTTAGAAGGTCAAATTTTCTGGTCATTTGCCATTTTAACTACATACTTCATGATACCTTGGTACTGAGTTGGCAATATATTTGGGCACCTGTAAGTAGAGGGAAGAATCATGCCTCATAGTTGACAATACTTGGCCCCTGTTAGTTTTGATCACGACAGTGCATTATATAATTTGCATCACTGTGTTTAAATTCTACTGTTGAAAAGCAGATTACCCATCATGGTGTCCTTAGGTGAAAATGAATGTGTTCTTTCAGGGAAAAGAAAATCAATCACACAAAGCAATAAGAGAAATATAATAAAGCTAGCAAGACTGAGAGGAGTATCCTATAAGAACTACTCTCTAAAGAACGTAGATGCCAAAATAATTGGTGGAGAGTGCAGGTAATTTCGTATTATTTAGTATTTTGGTCCCTTAAATTAAATCAGTTCTACAAGGGGACAGCTGTCTTCATAGAAACGTCATTGAAACAGAAGAGTGTAGCATAAGTTGACTACATCATTTCATTTAAGATTCTAGCAACCTTAGCTATACTGTGGGATTGTCATTTATCAATGCTCTGGTCAAGCATACCTCAGATGTTACCCTAAGCCAGCATGTTGAACTACCTAGAAATATATGCTAACCTTCTGCGCCAGCTGCTGTGGCATATCGGTTCTAGGCGCTTCACTCCGGAACCGCGCGACTGCTACAGTCGGAGGTTCGAATCCTGCCTCAGGCGCGGATGTGTGTGATGTCCTTAGGTTATTTAGGTAAGTAGTTCTAAGTCAAGGTGACTGATGACCTCAGATGTTAAGTCCCACAGTGCTTAGAGCCATTTGAACCATTTTAACCTTCTGGTAAAGAGCCCATAGAAAAAGAAAAAGATGGAGGCCTTCACAAAATCACAGGAAGTAGAAGATCGCTGCAGTGAATTTTATGTGGACATTGTGAAGAACACTTTGGTGAAATAAAATAACGAATTATAAGCCTAATATGAACTTGGTACATGTTTTTCTTTTTAATTTACTATTCAAGTATAATAAAAAGTGGGGTCATGTACAAGGATTAAAAAACCAATAAAATAGTTACTTTTTAAAATTATATGTTTGTTATTTTTTGTAAATTTCGTAGAACGGCACAAGTGCAGAGTTTTTGAGATGTAGTAACATTATCAGCCTAGTCAGTACAAGAGATTTCAGATTAACCATCCTCATTAAGAGTTGTTGTACTCCGTTCTGGAACGGAAAACTCGGAGAAAACTCATGAGATATGGTAATAGATAAATATATTTTTTCATACCCGAAATTTCGATCAGATGGATGTATGTGTCTGTGCAGGGAACGGGGAAGAGGTTTTTACATCCGGCCTATGAGGACGATGTACAGGAGGTACAGTGTCTCTTTTGAAATATTCAAGCCGATATATTTGAAGTAAATATTAAAAGGACTCTGAATACTATTATATGGACATAAATGACAAATTAATTATGAACATGTATTAAATTAGCTTCAAAGAAATACTAATTGATTGCAATGTAATAAAAAGACATTATTTATATGAGATGAGATCGTAGTGGATAATGTTCTCGAAACTAACATTATTATCTTTGTCATTATATATAAGAGATAAAGGATATTTAAAATCACTTCGAGCCAGATCATTTCTTGTGCTGTACATAAGGTACACTTGCTATTGTAAAGCGTTAGCTTTTGTTCTGTTTTTTCTCGTACGTAGTGAATAATTCAAGTGTGTATTCTGTGCTTAGTGGAAATATATTTACAAGACGTGAGTGCATTGTGTTACTTAACGAACCCATACAAACAATTCTTCGTTAATTAATAATTCCAATAAGTTATTTAGCATTTTTTCAGAGTCTGTGGAGCCAAGACCACCTACAATACATCAGACCACAACACAGAAACCAAGATGGCGGTAGTCTTAGGCCAAGTATTTCAGCGGTACCCTAATACGAATTATTTACAAACTTCATAAATGGAAAGTAGGTTCTAAATTGCGTAAGAAATGTCGTATTGTTATGTATTTTTCTATATTCAAACTTAAATAAAAAGTTGTCACTAACGTCACAAATTACATAATAAGTACTCAAAATCAAATTCAAACAACTACTACACAACGAATATAAATGGCATTTTTGGACACTAATAATAATTTGCAAAACAGAAGCTACATAGCAGCAATAAGTAAAGCATTGGATTTATTTGCTGCTCAGCTTGGCCACTTTGCGTTTTGTTATTTTTGCTGCAATGTCTTCATGAGTTCCTCTTTTTTGTTTTACTCGTGTTCGAGCAATTACCTTTGAAACACACTTTTCATTCAATAATATTGTGTGAATGCCACGTTTACACACATCACTGACGTCACTAATGGCATTTTCACACAATTCAGCTCCTAAGGGAAGTACTGCGTCTCTTTAATTTTCAAGTTTGAGAAATTCTGGTTCATATGTGCTGCTAATCAGAACCTGAGAAAGTTTATATAGATTACAACCCAAGGAAATCATTATAGAAGCAGGGCACTTCAGTCCCCCATGATTCAGTTGGTTGAAATAGGAAAGGAGTTCTTTGGTTTCACACTGCAACAAAATTTCATCCTCTTTCTGTAACATTTCTTCACAAACTGAACATTTTCCACCTTTGCGCAGCTTTTCAAGCACTGTTTTGCTGGTGTAACTAGCAGTACAAACCAAGACTCTCAAATCTTCATCCATCATGGGAATGTTTACAGGAAAGAGAGCTATTACTTCTTTATAATCAGAATGTAAAGATGATGTCATGAAAACCTGCATTGTACCCGCTGTTGTAGTATCTGAAGTATTCTCAGCAACACCAAGTATCTTTCCTTCTTTATAAGAGAATTTTGAATGAACATAAACTTCATCTAGCATCACTGAAATTACCTTGTCACTTTCCTGAAGAAATTTATTTTTTTCCCTCAAAAAAGCTACCTGTGATGGACCAATACAAGGTTTATTTGGATCCATTTTGCATATAAACTGCCTTAAATAGACAGGATGAGGTAATGTTATCACATTTGTTTTTCTCAAGTGATGGTGGGCACCAAGAAATGAAAAGCAAATGGTTGCCGCCCATATCAAAAGCTCAGGAGAATATCTACTTTGCTTTGTTATTGCAAGTTGTAATTGCTCCAAAACTAATTCTATTTTAGGTGCTATTTCAGCATCAAAATCACTACCAGCTTTCAGTGCTTGTTTGAGAACATTGACTAAAATTATAGTCTTGTCAATAGTGCCAATAGAGTTATCGGTGAAACCATCTAGGTGACTCACCAGATTGTCAAATTTTGTCCACTTGTCACATTTCAAGTTCTCTTACTCCCCAGACTGTAATATCCATATCAAGGTTCCTGTAAACAAACACACATTTTTGTGAAAAACTTTTACTTCCAAGGAACTTGATATCTTGAAGCACATCACTGAAGAATCATCCTATAATTTAATGAAAGATACATAGTCATCCTTTACTAAAAGTGTAAATGGACAAACATTCCTTTTCTGCACTTCGCTTTTGAAATGCTGAAAGTCAGGTATATTGTCATGTTCGCACCAATTACTGAAACTACATTCATCAAGTTCCAGTAGCTGTTGAGCACGAACTTCAGGATTCTTCTTTTCCTTAGTAACTGGTACTGTGTGATAAGAAGGTTGATTAGGAAAGATAGTTGGAATTGCATCATTTGTTGTTAGTTTTGGTATTTTTCGTGGCACGCGTATTGGTTCACAATTTTCCACAGGAAAAATGTTTTTCCTAACCACAAACTTATGTTCAAAATGCATACCACAGTTTTATCGTTCACTTCAAAATTATCTCTGTGAATTAGCTTAATCCATTTGTTCCTCAATGCTGTTTCTTTGGGAAACTTAAATCTTGTGGTATTGTATGTTTTGCCGTAATTGGATTTACGTCCTGGTATAGGCCTACAACAGCTACAATCCATCACAGGAACAGTTTACACTTTAAATTATGCTGAACTTACCACAGAATCTAGAAAATAAATACTACAGTAGCACTTGTGACGACATTCACAGCATATAACATAAAATAACAGGCAGTAATAAATGCTTTCGCTTCTCTTGGACGTCATGTATACAATATTACACACATATATTATGGAAACACAAGCATGCTGGTTTGTTTCCCCCACGATTGCCGCCATATTGTCAACTATCGATATCTGCCTTAAGGTCTGATTTATTGTAGGTGGTCTTGGCGGAGCGAGCAGCGGTGATCTTTGACTGGCAACAATTGGCCGCCATTACGCTGCGTATTTAAATTTACTTTTTTATGTAATATATCACCACAGCCGGAGCAGAAAGCATCATTTTAAGTCATTCAATTAACTAAAGTGCAAATCTTCACTAATTTTATTTCGTCAAAAAATGCATACTTTCGAAGATACGATTTATTCTAGGTAAGTGAATTTGGCCTGCATTACATTTCGCCGAAAACATTTGAAATAATTTGTAGGAAACCTGGCGCTCATTCGAAACGTAATTTAATTAATATCTTTGGCCACTTACAAATCAATATACCGGATGATCAAAAAGTCAGTATAAATTTGAAAACTGAATAAATCATGGAATAATGTAGATATAGAGGTACAAATTGACACACATGCTTGGAATGACATGGGGTTTTACTAAAACAAAAAAAAAACACACAAAAGTTCAAAAAATGTCCGACAGATGGCGCTTCATCTGATCAGAATAGCAATAACTACCATAAGAAATTAAGACAAAGCAAAGATGATGTCTTTACATGAAACGCTCAATATGTCCACCATCATTTCTCAACAATAGATGTAGTCGATGAATAATGTTGTGAACAGCACTGTAAAGCATGTCTGGAGTTATGGTGAGGCATTGGCGTCAGATGTTGTCTTTGAGCATCCCTAGAGATGTCGGTCGATCACGATACACTTGCGACTTCAGGTAACCCCAAAGCCAATAATCACACGGACTGTGGTCTGGGGACCTGGGAGGCCAAGCATGACGAAAGTGGGGGCTGAGCACAAGATCATGACCAAACGACGAGCGCAAGAGATCTTTCATGCATCTAGCAATATGGGGTGGAGCGCCATCCTGCATAAACATCGTACGTTCCAGCAGGTGCTTATCAGCCAGGCTGGGGATGATGCGATTCTGTAACATATTGGTATACGTCTCACCCGTCACGGTAGCAGTTACAAAACCAGAATCACGAATTTCCTCGAATAAAAAAGGCCTTACAACGGTAGATGTGGTAAATCCAAACCATACCGTGACTTTCCCGTCGTGCAATGGAGTTTTCACGACAGTTCTAGGATTTTTGGTAGCCCAAATTCTGCAGTTGTGGACATTGACAGACCCTCGGAGCGTAAAATGAGCTTCGTCGATCCACAACACGTTACTCAACCAATCGTCATCTTCTGCCAGCTTTTGAAACGCCCACACCGCAAATGCCCTCCGCTTCACTAAATCGCCAGGTAACAGTTCATGATGCCGACGGATTTTGTGCTGATAGCATCGGAGGGTACGCATAAGTGCCAACCAAACAGTAGTGTATGGAATGCCGGTGCGACATGCGACTGCACGAGTGCTGACTTCCCCATGCATAGACGAACCCGCTGCAGTCTCCATTTCTTCCTGAACTGTCTCAGCAGCATTACACCTTGTGCTCGGTCGGCCACTACGGGGTCTATCATCTAAACAACCCGTGGCTTCGAACTTCGAAATCATTCTCGCCACAGCTGCCTTTGACAACGGACCTTTACCCTTTCGAATCCCCTTCCTATGGTGATAGGATCGTAACGCTGAAATAGCACATTCTCCATTCTGATAATACAGCTTCACTAAAAGCGCCTTTTCAGGTAACGTCAACATACTGCGACTGCTGGCACATCTGATTCTCTTTCTTTCTTCTTTTTTTTTTCTTTATTGTTATTTTCAAACCCGTACAAACAGGCAGGCTGTCAGCAGCATGCTACGCCCCTCTTTAGCCATAGAATAGATCAATAAACAACAGAAAGAATACACATAAGTGACATAACGGTGGGTGATAAAACAGTAGACACATAAAGACAAACACGGAGACGTTCACACTCGATGATAAACCACACTAGAAACTGTTGACACGACGCACAAACACTGAAGATGGCGATGGCACAGGTGAACGATGGAGTGCGACGGTGAACACTGAACACGACGTCACACACGAGACACTGATGGCGATTATCTCCGGCGCGTGAATGTCCACTTAGCGTGTGCCAGTCCGGGGACCTGCCAAGAGGGGAAGAAGGGTGAGATGGGGGAGATCGGAGAACAAAGATGCCAATGGCTGAGGAGATGGGGGGAGAAGTAAAGGGACAGGGGAGGGGAAGCCCGGGGGAGGAGTGGGGAGAAATTGAGGAGGGAGGGAAAAGGGAGAGAAGGGAGGGAGGGTGCCCGAAGGAGCAAAAACAGGAAGAGGGAGGGAGGATCAAAGTTGGTAGGAGGGGTAGATGGAGAGAAGGAGGGCATCACCAGGGAGGGGGAGCTGGCGGAAGCAACCTTGGGAGAGGGTAAGGAGGGTGGAGAGATGGAGACTGGGTGGGACGTGGGAATACTGATTCCTTCTCTCACTACAGCTCCTTTTATACACGATTGTCATGCGCAGTCACTGACGTTTTGCTGTCCAGCGCCATCTGTCGGACATTTTGTAAACTTTTTTTTGTTCTAATAAAACCCCATGTCATTCCAAGCATGTGTGTCAATTTTTACCTCTCTATCAACGTTATTCCGTGGTTTATTAAGTTTTCAAATTTGTAATGGCTTTTCGGTCACCCGGTATATATTTCTTATATTATCCCTTTCCCTTACGTTTCTAGCATTTGTAGACTTAGAGAAAGCTTTTAACAATGTTGACTGGAATATTATCTTTCAAATTCTCTACGGTCGCAGGTTCGAATCCTGCCTCGGGCATGGATGTGTGTGATGTCCTTAGGTTAGTTAGGTTTAATTAGTTCTAAGTTCTAGGCGACTGATGACCTTAGAAGTTAAGTCGCACAGTGCTCAGAGCCATTTTGAACCTTTCACATTCTGAAGGTGGCAGGGGTAAAATACAGGGGGCGAAAGGCTATTTACAATTTGTACAGAAACCAGATGGCAGTTATAAGAGTCGAAGGACATGAAAGGGAAGCAGTGGTTGGGAAGGGAGTGAGACAGGGTTGTAGCCTCTCCCCAATGTTATTCAATCTGTGTATTGAGCAAGTAGTAAAGGAAACGAAACAAAAGTTCGGAGTAGGTATTAAAATCCACGTAGAAGAAATAAAAACTTTGAGGTTTGCCGATGACATTGTAATTCTGTCAGAGACAGCAAAGGACTTGGAAGAGCAGTTGAACGGAATGGAGAGTGTCTTGAAAGGAGGAAATAAGATGAACATCAACAAAAGCAAAACGAGGATAATGGAATGTAGTCGAATTAAGTCGGGTGATGCTGCAGGAATTAGATTAGGAAATGAGAAACTTAAAATAGTAAAGGATTTTTGCTATTTGGGGAGCAAAATAACTGATGATGGTCGAAGTAGAGAGGATATAAAATGTAGACTGGCAATGGCAAGCAAAGAGTTTCTGAGAAAGAGAAATTTGTTAACATCGAGTATTGATTTAAGTGTCAGGAAATCATTTCTGAAAGTATTTGTATGGAGTGTAGCCATGTATGGAAGTGAAACTTGGACGATAAATAGTTTGGACAAGAAGAGAATAGAAGCTTTCGAAATGTGGTACTACAGAAGAATGCTGAAGATTAAATGGGTAAAACACATAACTAATGAGGAGGTATTGAATAGAATAGGGGAGAAGAGGAGTTGGTGGCACAACTTGAGTAGAAGAAGGGATCGGTTGGTGGGACATGTTCTGAGGCATCAAGAGATCACCAATTTAGTATTGGAGGGCAGCGTGGAGGGTAAAAATTGTAGAGGGAGACCAAGAGACGAATACACTAAGCAGATTCAGAAAGATTTAGGCTGCAGTAGGTACTGGGAGATGAAGCAGCTTGCACAGAATAGAGTAGCATGGAGAGCTGCATCAAACCGGTCTCAGGACTGAAGACCACAACAACAAGAACAATCCCTTTCTTGTGTTTCACTTTATAATAATAATAATTAATAACCACAGAAAGGAAAGGACAATATAGATGTCAGGCCTTGTGAGTGGGCACCTGTGGCTACCGTTAAATGACAGAACAGGAAATCAGGTAAAATAAAGAGAATATATTTCAGTGTAGAAGGGGCCCGCCTAGGGTCGGAAGTTACCAGGTGTAGGCCCGTCTAGGAGATCGAACAAAGAAGTAAGTGGGCAACGGAAGGTGGTGAGTGGGCTCATCTTAATTGATGTCGGTGGCCGGTCATGGAGCGCAGGGGAAGAGGCTCTGCTTACCAAGAAAGGCGTCTGTTCTGCTCGAGGTCCGGATCACGAGAGAGACTGTTCTGCACTGCACAATGCTCCAGCGTCCGCGCACGTGACCTGTGTCCTGCGCACGCTATTGGCTAAAGCCGATGGCGGGAATTCACTAGCAGTTTCAGCGCAGGGCTTATGGCGTCTGTTGTCAGCAGCTTTGACTGGACAGAACTGTCTCGGTTCTGAAAGACAGGCAACTTGTGTCACGTGGGCACAGCTTAAGTTCCTCTGGGAGAACTTGTAAGGATTTCATTGGGCCTTTGAAATAATTTTTTTTACATCAATTCCCTAAACTATTCCTTGACTGGCTGCCACCCTGTACATTCATCCTATCAGCAAATCACTGTTCAGTCATCGACGGAATTTAAAATGCTGTTACCATCTGTTCATTAAGAGGTATAATCTTACTTTAAGACGAGTATTACAGTCAGAAATTGCGCATATATCTTGAGGCTGCCTAACACAGGCGCACAAATTCCCCAGATTATATTCGTCATTTGAGAATTAGAGCACTCAGCGTCTTCTAACAAACTCTACACATAATTTGAAACCTTTACCAAAATTTTTGTCGCTGACGCCCCCTGACAAAATGATGAAAGGGAAAAACTTTACCACTTACCGTATTTCGAACAGTAAAACTTCATCGAGACGTGCGACGTTTTAATTTATTTTTCCTTTGGTAGTAGCCGCATTTGCAGCACATTATGCAGACAGGATACGCATACCTGGCTGGATATACCCGCAAACCTTCCCGCCTGCTTAGCTGAGTGGCAACGTGTTTGTATACCATGCATCAGGCCCGGGTTCGATTCCCAGGGGGGTTGGAATTTTCCCTGCACGTGGACTGGGTGTTGTGTTGGCCTCATTATCATGTCATCATCAGCATGCACAAGCAGAGCGATGCGATGTGAGCTCACCTGGAATAACACTTGCATCCGGCGGTCGAACACCTCGGGATGGCGCCTCCCGGCCAACAATGTCGCACGATCATTTTCTTTCGTTGTACAACACATGGCTCAGGAAATATCACGTCCTGTAGTACTGGCCGTTAAAATTGCTACACCAAGAAGAAATGCAGATGATAAACGGGTATTCATTGGACAATTATGTTATACTAGAACTGACATGTGATTACATTTTCGCGCAATTTGGGTGCATAGATCCTGAGAAACCAGTGCCCAGAACAACCGCCTCTGGCCGTAATAACGGCCTTGATACGCCTGGGCATTGAGTGAAACGGAGCTTGGATGGCGTATACAGGTACAGCTGCCCATGCAGCTTCAACACGATGCCACAGTTCATCGAGAGTAGTGACTGGCGTATTGTGACGAACCAATTGCTCGGTCACCATTGACCAGACGTTTTAAATTGGTGACAGATCTGGAGAATGCGCTGCCAAGGACAGAGGTCGGACATTTTCTGTACCTAGAAAGGCCCGTAAAGGACCTGCAACATGCGGTCGTGCAGTATCCTGCTGAAATGTAGGGTTTCGCAGGGATCGAATCAAGGGTAGAGCCACGGGTCGTAACACATCTGAAATGTAACGTCCACTGTTCAAAGTGCCGTCAATGCGAACAAGAGGTGACCGAGACGTGTAACGCCAGTATGGCGATGACGAATACACGCTTCCAATGTGCGTTCACCGCGATGTCGCCAAACATGGATGCGACCATCGTGATGCTGTAAACAGAACCTGGATTCATCCGAAAATATGACGTTTTGCCATTCGTGCTCCCAGGTTTGTCGTCGAGTACACCAACGCAGGCGCTCCTGTCTTTGATGCAGCGTCAAGGGTAACCGCAGCTGTGGTCTCCGAGCTGATAGTCCGTGCTGCTGCAAACGTCTTCGAACTGTTCGTGCAGATGATTGTTGTCTTGTAAACCTCCCCATCTGTTGACTCAGGGATCGAGACGTGGCTGCACGATCCGTTACAGCCATGCGGATAAGATGCCTGTCATATCGACTGTTAGTGATACGAAGTCCTTGGGATCCAGCACAGCGTTCCGTATTTCCCTCCTGAATCCACCGATACCATATTCTGCTAACAGTCATTGGATCTCGACCGACGCGAGCAGCAATGTCGCGATACGACAATCACGATAGGCTACAATCCGACCTTTATCAAAGTCGGAAACGTGATGGTGTGCATTTCTCCTCCTGACACGAGGCCTCACAACAACGTTTCACCAGGCAACGCCGGTCAACTGCTGTTTGTGTATGAGAAATTGGTTGGAAACTTCCCTCATGTCAGCACGTTGTAGGTGTCGCCATTGGCGCCAACCTTGTGTGAATGCTCTTAAAAGCTGATCATTTGCATATCACAGCATCTTCTTCCTGCCAGTTAAATTTGGCGACTGTAGCACGTCATCTTCGTGGTGTAGCGATTTTGTGTATGTTGCTACTTTTGACGGTTCGGTACGGAGCGTAGTTGCCAGCTTGTGCTGAATGCGTCCGCAGCTCACTTGACTGCGTGCTTCTGTCTTCCTCAAACGCTTTTTGGAGAAACCAATCGGTAATTGTGGCGCGCGTACTGTAAGACCTTCGGTACACACACCATCAGATTATTTGACTTGTCGCTCTAACGAAGTAGGCGAGCGTCAGCAATATGTCTCGTGGTCTTATCGTGGCGTGTTTATCTTTTGCCGTTCGGTCAGACGATAGGAATGCCACTTGTACGCTTAGAGTAGCAGATTGACGGTGACCAACTTTAAACAGAACTTGATTAATTTTCACACACATTTATTAAAATAATAACAAGCGTAAAAATAACTTAACTTGGTACTGGATGCTATTTACAATTGACAATCTGAAGTTACCTTGGTCTTGGTATGTTAATCTTATTCTCACATATCTCTGATACTTGACAAAGAGTCTATACATTTCTCTTCATGGCTATGTACAGGAATATATATGATAATCTTATTAGGCGCAAACTGAAACTTGACTACAGACTAATGCAGACTGATGCAGACTAATGCAGACTGACTAATCGGAGGTCTGTACACTCGTTATAATACCTCGGGCGTTCAGGTATCACTGCGCGAGTGTGATCCGCGAGGAGAAAAGGTTCTACGTTAGCAGCAATCTACATTGGCTGCATTACATATTAATACGCGGATCGGCGGAAGCTGAATTTGGTCCATCTTTATGGCAGCGCCATCTCGTAGTGCGGAGACGGACGAGCGCTGCGCCTGCGCTGTTGTGCTTAGCGGGGCGCGCTCTAGTGGGAAAGTTGTGTACGCGATGACTACGCGGAACTATGTACACAACAGTAATAAACTCTCATTCTCGCACGTCTTAAAGTTTAATTAGTCAGCTTCATGATGAAATGCCTATCATTTCCTTAATGGCCACAGTTATTGTGAGATTTCATTAGCAGATAACTACTGCTAGAAATTCTTAGTTGGCAGTGAAGAATAGGTGTCACCATGGATTTGTGTTTGGTGCGTGTTAGGTTACATACTGCTGCACATTAAATGAAGATAAGATATTGAATCATTCATTAAACTCGGAACGACATCACTGTCTGTTCCCAGTCACGAGAAAATGGAATGTATGCAAAGGACTCCATCAGCAAATCGCGCGTCAGTGAAAAATACTAGAATGGAATACTCTTAAATTCCTCCTGTTTTGTAAACGGTTTAAGATAAATAAATAAGATTTTGGCAAACGATAGCGTGCAAACACGAGAAAGTTATGCCATTTGATTAATACGCTAAACTTCCATATCTACTGGGATATTCAAGCAACTATAGAATTTTTGAATCAAATGATGCAGTTGTTAAGGGCCATCGATAGCTGGTGAAACGAGAACTGCTGTAGGTTTTGTAACAATATAAGTGAAGAACTTACACGTTTAAATTGTTCAAATGGCTCTGAGCACTATGGGACTTAACTTCTGAGGTCATCAGTCCCCTAGAACTTAGAACTACTTAAACCTAAGGACATCACACACATCCATGCCCGAGGCAGGATTCGAACCTGCGACCGTAGCGGTCGCGCGGTTCCAGACTGTAGCGCCTAGAACCGCTAGGCCACCAGCGGCTGGCTTACACGTTTATTTTTATATTGAGAATGGGCCATTTCATAAACTATTGATGTGACTCGCACTCAGTTGTTGGTTAAATAACACAGCCGTCCGTAGTGGCCGAGCGGTTCTCGGCGCTACAGTCTGGACCCGCGCGTCTGTTCGGTCGCAGGTTCGGATCTTGCTTCGGGCATGGATGTGTGTGATGTCCTTAGTTAGGTTTAAGTAGGTCTAAGTACCAGGGGACTGATGACCACAGCAGTTAAGTCCCATAGTACTCAGAGCCGTTTGAACCATTTTTTTCAATAACACCCTATTTCAGGCTTCTGTCGCAATTTCAACGGCATTAGAATGTTAGACAGACGAGTTTTTCTAAGTTCTAACGTGTTTCGACAAAAGAAGCAGATTTTAACGTGGCAGCAACAGAAGGTCAAAACTCGTCGTTACAGTGCTTCGTGTATCAGTGTCTCCTCAACTATCTTCTTGGTATGGCTGACAACTCTAAATCAGTCCTGCCGTGTTGTGGATTGGCAAGAGAGCCAACCCGGTTTTGAGAGGAAGCCGAAAGGCACGCGTTTTAGCTCACGCAGGCTGGCGTGAGGTCTGGAACAGGACAAGGAAAGTAGACTGTAGAAAAAACTGATGTAGCTGGCGGAATAATTAACTTTAATCCATAAATGGTGAACATCGCTCTTGACGGTGCATGTTTTACAGCATCAATAGTAACTGGTAATGGCGCCTTGCTAGGTCGTAGCAAATGACGTAGCTGAAGGCTATGCTAACTATCGTCTCGGCAAATGAGAGCGTAATTTGTCAGTGAACCATCGCTAGCAAAGTCAGCTGTACAACTGGGGCGAGTGCTAGGGAGTCTCTCTAGACTAGACCTGCCGTGTGGCGGCGCTCGGTCTGCAATCACTGACAGTGGCGACACGCGGGTCCGTCGTATACTAGCGGACCGCGACCGATTTAAAGGCTGCCACCTAGCAAGTGTGGTGTCTGGCGGTGACACCACACTGCCGTGTAAAATTTTCAGTGTCTTCTTTTGTCAGCATTCGTACCTCAGTGACGGTAAACTTCCTGCTGCCTTTTGTCACACTACTTTTCACCTAGGCCCATACATTCTCTGTCGGATTTAAAGGATCGCAATATGGAGGAACCGTGATTAAACTATGCCCTTTACCGTTAGCCTGTTCGTCGATCTGGTACCGTAAAGTTCTGGCTTGTACAGCAGTACATGTTCCATAAACTTCACCCTATACATGCTGAATTCGACTTTATCTCTTGGAGCATTTCTTTGGAAGATATCCGCATTCGTCCACCGAATTTTTGCATTTATGCATCACAACAGAGTGGTTTGGCGTTTCCTCCATTACTACAACACAAAACACTAGTTCACAATATCTGATAACTACGGAACGCTTTAAGGGGCTCCGGAAAGGCTCAAAATCATGAAAAGTTCAATTTTTACTTTTTTGCGTTTTCTGAATCTGCAGACTATTACCTTTTAATAGATATATAATTTATTCAATTCCGAAGACTACAACTATTTTTAAATTTTTTTTGAAATGTGTTCTACATGGGCGTGACCCACTGTGGCGCTGTTAAACTGCTGTCAAATGGTGTTGTTATTAACGTCCGTGTTCATCAGGTACATTTTAGTGATGTGAGATAAAGTATGTGTTGTGGCTAACCTGTGATGGTTCAATATATATCGCTGGTGTGATTGTCGATTGTTTCATGTTTATTTACTCTGTCGTTATCTCGAAAATATTCGTAATTAATTCTGTTTCTTGAGTCTCTGTTTTGTTGAAGTATAATAATGAGTAAAAGTAAAGTTATTAGAAATCCTCTGAAGGCTTTTAAGAAAAGGAGAAATGTTGCAAAGCCAAAGGTATGTGTTATTACTGTAAACAATAAAGACGATAGGTTCTAACATGGTACGAGCGATGCTTGCTTTAGACAAGGAACGCCTTCGGGCTGCAGACAGGGCTGTAAAGAGTCTAGAAATACAAGCAAGAGTAAACAGGAGGAGGAACAAGAGGAAGCTGGAGGAGGAGTTTGCAGAGGATGAAGATAATCCATCCTATGGACCTGGAATGCACTAAAAAGTTAATCCAATCTTTGTCGCTCGATTCCCAAAACTTTTATTTTCTCGTACTAATTACATGTCTTCTAAGGATCTTCCAAACATATTTGTTTCAAACTTTCAGTAAATGTTACACAGTACCTTCTGCATAATTTAAAACAGCCTTTTTCCAAAAAAACTGTATATTTTTGAATATATAAATAAAAAATTGCAAAAAAATAACTGAACTAAAATTTTGTAAAATCCCTATGTTAAGTTGTAGCCCATATTCCAATAAATAATCTGTAAAAAGTTCAACTTCCTACCTCAAATACTTTGTGAGGAAAGATGTAATTTATAAGCGTTATTTTAACATTGCAAGTATAGGGCGATCCGGACCCCCTTAATGCCAGTACAGCTGACGAACATTGATGCTTCTAATGCGTGACAGAACGTGGTACTGTTTACTCATGCTGTGGCAACAGCGGCGCTTTACCAGCAGAACCGCCGGCGGCGTGGTAGGGAAAGCCGGCTCACCATTGGTGTTACCTGGGCAACGGCGTCACGTCCCCCTCCTCTCAGCCAAACGTCAAAAGTCACAACTAATTTTAAACGCACTATAAACCTTCATATACTGAGAAAACTCCCTTTTGCTTAACCTTCACGCGCTCGCGCGGGCGGTGAAGTGACCGCCTTTTTGCAATTTCGCGCCATACTTACTCCACAAAGGTAACGAGTAGAGTCCTGCATGACCGAGTACGCGAGCACGAAATACGAGATGGGGCGAGCACACCCTAACTGGATAGGCTGCCCGCACTAGTTGTAGTGACCGAGCATAGAAGCATTGACCGAATACGTAGCACGTAACTGCAATAGTGTCATTATCCGTGTGAGACTGCAGCCAGTACGGGCTTCTCATTTGTGGTGTGTCTCTCTCTGTAATCACGCAGCGCGACGAAGCCAGTGCAGTAAGACCTAAGATTGAAACCAATGTTTACACATTGAAGGAACGGGAAGGTCTAAAAAGCCAAATATGGAGTACATTTCTCTTGGTTGTAGACGAAAACAGTGCGTCTACTGGGTACGTATCGGGCATACAGTGCTCCACATTATTGTGTTTCCAGTCGGGAACCCCTCATTTAAAGAAACACAGTTGCAGGAAACCTCACAAAGATACAGCTCCTTCAGGGATACCGGCAGTAATAAAAAATAGTATTACAGCAAAATGTGTTGCAATGTGTGCTAAAGATATGAGACCTTTTATTGCTGTTGTCCGTAAAGGTTTCAGAGAACTAGGCCAAGAATTAACGCATGTAGGTGCGCGTTATGGAGAAGTTGACGTGACAGATGTCATCCCACATCCCTTTACTATAAGCAGACATGTCAAAGAAGAAGCTGATGCAATGTGAAGCAGCATAATGCCTTCTGTCATTGCGGAAGTTATTAATAAAACAAGTGCTGGGACAGTTAATATGTGGACTCATTCTCATAATCAAGTGCACTATTTGACACTTACAACACATTACATGAACACAGATTGGTCTCCTGTGAACATTGTTTTATTTACAACAATATTCCCTGACGTTAAGGGGACGGGAGTAAATATTATGAAAGAAATTGAAGAGAGGATGGCTGATTAGGACATTTCTCCGCACATGTTGCACAGTTTTGTTCTGGCCATAATAACGGCCTTGATACGCCTGGGCATTGAGTCAAACAGAGCTTGGATGGCGTGTTTACACACTCAGTATAACGAAGTTGCTGCTTTGCTGACGGAAAAGGACTCCGCTTGCAGATTGCAAGGATATGATAATGAGCTTGCACGAAAAATTGCGCATTTTCTGAGACCATTTAAAGAGGCCACAGATGAATTAGAAGGCGAAAAAAGAACCGACAATCCAGTTAGTTCTTTTTTGGTTTCAAAAACTGCAAAAAATTTGCAGTGTCAGTGACACTGACTGTGAGGTGAGTAATTACTGCAGTTAAAAGCACTGTTTCATTATGATACGCGGTAGATTTATAATTAACTAGCGTAATTGATGTGTACTAAAGTGCGCGTCATTTACGACGGCGGCCGAGTATAGGTCCGTTCTACGCATCTGACGTCACAAAACACAGCCAGCCAATGAACAGAGAGCGACGTTGCCAGAGCTCGACTGCAGTGCAGAGCACAGACGAGTGTCTTCAGTTTTAGAAATGGTCAGTCGTAGATAAAGTAGCTGAACGAAAGCAATGTCTTGATAGCAGACTTTCTATGAAAGAAAGTTTGGAAAAAGCATTCTTTATACTAATTGCTTCATATTCTATTAATAAATTAAAGCAAACAAGCAGTAAGCCGCCTAATTCAGGCGATAGCAAGGAAGGGTGTTAATATCATTCTCACTAACCGCTTTTTCACAATAAAGAATAGCGGTATTTGTTTATTTCCTGTTGTACTTCGACGAAACGTGAGTAATTCACAGTCATACCAACAGTATTTGTCGGTATTTTGCGTCCTAGTTTAAAGTCCTTTGGGAGATTTGTTGTATGACAAGTTGCATTAGCATAATGGTTAAAGTGTTTGAATGATAAGCAAAAGATTCTAACTTCAAATCCTGTTCGGTGCTTACTATTTTCTTTATTTAAAAACAATGTCGAAGTGTCTTACTTCATGAATTTTATTCGTTTGAATGTAATTTTTTGAAATTTCTAGTGGCAACTAAAATCGACCATACGCAAAGTATACGCTTTTGACTTTTATCTCTGCAAACTCTTCAAAATTTCGTGCAATGGTTTACTACATCTAATGCTGCACTATAACTGCGTTGAACATCGAAAGAAAATTAAGTAAGTTATGGGGGGAAGGTATCCGTCAAGAAGATGTGTAAAAATCAAATTTTGGGGGCAAATAGTTTTCGTGAAATCGAATGATAAAGTGTGTCAAAGCAGTCGAAACACCATGTGTCTGCACAGGCGAGCAGTGCAGTGATGACAAAATCGCGCACATCGCGGAATGCGGGGAGCACGTCTCTGTAGCAGCGGAAGGGTTAATGCGGCCGTGGTGGCTTTACTTCATAAACTGCGCGCTCCCCTCTAAACGTAAGTTTGCGAACTATACTATACTATGGCGCTGCTTCTCTTGGCGCGTACAACTGGCAACGCAGCAATCTCCCGCGTCTGGGCGGGCATGCGCGAACCGCCAAGATAAGAGAACTGAACTATAACAGATATGTATTTTTTAAGAGGAGGTACAAAGGACTAAAAATCGAGCGTTGACTTTCGTTTGTGAGAAGACTGTGCCACTTCCAGACATAAAATTGCTACGTCTCCTATCGGCGATTGTATTGAAGTATCTTTTTACTTTCCAAGTGCTTTATGAATTTAGCTGTGTCACGGACTCGTTCTTGGAAACGTTACTTTTGTATTAGAGAGAGAGATAGAGATAAACACATTGTGAGAGAGAGAGAGGGAGAGAGAGAGAGGGACAGAGGCGTTGGATTTGCACAGTACAGTGCAGTGCAGCGAGCCGTGGTGAGGCGAGGTGAGACGTCAGCAGTGACCGGCCATGCTCGGTTATCCGCGTGTCCGGAATCCGGACAACAGACACGGGGCGAGTACGTGGCCGAGCCTAGGCGTGTGGTGTGGGGCCGGACACGAGCTGCTCGGTCCGACCGTCAACAGGCGAGCCCGTGACGGGTCAAACATTGAGCGTTGCAGCACTCTAGCAACGAGGCGGCGGGAGGGACATGTATTCTCTAGTTCCACATCTACATCTACATCTACATTTATACTCCGCAAGCCACCCAACGGTGTGTGGCGGAGGGCACTTTACGTGCCACTGTCATTACCGCCCTTTCCTGTTCCAGTCGCGTACGGTTCGCGGGAACAACGACTGTCTGAAAGCCTCCGTGCGCGCTCTAATCTCTCTAATTTTACATTCGTGATCTCCTCGGGAGGTATAAGTATGGTGAAGCAATATATTCGATACCTCATCCAGAAACGCACCCTCTCGAAACCTGGCGAGCAAGCTACACCGCGATGCAGAGCGCCTCTCTTGCAGAGTCTGCCACTCGAGTTTGTTAAACATCTCCGTAACGCTATCACGGTTACCAAATAACCCTGTGACGAAACGCGCCGCTCTTCTTTGGACCTTCTCTATCTCCTCCGTCAACCCGATCTGGTACGGATCCCACACTGATGAGCAATACTCAAGTATAGGTCGAACGAGTGTTTTGTAAGCCACCTCCTTTGTTGATGGACTACATTTTCTAAGGACTCTCCCAATGAATCTCAACCTGGTACCCGCCTTACCAACAATTAATTTTATATGATCATTCCACTTCAAATCGTTCCGCACGCATACTCCCAGATATTTTACAGAAGTAACTGCTACCAGTGTTTGTTCCGCTATCATATAATCATACAATAATGGATCCTTCTTTCTATGTATTCGCAATACATTACATTTGTCTATGTTAAGGGTCAGTTGCCACTCCCTGCACCAAGTGCCTATCCGCTGCAGATCTTCCTGTATTTCGCTACAATTTTCTAATGCAGCAACTTCTCTGTATACTACAGCATCATCCGCGAAAAGCCGCATGGAACTTCCGACACTACCTACTAGGTCATTTATATATATTGTGAAAAGCAATGGTCCCATAACACTCCCCTGTGGCACGCCAGAGGTTACTTTAACGTCTGTAGACGTCTCTCCATTGATAACAACATGCTGTGATCTGTTTGCTAAAAACTCTTCAATCCAGCCACACAGCTGGTCTGATATTCCGTAGGCTCTTACTTTGTTTATCAGGCGACAGTGCGGAACTGTATCGAACGCCTTCCGGAAGTCAAGAAAAATAGCATCTACCTGGGAGCCTGTATCTAATATTTTCTGGGTCTCATGAAGAAATAAAGCGAGTTGGGTCTCACACGATCGCTGTTTCCGGAATCCATGTTGATTCCTACATAGTAGATTCTCAGTTTCCAAAAACGACATGATACTCGAGCAAAAAACATGTTCTAAAATTCTACAACAGATCGACGTCAGAGATATAGGTCTATAGTTTTGCGCATCTGCTCGACGACCCTTCTTGAAGACTGGGACTACCTGTGCTCTTTTCCAATCATTTGGAACCTTCCGTTCCTCTACAGACTTGCGGTACACGGTTGTTCGAAGGGGGGCAAGTTCTTTCGCGTACTCTGTGTAGAATCGAATTGGTATCGCGTCAGGTCCAGTGGACTTTCCTCTGTTGAGTGATTCCTGTTGCTTTTCTATTCCTGGGACACTTATTTCGATGTCAGCCATTTTTTCGTTTGTGCGAGGATTTAGAGAAGGAACTGCAATGCGGTCTTCCTCTGTGAAACAGCTTTGGAGAAAGGTGTTTAGTATTTCAGCTTTACGCTTGTCATCCTCTGTTTCAATGCCATTATCATCCCGGAGTGTCTGGACATGCTGTTTCGATCCACTTACTGATTTAACGTAAGACCAGAACTTCCTAGGATTTTCTGTCAAGTCGGTACATAGAATTTTACTTTCGAATTCACTGAATGCTTCACGCATAGCGCTCCTTACGCTAACTTTGACATCGGTTAGCTTCTGTTTGTCTGAGAGGTTTTGGCTGCGTTTAAACTTGGAGTGAAGCTCTCTTTGCTTTCGCAGTAGTTTCCTAACTTTGTTGTTGTACCACGGCGGGTTTTTCCCGTCCCTCACACTTTTACTCGGCACGTACCTGTCTAAAACGCATTTTACGATTGCCTTGAACTTTTTCCATAAACACTCAACATTGTCAGTGTTGGAACAGAAATTTTTGTTTTGACCTGTTAGGTAGTCTGAAATCTGCCTTCTACTACTCTTGCTAAACAGATAAACCTTCCTCCCTTTTTCTATATTCCTATTAACTTCCATATTCAGGGATGCTGCAACGGCACCTTTTTCCGACAGATGCTGCTCAAAGTTCGTCCAAGTCGCACCTATCTACCTCTCAGGACAAGTTCAAATAGGTCCGAAAACGTTCGGCGGTCAGTTTACCGCCTTGCGAGCGCTTACGGCGCTTACAAACACGGTCAGTTTACAGCATTGTAAGCGCTTACGGCGCTTACAAACACGGTCAGTTTACAGCCTTGCGAGCGCTTACGGCGCTTACAAACACGGTCAGTTTACAGCCTTGTAAGCGCTTGCGGCGCTTACAAACACGGTCAGTTTACAGCCTTGCGAGCACTTACGACACTTTGTTCTACTCGTCTACTTCGGAATGTTAAGTATTTCTTTTTGTAATTCCCCTATAATTCCTCAATTTTATAGACTCTTCCAATTCTCTAGTGAATGTGCATTAGTTTCTACAGGGCTATTACAAATGATTGAAGCGATTTCATAAATTCACTGTAGCTCCATTCATTCACATATGGTCACGACACACTACAGATACGTAGAAAAACTCATAAAGTTTAGTTCGGCTGAAGCCGCACTTCCGGTTCCTGCCGCCAGAGCGCTCGAGAGCGCAGTGAGACAAAATGGCGACAGGAACCGACAAAGCGTATATCGTGCTTGAAATGCACTCACATCAGTCAGCCATAACAGTGCAACGACACTTCAGTACGAAGTTCAACAAAGATCCACCGACTGCTAACACCATTCGGCGATGGTATGCGCAGTTTAAAGCTTCTGGATGCCTCTGTAAGGGGAAATCGACGGGTCGGCCTGCAGTGAGCGAAGAAACGGTTGAACGCGTGCGGGCAAGTTTCACGCGTAGCCCACGGAAGTCGACGAATAAAGCAAGCAGGGAGCTAAACGTACCACAGCCGACGGTTTCGAAAATCTTACGGAAAAGGCTAAAGCAGAAGCCTTACCGTTTACAATTGCTACAAGCCCTGACACCCGATGACAAAGTCAAACGCTTTGAATTTTCGGCGCGGTTGCAACAGCTCACGGAAGAGCATGCGTTCAGTGCGAAACTTGTTTTCAGTGATGAAGCAACATTTTTTCTTAATGGTGAAGTGAACAGACACAGTGTGCGAATCTGGGCGGTAGAGAATCCTCACGCATTCGTGCAGCAAATTCGCAATTCACCAAAAGTTAACGTGTTTTGTGCAATCTCACGGTTTAAAGTTTACGGCCCCTTTTTCTTCTGCGAAAAAAACGTTACAGGACACGTGTATCTGGACATGCTGGAAAATTGGCTCATGCCACAACTGGAGACCGACAGTGCCGATTTCATCTTTCAACAGGATGGTGCTCCACCGAACTTCCATCGTGATGTTCGGCATTTCCTAAACAGGAGATTGGAAAACCGATGGATCGGTCGTGGTGGAGATCATGATCAGCAATTCGTGTCATGGCCTTCACGCTCTCCTGACTTAACCCCATGCGATTTCTTTCTGTGGGGTTATGTGAAAGATTCAGTGTTTAAACTTCCTCTACCGAGAAACGTGCCAGAACTGCGAGCTCGCATCAACGATGCTTTCGAACTCATTGATGGGGACATGCTGCGCCGAGTGTGGGAGGAATCACTAAAGGGGCACATATCGAACATCTGTGAATGCCTAAAAAAACTTTTTGAGTTTTTGTATGTGTGTGCAAAGCATTGTGAAAATATCTCAAGTAATAAAGTTATTGTAGAGCTGTGAAATCTCTTCAATCATTTGAAATAACCCTGTATAAATTTTGCCATTCACAAATTCTGTTTTTCTTTCTACTGTAGCACTTCGTCATTCTAAGAAATTTCTGTTGGCAAAAGTAACAGTTATTTTTATTTTTTAAAGGGAACGACGAAACCTTACGTCTGATGACATACATAGAACCTTAGATGAATTGGAGAGAGAGGAAGCAGAGGGTAAAGGCCATGAGGAATCGCTAGAAGATGGCGTTTCCGATGACCCAGATTATGAACAAAAAGGGATTGAATATGATATACATCAAAGTGAGTCGGAAATTGATTTGGAAAACGGGGGAGAAAATGACATAGATCAACAGGAGCTACCAAGAAATGACATCAGATTTTATATAGGTAAGGACATGAAAACTATTTGGGCTAGTAGTGCCAATATTACCAGCACAAAATCAAAGTCAAAAAATATAATCAAAACTGTACCAAGTCCTAGAGGACAAGTCAGACAATGTGAAACTCGACTGGAAAGTTTTCAGTGTATACTAACTCCCAAATGGTAGAAGGGATCGTAAGGTACACGAATATTTATATTGAAAGGAAAAAATTGGCATGTCAAGCACAGGCAGAGGGAAGCAGTAACTCTGAAGTACGTGAAAGGGATTATAAGCCGACAACAACTGCTGAAATGCTAGCATTGTTTGGTGCTCTGTCTTTGATTGCGGTCAAAAGAGGAAACCGTGCAAATTTCTCTGAATACTTCAATAGCAATGGAACAGGGCTGACAATTTTTCGAGCCAATTTCAGCCTAAATAGATTTACATTTTTGCTGCGTGCTATAAGATTTGATGACCTAAACACGAGATTGGAACGTCAAGCAACGGACAAACTTGCTCCTATACGAGAAATTTTGTCTTCTTTCATTGCTAACAGCCAAAAATCATTCAGTTAAGGGGAATTTGTCACTGTTGATGAGATGTTGGTTGCGTTTAGAGGACGATGTTCATTCATCCAGAACATGTCAGAAAAACCAGCCAAATATGGGTTAAAAATGTATGCACTGTGTGATGCGCGCACTTTTTATACATATAATTTAGAAGCGTACTGCGGAAAACAAGTGCCAGGCCGTAACGCACTCTCCAACAAACCATACGACTTGGTCGCTAGATTGGTTGAATGCATAGAAGGAACAAAGAGAAATGTAACAACTGATAATTATTTTTCAAGTTACCCATTGGCTGAATACCTCCTTAGCAAAGGCCTCACTTTTTTAGGTACAATGAGAAAAAATAAAAGAGAAATTCCCCCAGAATTTGTGACAGTAAATGGAAATGCAGTGGCAGGAGACTACATGTTCCGTTGTCAAGACGACAAAACTTTGATTTCTCTGCTTACAAAAAAAAAAAGGAAAGCTGTAGTAGTGCTCTCCACAATGCATGATACCGACATCATTGATGAAGATACCAAAAAACCTGTACAAATCACAGACTATAATTCAACCAAAGGTGGAGTTGATACCGTAGACCTCATGTGCTCCAGAATTTCAACATCAATAAGAACACAAAAGTGGCCTGCGTGTGTATTTTTCCTCTTACTTGACTTGGCAGGAATAAATTCGTTACGCATTTTTCAATTCAACACAGGTAATATGAAAGAAAAAACGAGAAGACAATTCTTACATGCGTTATCTTTGGAACTGATTAGCGGAAACATGAAAGAAAGAGCTAAATTGAAGCATTTACCAAAAGATTTGTTAGTATTTTTGGAAAATTAAAGAGAGAGTTACGTAGTTTATCCAGCTGTATCAACCCCCACAAGGGGAGGAATATGTTATTTGTGTGGCTCAAAAAAGAATATAAAAACAAAGCGAGAATGCGGTGAATGTGGAAGAAACGTCTGTCTACGACATTCAACCACGACAGTTACGTGCAATAATTGTTGACAGCCTCAAAACGAAAATGAAATGAATACAGACCGATCAGCATTTTTCATCTAACAGAACTGTTTGTGACGTTTTCAATCAAAAATTCTCTTTGGAAAGCAAAATTAGCTTTTCTTGTGACGAGTTAAGACAGTGAATAATTCTAGTCTTAAGTATTACATTATATAGTCCCAATTATAATTAAAAAAATTTGCTTATATTTCATTTGGGTATTTGACTTCCTTTTTGGATTCCATTGTATATTTTATTGTTAAATAAATAATTTTGATTCAAAATGTGTTTGCAATATTGTGTGAGATATCCCATGTCGATATTTTATGGAAATATGACCTTTAAAAACGGTAAACCTCAAGAGATTGATGAAAACTCTCGGGCTCTCGCGTGACTATTTCCAGCGCGAGCGCATGAAGGTTAAAACTGAGCGCAAATTATCCACGTTATACTCGTGACGTGTTTGGTAGTGACTTCCACCAAACTTTAAAAATAATGTCAGACATTTTCTAAGCTTTCGCCCTTTACCTGCTTCATGTGGAATACTTCACACGTTGACTCATTCGTGAAGTAATCTGATTTTTGAAAAGTGTTTTATACATCGGAGTTCAGTTCTTCAAAGATTCATGGAGTGGAGGGTTTACTGGTCTGCAACTTAATGGGGCAAAAGTAGAGAGGGGGCGGGGGGGGGGGGGGGCTTTAGAGAGGTGACCAGCTGTCCTGGCAGCTTACAAGTTATTACGTTTAATTGGCTGAGTAGAGCTTTGTACTCCAAGTCATTTATGATGAATTACCTGCTAACACACCAACACTCCCTAGGTATTCATTTCGTCATTTTTATGTTGAAACTAAACCAAAATATGAACTGTGTGTTTAGTGAAGTATCGAAAAAATTCGTGAAAACACCTTTTAAAATTATGGAACAATCGCACCAAGAAATATGCATGATGTACAAATGTATAAGCACACTATTCAAATTAAGTAACATGATCCCAGACAGTATCTCTACTTTGCATGCAGTTGATTCGTATCTCTATAACGCGATTTAGTAAACATCTCAATGGCAACGGTTCTTCACGGTTCTATAGTAGCTTACTGTTTTTCTCTACAGCTGCTTGCGCTTCACAGTTGAAAACTGTCAGAACTGCTGCCAGATGTTAGGGATTTCCTTAATTTGACTCGACTGTATGAGTGTCTGAGTGCTGGAGAATAAATACACTATGCGATCAAAGGTATCCCCGGACACCTGGCTGAAAATGAGTTACAAGTTCGTGGCGTCCTCCATCGGTAATGCTGGGATTCAGTATGTGTTGGCCCACCCTTAGCGTTGATGACAGCTTCCACTCTCGCAGGCGTACGTTCACTCAGGTGCTGGAAGCTTTCTTGGGGAATGGCAGCCCATTCTTCACGGAGTGCTGCACTGAGGAGAGTCATCGATCTCGGTCGCTGAGGTCTGGCACGAAGTCGGCGTTCCAAAACATTCCAATGCTGTTCTATAGGGTTCAGGTCAGGACTCTGTGCAGGCCAGTGCATTACAGGAATGTTATTGTCGTGTAACCACTCCGCCACAGGCTGGGCATTATCAACAGGTGCTCGATCGTGTTGAATGATGCAGTCGCGATCCCCGAATTGCTCTTCAACAGTGGGAAGCAACAAGGTGCTTGAAACATCAATGTAGGCCTGTACTGTGATAGTGCCACGCACAGCAACAAGGGGCGCAAGACCCCTCCACGAAAAACACGACCACACCGTAACACCACCGCCTCCGAATTTGACTGTTGACTCTACACGCTGGCAGATGACGTTCACTGGGCATTCGCCATACATCGTATGAGCGTATCGCACCATTGTATGCCGTGATTCGTCAGTCCACACGACGTCTTTCCACTGTTCAATCGCCCAATGTTTACGCTCCTTACACCAAGCGAGGCGTCGTTTGGCATTTACCAGCATGATGTGTGGCTTATGAGCAGCCGCTCGACCATGAAGTCCAAGTTTTCTCACCTCCCGCCTAATTGTCATAGTACTTGCAGGCGACCCTGATGCAGTTTGGAATTCCAGTGTGATGTTCTGGATAGATGGCTTCCCATTACACATTACGACCGTTTTCAACTGTCGGCGCTCTCTGTCAGTCAACAGACGAGGTCGGCCTGTACGCTTTTGTGCTGTACGTGTCCCTTCACGTTTCCACTTCACTATCACATCGGAAACAGTGGACCTAGGGATGTTTAGGAGTGTGGAACTCTCGCGTACAGACGTATGACGCAAGTGACACCCAACCACCTGACCACGTTCGAAGTCCGTGAGTTCCGCGGAGGGCCCCATTCTGCTTTCTCACGATGTCTAATGACTACTGAGTTTGCTGATATGGAGTACCTGGCAGTAGGTGGCAACACAATGCACCTAACATGAAAAACGTATGTTTTTGGGGGTGTCCGGATACTTTTGATCACATAGTCTATATTAAAACTTCACGCTTGATGCGGCAATTTTTCCCGCATCCCCGTGTTTATGACGCCATACGTCTTGATCTACGTGTCGTAGTATGATGCATTCGCGTAGGTACATTCAGCGGCGTATGTGGACACCATTTGTAACATATATTGAGAATAGAGTTAGTAGAAAAGAAGTATTAAAGTTAAATGTCGTGCACAATGCGGAACTTCTTCACGTATCTTATTGTTTATTACGTCATATCTCCTGAACTATGTTAGTAAGGTGATACTTACGCCCATAGCGATTGTTGCTGGCAGCAGAGGATATACTAAGTTTAGTTGAAATCACGCCAGTCATTTATGGGGACATGTGGAACACACACACACACACGCACATCCACTGTCATAATATGTATGGATTTCCCATCAATGGATTCGTTATATGCCATCCATTCAGTCCTCCAACTGGCAATGCGCTTCTAATTGGTATCATTTGCATTGTGTTGTTTTGAGGAGGGAACGAAGCGCTGCAAGGGGGTAAAGGCAGAGTCAACCGGTGTATAAGTTAATCAAAAGGCTCAGTTAGAACCACCTCTTACTATGTTGATATAAGGACAAGGCTTATTGGCATTCAATCTTCTCTGGTGGAGCTAACTTCTGTGGCTGTAAATGAAGTGTGTTATCTCTGGAGAAGTGCGCAGCAGGAAAAGTCCTGTGAAGGATCTTACCACTACATTATTTTACTCCTTAACGGTTTTAATTGCCGATAATGAAATTCAGTTTCAGCTGGTCTGTTACCTACTCAGTCCCAATGCAGAAAATATGTACAAATAATTTTCATTGTACATTGGAAATTTGTGGTAAGTTCCTGTGGGACCAAACTGCTGAAGTCATCGGTCCCTAGGCTTAAACACTACTTTAACTTACGCTAAGGACAACACACATACACATAGGCACACACACACACACACACACACACACACACACACACACACACACACACATACACACACACACACATGCCAGAGGGAGGACAACAAGAGAGAAGAAAATTATAGGAACTTAATCTGTACGGGCTCTATTTTATTAATGGTGAACCGTTACTACAGTGTTTGATACTTTTGTAGATATTCCGGCTAAATGGAACTTTGTGAATTAGCTGGAAAGCTGCCACCTTTTAACACTGCTGCTGCTACCTCATTTATGCTAGATATCCGTTGTTCATATCGCATCTGTTGCTTAATGTTTACTTCATTGCATTTCCGTGTTTCAAAGAAAATAGTTGCCCACACCTGCAACAGACGTGTGTTTACGTTACACCACCGCTTGTCATGCACCTTTGCAATGAACGTTCTGCTTGACAAATAGCTGACAGTAACTTTGAAACCTTGAATTTAGAGAGACAGTTAAGTAGTGGGCGGAGCGCTACGTGGGCTAGATTTTCATTTTATGTCTATTTTTATTTATTTATCTGTTTCTGGATTTGCAGCCTCTGGCTTTGTGCTAGATGACAGCTGCAGAATAGCTTTGGACACAGCTCTACTCGGAACTGTAGACAAAGGAGCGAAGCCTATATTTATATTTGTATTCTGCTGCTGCACAACACAAGACAGCTATCTTATCGGCTAGAATAAATATTTTACTCCTAGCAATTGCCGAGTTAGTATGAGGAACGCTTATAAGTAATCCATGACTTACTTTTCTCGCAGAAAATCTGTTGAAAAATGCGGAATTACTTGTCGGGTCATCATGAAACATTCACACTTCAGCCCCTATAGCTGCATGAAATTCCGATAGGTGGCGGCGATATACACTAAGATCATTTCTCCCTATGTACGCGGGTGCCAAGAGAATGTTTTCGCAATCGGAGGAGAAAACTGGTGATTGAAATTTCACGATAAGATGCCGTCGCAACGAAAAACGTTTTTTTTAATGATTGCCACTCCAATTCACGTATCATGTCTGTGACACTATCCCCCTATTTCGCGATAATGCAAAACGAGCTGCCCATCTTTGCACTTTTTTAACGTCATCCGTCAGTCCCACATGATGCGGATCCCACACCGCACAGCAGTACTCCAGAATAGGGCGGACAAGCGTGGTGTATGCAGTCTCTTTAGTAGGCCTGTTGCACCTTCTAAGTGTTCTCACAATAAATCGCAGTCTTCGGTTTGCTATACCCACAATACTATCTATGTGATCGTTCCAATTTAGGTTATTTCTAATTGTAATCCCGAAGTATTTAGTTGAATTTACAGCCATCAGATTTGTGTGACTTATCGCGTAATCGAAATTTAGCTGATTTCTTTTAGTACTCATGTGAATAACTTCAAACATTTCTTTATTCACGGTCAATTGCCACTCTTCGCACCATACAGATATCTTATCTAAATCATTTTGTATGTCGTTTTGATCATATGATGACTTTACAAGACGGTAAATGACAGCTTTATCTGCAAACAATCTAAGACGGCTACTCAGATTGGCTCCTATGTCGTTAATACAGATCAGAAACAATAGAGGGCCTATAACACTCCTTGGGGAACGCCTGATATTACTTCTGTTTTACTCGATGACTTTCTGTCTATTACCACGAACTGTGACTTTTCTGACAGGAAATCACGAATCCAGTCGCGCAACTGAGGCAATACTCTTTAGGCACGCCGTTTGGTTAGAAGACGCATGCGACGTACGGTGTCGAAAGCCATCTGGAAATCTAAAAATATGGAATCAATTTGAGATCCCTTGTCGATAGCACTCATTACTTCATGAGTATAAAGAGCTAGTTGTGCTTCACACGAACGATATTTTCTGAAACCGTGCTGACTGTGTGTCAATAAATCGTTCTCTTCGAGGTACTTCATAACGTTCGAATACAGTATATGTTCCAAAACCCAACTGCAAATCGACGTTAGTGATATAGGGCTGTAATTCAGCGGATTACTCCTACTTCCCTTTTTGGGTATTGGTGTGACTTGAACAATTTTCCAGCCTTTAGGTACAGATATTTCTGTGAGCGAGTGGTTGTATATAACTGCTGAATATGGAGCTACTTTATCAGCATACTCCAAAAGGAACCTGACTGGTATACAATCTGAACCGGAGGCCTTGCCTTTATTAAGTGAGTTAAGCTGATTCGTTACACCGAGAATATCTGCTTCTATGTTTCTCATCTTGGCAGTTGTTCTTGATTGCAATTCAGGAATATTTACTTCGTCTTCTTTGGTGAAGGAGTTCCGGAAACCCGTGTTTAATAAATCTGCTTTAGTGGCACTGTCATCAGTGACTTCACCGTTGTTATCACGCAGTGAATGTATCGATTGCGTCTTGCCACTGGTGTGCTTTATGTATGACCAGAATCTCTTTGGGCAACAATTGTGTGCCCCATCTGTTAGATCGGTTATTGCTGCTACAATGGAAATAGAGTCTGAATGTGGTGTTATAGGCGGCGCACGAGCGATGGGACACAGCATCTCCGAGGTAGCGACGAAGTGGGGATTTTTCTGTACGACCATTTCACGAGTGGTCCGTGAATATCAGGAATCCGGTAAAACATCAAATCTCCGACATCGCTGTGGCCGAAAAAAGATCCTGCAAGAAAGGGAACAACGACGACTGAAGAGAATTGGTCTACGTTACTGAAGCGCAGCCCTTCTACAAATTGCTGTAGATTTAAATGCTGTCCATCAACAAGTATCAGAGCGCAAACCATTCGATGAAACATCATCTATATGGGCTTTCGGAGCCGAAGACCCTCGTGTACCCTTGATGACTGCACGACACAAACCTTTACGCCCCGCCTGGCCGGCAACACTGACATTGGACTGATGACTGGAGACAAATCGCCTGGTCGGACGAGTCTCGTTTCGAATGGTATGGAGCGTATGGACGTGTACGGGTATAGAGATAACCTCATGAATCCATGGGGCCGCATGTCAGTAGGGGATAGGGGATGTGGAGGCTATTTAATGGTGTGGGGCGTGTGCGGTTGGAGTGATATGGGACTCCTAGCACGTCTTGATACGACTGTGACAGCTCACACATATGTAAACATTCTGTCTCACCACCTCCGTCCATTCATATCCATTATGTATTCCGACGGACTTGGACAAATTCCAGCAGGACAATGCGACACGCCACACGTACAGAATTGCTGGAGAGTGGTTCCAGGAGCACTCTTCTGAGTTTAAACACTTCCGCTGGCCACCAGACTGGCAAGACATGAACATAATTCAGCATATGTGGGATATCTTGCAACTTGCTGTTCAGAAGAGATCTCCACCCCCTCGTACTCTTACGGATTTATGGAGAGTTTGCAGGATTCATGGTGTCAGTACCCTCCAGATATTAGTGGAGTCCGTACCGCGTCGTGTTGCAGCAGTTCTGCTCGCGGGGGCTCTATACCTTATTAGGCAGGTGGGGCTGGGTTGGGTTGTTTGGGGAAAAAGACCAAACTGCGAGGTCTTCGGTCTCATCGGATTAGGGAAGGATTGAGAGGGAAGTCGGCCGTGCCCTTTCAAAGGAACCATCCCGGTATTTGCCTGGGCAATCACGGAAAACCTAAATCAGGATAGCCGGACGCGGGATTCAACCGTCCAAATGCGAGTCCAGTGTATATTAGGCAGGTGAACCAGTTTCTTTGGCTCTGCAGTGTACATAGTCTTCAAAATTGTGTCTGTAATGGTACGTTCTGAGCAGAGAGTTTCTTTTGTCGGAAAAACATTCATAACCGCCTGCACCATTTTTACAGACACCTGGCTGTGAACAAAAGCACGGTGAGTCGTTGTGCGAGGCGCCTGTCATGATCGCAACGAGGTCACGCAAAGCTGTCTGATTTCCATCTAGGCGGCCGGTGTGGCCAAGCTGTTCTAAGCGCTTCAGCCTGGAACCGCGCTGCTGCTACGGTCGCAGGTTCGAATGTTCCCTTGGCCATGGGTGTGTGTGATGTCCTTAGGTCAGTTTGGTTTAAGTACTTCTAAGTTCTAGGGTACTGAGGACCTCAGATGTTAAGTCCCATAGTGTTTAGAACCATTTGAACCATTTTTTGTTTTCGCTCGTGCCATCTGGCCTCACGCAGCTGTGACTCCTGCACTGTTGGAGACTCTCATTCAAGGTGGATCACAGTATAAACACCTCACCGCTCAACTCGATGTCTCTGTTGGTAGTGCTGACTCACCCGTCCACCAGTCGGTGGAGATAGAGAGAAGATACAACGAAAAGCTTCGCGTTTCGTCACGGGATCGTTTAGCTGGAGAGAGAGTGTTACGAAGATTCTAAACAAACTCTACTGGCAGACGTTACAATAGAGGCATTGTGCATCACGGTGAGATTTACTATTAAAATTTCGGGACAGCAGTTTCTTAAGCGAAAATTCGAGGAATTAGAGCCAGTACAGAGGCTTACCGACAGTCATTCTTCCCACGCACTATTCGCGAGTTGAACAGAATTAGAGGGATCAGATGGTGATACCGAAAGTACCCTCCGCCACACACCAAGAATCACGACCCGTCCTCAGAGCTTCAGTCTTACCAGTCCCTCCTCTCCTACCTTCTAAACCTCTCAGTAGCTCTCCTGCGCGACTAGCACTCCTGCAAGAAAGGATATTGCGGAGACATGGCTTAGTCACAGTCTGGGGGATGTTTCCAGAAAGAAATTTTCATTCTGCAGTGGAGTGCAAGGTTCACAGGAGAGTTTCTGTGAAGCTTAGGAGGTAGAGGGCGAGGTACTGGCAGAACTGAAGCGGTGATGACGGGTCGTGAGTCACGCCTGGGTAGCTCAGCAGGAACACCACTTGCCCACTTGTCCCGAGTTCGAGTCTCGGCCCAGCACTCAGTTTTAACCTGCCAGGAAATTTCATATCAGCGCACACTCCGCTGCACAGTGAATATTTCATTCTGGAAACGAACTTCTACTTCTCCATGACAAAGGAACGCTTTACACAAGTCAGCATCCGAGAGAAGCTCACAAAACTTCATTGGTTCGTTGTTCGTCATCCACCATACAGCTCGGACCTTGCTCTTACCAATTTCCATCTGTTTGGCCCAGAGAAGACTGCACTCTGTAAGATGCGGTACGTGGATGATGGGGACGTTATTGACGCATTAAGACGTGGGCTCAGACGTCGACCAGTTCAAAAGGTTCAGGGACTTAACAACTGAGGTCATCAGTCCCCTAGAACTTAGAACTACTTAAACCTAACTAACCTAAGGACATCACGCACGTCCATGCCCGAGGCAGGATTCGAACCTGCGACCGTAGCGGTCGCGCGGTTCCAGACTGAAGCGCCTGGAACCGCTCGGCCACAGCGGCCGGCCGTCGACCAGTAAAGTGGTACCGTGTCGGCACACATTTCCTCCCGGTATGGTGGTGTAAGGCCTTCGCGTTGAATAGAGATTATGTTGAAAAAGTGAATTTTGTAGAGAAAAAAGTGGCGAATAATATAGTGTATTCGAATCCTGAATGAAACGAACCGGCTTCTAGGAAAAAAATGTGTTGCCTTAATTATTAAGCACCCCTTGTATATAATCAGTCTATAGGAATGTCATTTCTTGGAAAGCATAATTTCTCTGGGTCTGAAAACCCTCTATACTTCAGAAGATATACTCTGCACTTTAAAACGTATCTTGGCGGGTGACCTTGAACAGGACTTAGCCGCTGCACGAGGCGCCGCGGAGGATCGCGCCAAGTTTTAACTAAGCGCGATCCGCTGGAAAGGGTCCCTACCGGTCCGCCATTGCGCTGTAGTGCGGGCTTACTTCCGCTGCCACGCCCTGATAAGCTTATCGCTGTGACGTCATAGGACTGCCTTATCTCGCTCGTGAGGCAACAGCATGCTCATTCGACCCGAGGCAGCCGCACGCAGCACACAGCCATGCCTTACAGGAGGAGAAGATATTGTCGTAGGGCTCGAATGCCTGTGTACAAGACTGTTAGCAACTTTGTTATGACACCTAATGAAGTTAATCAACAAGAATTGCTTATTGGTCCACTGACGTTTGTAGGTTGTAATATTAATTTTTCTTGCACTTCGAATGAGGTAGTGACTGGTAATTCATGGATGACCTTGGCTATTGTGAGAGGTAATGAGAAGCCTCTTGCTGGCCTTGAGTCTTATTATGACATTATTGCATTCAGGACGTTTGCTATTGGAGTTGTAACAGACAGAAATTGTGGTACCTGTGAAGTGACTACTGACAAGCCATTTTCATTGTATACCAGGCACAGGAGGAGGATCAATGCTAATGAGAGAGTGAATATATGGTGCAAGATTGAAGGTGTATTGACTAAATATATTGTTGTACAAAGAGATGTAACTGTATATTATCATGCCTAATAAACGAACCATCCTTACCTATCCCGTGATGTTGTCGTTGTTGTCTTTAGTCCAGAGACTTCTTCATCTCCAAGTAACTGCTACAACCTACATCCTTCTGAATCTGCTTAGTGTATTCATCTCTTGGTCTACGGTAGCCGTGCAGTCTAAGGCGCCTTGTCACGGTTCGCACGGCTGCCACCGTCGGACGTTCGAGTCCTCCCTCGGGCATGGGTGTGAGTGTTGTGTTGAGCGTAAGTTGGTTTAAGTTAGATTAAGTAGTTTGTAAACTTAGGGTCCGATGACCTCAGCAGTTTGGTCCCATAGAACCTGCCAAAAGTTTCCAAGTTTTGTTGGTGTCCCTCTAAGACTTTTACCCTCCACGCTGCCCTCCAGTACTAAATTGGTGATCCCTTGATGCCTCAGAAAATGTTCTAACAACCGATCCCTTCTTCTAGTCAAGTTGTGCCACAAACTTCTCTCCTTCCCAATCCTATTCAATACCTGCTCATTAATTATATGATCTACCCATCTAATCTACAGCATTCTTCTGTAGCACCACATTTCGAAAGCTTCTATTCTCTTCTTGTCGAAACTATTTATCGTCCATGTTTCACTTCCATAGATGGCTACACTCCATACAAATACTTTCAGAAACGACTTCCTGACACGTAAATCAATACTCGATGTTGACAAATTTCTCTTCTTCAGAAACGCTTTCCTTGCCATTGCCAGTCTACATTTTATATCCTTTCTACTTCGACCATCATCAGTTATTTTGCTCCCCAGATAGCAAAACTCATTTACTACTTTAAGTGTCTCATTTCCTAATCTAATTCCCTCAGCATCACCCGACTTAATTCGACTACATTCCATTATCCTCGTTTTGCTTTTATTGATGTTCCTCTTATATCCTCCTTTCAAGACACTGTCCATTCCTGTACAACTGCTATTCCAAGTCCTATGCTGTCTCTGACAGAATTACAGCAAATCTCAAGGTTTTTATTTCTTCTCCATGGATTTTAATTCATACTCCAAATTTTTCTTCTGTTTCCTTTACTGCTTCCTCAATATATAGATTGAATAACATTTGGGATAGGCTACAACACTGTCCCACTCCCTTCCTAACCACTGCTTCCCTTTCACGTCCCTCGACTCTTACAACTACCATCTTGTTCATGAGGTAACAACAGAATGGGAAAAATCGCCAATATCTGATACAGTTGGAATTTCCTTCTGCCAAGCACTTCACAGCAGTTACAGAATACGGACGCAGCTACAGGGCTATCACATTTCTCCCATAATCAGGTAGCTCTTGAATGTGTGGACTGTCTTAAACTACTTTCATCACTGCATCATAGAACACTGAAAAATTCAAATCACGACAATTTGTTCCAAAAAGACTTTTATAAGTTACACCAGACCAAACACGACTTGACGTCACAAATTTCAAATCATAGGAGCACTGTTTGTGCAAGATGACTACATGAAGTCATTACACATTGCTATTTGAGGCCAAGTAACTTCCATTGACTGCTTTAGTACACTTCAAAGTGGCACAGGTACATGAGTCTGTCTTTCCACATAGTCATGAAGACTTTGTAAGCAACGACCGAAACGTTGTAGCAGTTATTTATCTCCTCGACAGTAGAAATCCGCTTCTTGGTCATGGAGCGTTTCGAGAGTCGCTGTGAGAGAGTCCTCATAGTAGTAAAAAGTATCTTTACTACAATCCCCGGATATTCTTCCAGCTTGACGCAAACGTGGAAATCGCACGGTGCAATATCAGGGTTTCCCAGTCAGTATCACCCAGATCCGTGCGGCCTTCAGCAAGTTGTTTGGACCATTTCACCACGGCTGGACGCGGTACTGAATTTGGTCAATTTCTCGCCAGAATTTCATGGTGAATCTATGCACAATTTAGACCAGGGGCGGGCAAACGTTGCACGCAGCTCGCTGCTCGCGTGCAGCCGTCGACAGGGGCAGTGGCGACAGCCGGCAGGTTGCGGCAGTGTAGTGCCAGGCTAAGCTGCGGACGTTGATGCGAAGCGACCACTACGTAGTGAACGTTGTATTTCAAGAACTGAAAAATGCAAAGTGAATTAAGGAAACGGAGACGTGGAGATTTGCTATCTTTTAAAAAGTAGTGGGAGAAATCATTTTTTCTTTGTGGAAAGACGTGAAAATTCGAAATGTTTAATATGTGGCAGTATTCTCGCTGGTCAGCGGGAGCGTAGTATTGAAGGCCATTATAATAAATTTCACAAGGACGAGTACAATTTATTGTCGGATTCTGAGCGGATGGGAAAATTGACTGAGCTTCAGAAGAGCGACCTGACGATATTAGATGCATCTGTTCTAAAGTGCGCGTCATACATCTTGGTGGCCGAGTTTAGGTTCGTTCTGCGCATCTGACGTCACAAAACACAGTCAGCCAATGAACAGAGAGCGACGTTGCCACATCTCGACTGCAGTGCAGAGCACGGACGAGTGTCTTCAGTTTTAGAAACGTTCAGTCATAAATAAAGTAATAGAACAAAAGCAATGTCTTGATAGCAGACTTTCTTTTACAGAAAGTTTGGAAAAAGCATTCTTTATACCAATTGCTTCATGTTCTATTAATTAATTAAACCAAACAAGCAATAAGACTCCTAATTCAGGCGATAGCAAGGAAAGGTGTTTGTGTCATTCTCACTAACCGCTTTTTCGCAATAAACAACAGCGGTAATTGTACGAAGCGTGAGTAATTCATAGTCATACTAACAGTGTTTATAAGTAGTTGCGTGAGATGTTAAAGTCCTTACGGAGTTACACTGTCTGCTGAGGTGAGATAGCGGAACGGTGAAGGTGTTGGGCTGCCAAGGGAAAGGTTATAAGTTCAAACCTTGTGTGGTGCTAAATATTTTCTTTATTTAAAAACAATATTGGAGTGGCTTACTTCACGAATTTTATTCGTTTGAACGAAATTTCTAGTGCTTTGCCTCTTCATTAACTTTTTCGCTGCTGCAGACACGTGCTCCCCGCATTCCGCGCTGTGCGCGATTTTGTCATCACTGCACTTCTCGCCTGTGCAGACACATGTTGTTCCCACTGCTTTGACACACTTAACATTCGATTTCCAAAAACTATTTGGCCAAAAAATTTGATTTTTACACGTCTTCTTGACTGATACCTTCCCCCCATAAATGACTTAATTTTGTTTTGATGTGCAGCATTAAATGTAGTAAACCATTGCACGACATTTTGAAGAGTTTGCAGAGGTAAAAGTCCATAGCGTATACTTTCCGTATGGTCGATTTTAGTTGCCACAATGTTGAGAATGAAATGTGGACAAGATACCTAAATTTCATATAATATTTACTGTATAACAATATCTCATTTAATTTAAGTACCACATAGGTGTCGTATGTAATATTGAGAAATATTCCTTCTTTCGCGACTGTAATAAAAGTTTTATTTACACAGGGCGCGTTTGGCTTTATTTTAAAGCACTTCCATCGGTGAAAGGTATGGCACATACACAATGGTACTCATGTTCTATTTCTTGTTTTTGTTCCACAGTCGCAGTTTTACCAATGGTATTGAAATATATCCCTCTTCTGCAACTGTAATAAGCGACTTATTTAGACCAGACGCGTTTCTCTCTTTTGAAGCATCATAAGAGGACTGTATTTTGTGTCCTCCATTGCCAAGTCACCTTTCGTAGTTTTGTGCTGCGGTAGCACAATATTCAACGTTTGTGTTGGCTCATCAGTGTTTTAGCAAATAAATGCTGTTTGTATGTGCCACACACAAAATTATATTTGACGTAGCTCTGAGCACTTCACTGACAGACAGTATATTCAAGTCCTAACGTTTTTGTAAGTCCACAGTTTTGTTCAATGTATTTTGTCTACTTCCTTTTGATTGATTGAAGTGCTTTAAAATAAAGCCAAACGTGCCCAGTGTAAGTAAAACTTTTGTTACAGTCGCGAAAGGTGGAATATTTCTCAATATTACATACGACACTTATGTGGTACTTAAATTAAATGAAATATATAGGTATCTTGTCCACATTTCATTCTCAACATTGTGGCAACTAAAATCGACCATCCGGAAAGTATACTCTATGGACTTTTACCTCTGCAAACTCTTCAAAATTTCGTGCAATGGTTTACTATATTTAATGCTGCATAATAACTGCGTTGAACATCGAAACAAAATTAAGTCATTTATGGGGGGAAGGTATCAGTCAAGGAGATAGGTAAAAATCTAATTTTTGAGCCAAATAGTTTTTGTGGAATCGAATGATAAAAGAGTGTCAAAGCAGTCGGAACACTATGTGTCTGCACAGGCGAGCAGTGCAGTGACAAAATCGCTCACAGCGCGGAATGCAGGGAGCACGTCTTTGTAGCAGCGAAAGGGTTAATGCGACCGTGGTGGCTTTACTTCACGAACTGCGCGCTCCCCCCTAAACGTAAGCTTGCGAACTATGCTATACTACGGCGCTGCTTCTATTGGCGCGTGTGTCGTGTGCAACTGGCAACGCAGCCGCCAAGATAAAAGAATTGAACTATAGTTGCCGTTATCACGAGAGATCTGCGACTTTCTCTCGTCATGTCTCTCATCTAACTGATTTAACATTTTATGGAGCACTGTTTTCAATTTTTCAGGACAACAATAATAGCCCAGCGGTACGTGCAAGCTATAAAATTGCGCTTAATATAGTGAGAGCTGGAAAACCATTTGCTGAATTAATAAGCCTCGGTTAAGAGCAACATAAGTGATGAAAATTTACGTAACTGTTTGCGTTTGTCTGTATGCAGAAATTTTGTTCCAGATATTAAACGTATTGTAAACTACACCTGTGATAATTAAATAAAACGTATCGTAGTTAATAGGTACTCTTTCAAACCATGATTTATTTCAAGCACTTCTGCTAACCTTATTCCATCATTCAATAAAGCAAGCTAGAAAAACAAAAGGTATTACAGAGGAAGGAGTGGACAGCAGGTATGGTGGGGATGGGAAGTAAGCGGGTGGCCAGCTTGCCCCTGTGTGCACGCGGAACACCTGTTAACTGCACGCGTGCAGGATTCCTGCCCGCCCCTGATTTAGACGAGAATCGTACTGTGCCTCATACTTCAGCTTACCAGCAGATTGCCATTTGTCATGGAGGTAAGCGGGTGGCCAGCTTGCCCCTGTGTGCACGCGGAACACCTGTTAACTGCACGCGTGCAGGATTCCTGCCCGCCCCTGATTTAGACGAGAATCGTACTGTGCCTCATACTTCAGCTTACCAGCAGATTGCCATTTGTCATGGAGGTAAGCGGGTGGCCAGCTTGCCCCTGTGTGCACGCGGAACACTTGTTAACTGCACGCGTGCAGGATTCCTGCCCGCCCCTGATTTAGACGAGAATCGTACTGTGCCTCATACTTCAGCTTACCAGCAGATTGCCATTTGCCATGGAGGTAAGCGGGTGGCCAGTTTGCCGCTGTGTGCACGCGGAACACCTGTTAACTGCACGCGTGCAGGATTCCTGCCCGCCCCTGATTTAGACGAGAATCGTACTGTGCCTCATACTTCAGCTTACCAGCAGATTGCCATTTGCCATGGAGGTAAGCGGGTGGCCAGTTTGCCGCTGTGTGCACGCGGAACACCTGTTAACTGCACGCGTGCAGGATTCCTGCCCGCCCCTGATTTAGACGAGAATCGTACTGTGCCTCATACTTCAGCTTACCAGCAGATTGCCATTTGTCATGGAGGTAAGCGGGTGGCCAGCTTGCCCCTGTGTGCACGCGGAACACTTGTTAACTGCACGCGTGCAGGATTCCTGCCCGCCCCTGATTTAGACGAGAATCGTACTGTGCCTCATACTTCAGCTTACCAGCAGATTGCCATTTGCCATGGAGGTAAGCGGGTGGCCAGTTTGCCGCTGTGTGCACGCGGAACACCTGTTAACTGCACGCGTGCAGGATTCCTGCCCGCCCCTGATTTAGACGAGAATCGTACTGTGCCTCATACTTCAGCTTACCAGCAGATTGCCATTTGTCATGGAGGTAAGCGGGTGGCCAGCTTGCCCCTGTGTGCACGCGGAACACTTGTTAACTGCACGCGTGCAGGATTCCTGCCCGCCCCTGATTTAGACGAGAATCGTACTGTGCCTCATACTTCAGCTTACCAGCAGATTGCCATTTGCCATGGAGGTAAGCGGGTGGCCAGTTTGCCGCTGTGTGCACGCAGAACACCTGTTAACTGCACGCGTGCAGGATTCCTGCCCGCCCCTGATTTAGACGAGAATCGTACTGTGCCTCATACTTCAGCTTACCAGCAGATTGCCATTTGTCATGGAGGTAAGCGGGTGGCCAGTTTGCCGCTGTGTGCACGCGGAACACCTGTTAACTGCACGCGTGCAGGATTCCTGCCCGCCCCTGATTTAGACGAGAATCGTACTGTGCCTCATACTTCAGCTTACCAGCAGACTGCCATTTGCCATGGAGGTAAGTGGGTGGCCAGTTTGCCGCTGTGTGCACGCGGAACACCTGTTAACTGCACGCGTGCAGGATTCCTGCCCGCCTCTGATTTAGACGAGAATCGTACTGTGCCTCATACTTCAGCTTACCAGCAGATTGCCATTTGCCATGGAGGTAAGCGGGTGGCCAGTTTGCCGCTGTGTGCACGCGGAACACCTGTTAACTGCACGCGTGCAGGATTCCTGCCCGCCCCTGATTTAGACGAGAATCGTACTGTGCCTCATACTTCAGCTTACCAGCAGATTGCCATTTGCCATGGAGGTAAGCGGGTGGCCAGTTTGCCGCTGTGTGCACGCGGAACACCTGTTAACTGCACGCGTGCAGGATTCCTGCCCGCCCCTGATTTAGACGAGAATCGTACTGTGCCTCATACTTCAGCTTACCAGCAGATTGCCATTTGTCATGGAGGTAAGCGGGTGGCCAGTTTGCCGCTGTGTGCACGCGGAACACCTGTTAACTGCACACGTGCATGTGCACCGCACACGTGCAGGATTCCTGCCCGCCCCTGATTTAGACGAGAATCGTACTGTGCCTCATACTTCAGCTTACCAGCAGATTGCCATTTGCCATGGAGGTAAGCGGGTGGCCAGTTTGCCGCTGTGTGCACGCGGAACACCTGTTAACTGCACGCGTGCAGGATTCCTGCCCGCCCCTGATTTAGACGAGAATCGTACTGTGCCTCATACTTCAGCTTACCAGCAGATTGCCATTTGCCATGGAGGTAAGCGGGTGGCCAGTTTGCCGCTGTGTGCACGCGGAACACCTGTTAACTGCACGCGTGCAGGATTCCTGCCCGCCCCTGATTTAGACGAGAATCGTACTGTGCCTCATACTTCAGCTTACCAGCAGATTGCCATTTGTCATGGAGGTAAGCGGGTGGCCAGTTTGCCGCTGTGTGCACGCGGAACACCTGTTAACTGCACACGTGCATGTGCACCGCACACGTGCAGGATTCCTGCCCGCCCCTGATTTAGACGAGAATCGTACTGTGCCTCATACTTCAGCTTACCAGCAGATTGCCATTTGCCATGTGCTACAAAACCATCACGATCTTTTTATTTCGATTGAATTTGTGCTGTTTCATTAGCTACAAACTGTGTAACAAATCACATCAAATTCGTATCTTAACAGCTCCACAATAACTGTTGATTGTCTACTAAAAGGTCTTATATCTCAACAAGCTTCTTGCAAGGCCCGTTTTCGCAGCAGCCGTATACAAATTGCATGACAATATACACACAGAAAGGGACAGTTAAATTCTTACACGTTGAAAACAGTGATCAAAAGGAAAAGTGCGAGTGTCAACCAGTTTGCCACCTGAGAGAAATGTGTTTGGTTTAAAAACAATCAATTACACGGTGATCTGCAAATACTTTTCTATTTTACTATAAAAACCTCAACTAACTGTTTCAAATTTGTGACCTGAAAGTGGGGGTCGTGAGCAAACATTGCGCGCTTTAAGGGGCTTCTGCGCATGCGCAACTGGCCAGACGTAATTTCCTTACGGGGCGTGCACTGCTCGCCCTTACTACTCAACTACTAGTTTACGCCATTGCCACCAGGTGGTAGCACACTGCAGCCGACTTCGATCTACGATCGCCGTAAATACCGCTAGGTGGTAGCACACTCCACAGATATGCGAATTCATACACTAGATACTAACATTAGATCGGACATCAGTATATGTTACAGTTATACTGACAGAAAAACCTATTTTGTGGGATTCTGAATGAGGTATGTTACATAAAGCTTTGGATTTTATCACAGAGTAATCCGTTTGAGGAACTGAGAACCATAAACCACATCATCGGCGAGACTGTAGCTTTTATTCATGGTTCTGACACCTGTCGACCTTTTGGTGGGTCGGTTTATCTGTACTGTAAACCAACATTGTACGTATATCTGAGCATTCACGAAAAGCTGTCTCACTGGTTTCTCTGATATTTATTCAAATACGGGTGGTCGAAGACGGTGTCCTTCTACATCTACATCAATACTCCACAAGCCACCTGACGGTGTGTGGCGGAGAGTACCTTATTTACCTCTATTGGGTCTCCCTTCTATTGCAGTCTCGTATTATTCGTGGGAAGATAGGTTGTTGGTATGCCTCTGTGTGGTCTCTAATCTCTCTGATTTTATCCTCATGGTCTCTTCCCGAGATATACGTAGGACGGAGCAATATACTGCTTGACTCCTCGGTGAAGGTATGTTCTCGAAACTTCAACAAAAGCCCGTACCGAGCTACTGAGCGTCTCTCCTGCAGAGTCTTCCACAGGAGTTTATCTATCACCTCTGTAACGCTTTCGCGATTACCAAATGATCCTGTAACGAAGCGCGCTGCTCTCCGTTGGATCTTCTCTATCTCTTCTATCAACCGTATCTGGTACGGATCCCACACTGCTGAGCAGTATTCAAGCAGTGGGCGAACAAGCGTACTGTAACTTCTTTTGTTTTCGGACTGCATTTGTTCCAATGAATCTCAGTCTGACATCTGCTTCACTAACGATTTATTTTATATTGTCATTCCATTTTAAATCACTCCTAATGCCTGCTGTCAGATAATTTATGCAATTAACTGCTTCCAGTTGCTGGCCTGCTATATTGTAGCTAAATGATAAAGGATCATTCTTTCTATGTATTTGCAGCACGTTACACTTGTCTACATGGAGATTCAATTGCCATTCCCTGCACTATGCGTCAATTCGTTGCAGATTTCAATACAATTTTCCATTGTTACAACATCTCGATACACCGCAGCATCATCTGCAAAAAGCTTCAGTGAACTTCCGATGTCATCCACAAGGTCATTTATATATATTGTGAATAGCAACGGTCCTACGACACTCCCCTGCGGCACACCTGAAATCACTCTTACTTCGGAAGACTTCTCTCCATTGAGAATGACAAGCTGCGTTCTGTTTTCTAGTAACTCTTCAGTCCAATCACACAATTGGTCTGATAGTCCATATGCTCTTACTTTGTTCATTAAACGACTTTCGGGAACTGTATCAAACGCCTTGCGGAAATCAAGAAACACGGCATCTGCCTGTGAACCCGTGTCTCGTGGACGAATGGCGCGAGCTGGGTTTCACACGATCGTCTTTTTCGAAACCCGTGCTGATTGCTACAAAGTAGATTTCTACAGAAAAGTCAGTATACTCGAACATAATAGGGGCCTTATGGCTCTCAGTGCCTCGTTTGTATTCTACTCAAGTGACCTTGCTGCTAAATAGTACTACTTCAATGTAATCATTTCTGCAAACGGCAGTTTGTGTTTGGAGTTTGCTGTCTATTGTGCAGGAATCGGCTTTCCTGTGTAGTGTCAACAAAAAATCTGTTAACCGCTAACAGGAAAGAAAATTACCACGAAAACTTAGCCAAAAGGAAACTAGAGCCTTCCAGACCAGATTCGTTGCCTGACAAAGTGACGAAATCAAATACGCGTGACTACAAGCGAACATTTAATAAAGACATATATATAATAAGTTTTAAGTCGTTATGTGGGTGCAACATAAGAATGGCTGATTTTCAGCCGAGAAGTTAATTTGTTAAATAATACATAAATCAGGGATCTTGAGCTTTTGTCCGAAAAAATTAAAAACGACGAAAACTTCCGTTTACACAAAAAGGTGAAACGGAGATTAGCGAAGGCTTAAACATTATTTCGTTCTAGCCATAAACTGTACGTAGTTATATACAAAGCAACAAAGTTTCACAAAAATGATTCTTCCCTTTTACAGACAAGTTATGCATATTATTACTATCGTTATTGTTGTTATTACTGACAGGAGCTGAAGTTCTATAAATATGTTGATGACCGCCCCGGTAGCTGAGTGGTCAGCGTGACAGACTGTCAATCCTAAGGGCCCGGGTTCGATTCCCGGCTGGGTCGGAGATTTTCACAGTCTGCCGCCGGCAGTGCTGCGAGGCGGTCACGCGCCAGAGCGCTGCGGGCGAGGCGCGCACGGTGTGTTTGTGTTTACTTCGGCCGCTGTAAGTGCCGTTTTCCTTCTAGACCACCATGGCGCACAACTATCGGAAGAAGACATTACGTTTCAACTTTTGTTCCGACTTCGCCCGACCCAAGGCCCTGGAGGTAGAACGATTTATACGCGATGAAGTTAAAATACCACCAACGGATCTAATTGGTATCCACTTGTCCATAGTTAGCAGTACCGTCTACGTCAAAATGATCAACGATGCGGCGTGCGACAAGGTGCTTCAAGAGGCAAAACGTGGACTGCGCTTCTGTCATTCCGACGGCAACGTCGGACCCGTTACCGTCGATCACGCAGGTCTCGGCACACGGACGATAAGGATCTTCGAACTGCCGTTCGAACTACCTGCAGACGTCGTCATCGGGGCGCTCCGTCCCTATGGCAACGTTCTGGAACATGTTGCCGAACGATGGGTCCAATTTCAGACCTATCCAGTTTTAAACGGTGTTAGACAGGTCCGCATCGAGTTGCAGAAACACGTGCCTTCCTATCTACGTATCGGAGGCTGCCGTGCCATTATAATGTACGACGGCCAACCTCGGACCTGTTCCGGTTGCGGGAAAGAAGGTCACCTACGGTCTGAATGCATTCAACGACGTGTCGCGCAGCTCCCGTTGTCGGAAGCGTCCGTCACACCCACGATGACCGCCCTATCGGTCACTTACGCAGCGGCTCTTGCCACGTCTACAGTTTCGTCCAGTCCGTCGCCCGGTCCTTCCGATCGGCACGTCCCACCGTCCCAGTCACCAACGGACGGTGCAGACGTCCCACCTGACGACCTTGCCGCCGAACAGGCTCCCGTACCGGACGCTGAGGAGACCAGCACATCTCCACAACACCTGTTTGACAATTTCATTGTACCCACCGACGCCTTCGAACCAGGTCGACGCTCCTCCTTGCCGTCATCCGACACTGAGGAACACGTGCGCAAACAACGCTCGCCACGTAGGCGCAAACGCCGTCGCCGTTCACCCACGGGCTCTCAGAGCGTTGCCACCCGCGACGACGAAGACGACACCCAAGCAGCCGACATTTCCACGCAGAGGTCGGCGGACAACTTTCACGATGAACAAGACGTTTCGCAGGACGGGACCACTATGGAGGTCGCCACGCACAATGCAACGATCGGTGCGCCGGTTGAGACGCCTGTCTCCCCGCCGACAACTCCAGATCTCTCTCACCACGACGCAATTCCCATGGACATTGGACAGACCCACGGCACAGGAGCATGGGCCGACGACATTGAGGAAGGTACGCCCCCTCCTCCGGATGAGTTGCCTCCGCCGGACGAGGCTGCCTGTTAACATCAAAAGCGAGGCATTGCAGCTGATGGGACGGGACTTCCTGTCGGTGCCCTCCTCTTACTTCCCTCGGTGATGGTAGATGCGCGTCCACCACCACTGAAGCAAACGTACCGGTTTGCCACACTGAACATCAACATGATCGGCACTGCACCCAAGCTGCAACTCCTATGTGACATGCTTCGGGCCTCTGACGTCGACGTCGGCCTTCTTCAGGAAGTACGCGTTGCCACACTACCACCAGTCTACGGCTACGACTCATACACGTCCACATGTGATCCATCAGGGCGTGGAGTGGCTTTCTACATACGCGAAGGAATCCCACTCACGGACACGACAATCCTTCCCTGTGGAAGAGGCATGGCTGTTACCATCTTCGACACGCGCGTCATCAATATCTACGCTCCGTCTGGCTCCACGAACCGTCGGCAGCGGTCCACTTTCTTCGGACATGACGTCGCGCCCCTGTTTTCTGGACGCTATGATCGCCTTATCATGGGAGGCGATTTCAACTGTGTCCTCCATCAGCAGGACCAAGTGCCTGGTTATTCGCCATGCCCGGCGCTGCTCACCTTAATCAAAGATTTTCATCTAGTGGACGTTTGGGAGAAAATTCATGGCAATACCCCCGGTTTTACCCATTATACAGCACATTCTGCGAGCAGACTGGACCGGTTTTATGTTTCTGCTCACCTCGGCAATGAAGTCGCCCAAGCTGAACGGTGGCCCCTTGCATTTTCGGATCATTGCACCGTCGTTTGCTCCCTGGCTCTGCCACCTCAGTCAGTGTGGCGCAGCAGAGGTTACTGGAAGCTTAATACCTCCCTCCTTAATGATCCACACTGCCGACAATGTATTGCCACTACATGGGCGTCTTGCGAAAGACGCCTTCCGCAGTACACATCCACGTTCCATTGGTGGCTCAAATGTGCCAAACCTGCGATCAGAAAGGCCTTCATACAATATGGCAAGGAAGTAGCAGCATGGCATCGAGACACCACAAATTTTCACTACGCCGTCCTCCGTGAGCTCGATGCGCTCCCTCCATCACCAGACACCCACAGGGAACGACAACGTACTAAAGCTCGTCTCCTCTCTGTCCAACGTGCACGAATGCATGGTGTCGTGGTGCGTTCCCGACGACAAGACCTCCTCCACGACGAAACCCCATCCACCATCCATGCCGCATCCGACCATAGTCGTCGACGTCGGCTTTTCGTCCCCAACATCACGACCTCCGATGGTGTTCACCACACAACACAGGCGGCAGTCGTGTCTGCCTTTGCTGAACATTATCGCCAATTTTATGATGATGAACCGATGGCGACGCCCATTCCTGATGATCTCCGTCCTTCCTCTGGTCGGACCCTCACCATAGCGGAGTCAACGTCCATGATGTCTGCAATCACCGCAGAAGAGGTGGTAGATGCGATCAACAAAGGGGCCAAGAACAAATCACCCGGACCAGATGGTCTCCCAGTGGAGTTTTACCGGGCGTTCACCACGTTAATGCTTCCTCGCTGGACGGAAATGATTCAGGAACTCTTTACTCCGTCCTTCCCAATTCCACCTGAATTCGTCACTGGCATTCTTCTACCTGTGCCTAAACCGAAGGGAGGGTCTCATGTCTCTGCATATCGCCCCCTTACACTCTTGAATGCAGACTATAAAATCTATGCACGCCTCTTAGCAGGGCGCATACGCACCGTCTTACCTACGGTCCTTTCACCGGAGCAGACTGCACGTGGTTGTGGGGCCACCTTACAAACAGCCCTAGGGGAATGCCGTGACCTCATTGCACTGGCGTCGGTTTGTCGCCTTCGTGCAGCACTGGTATCCGTCGATTTCACGAGTGCCTTTGATCGCGTTCGACACCCATTCCTCCTCATGGTGGCGACACGTATGGGGTTCCCATTGCTTTTTGTCGATGCCATTCGCCGGTTACTACTTCCCGCGGTCTCGATGGTACAAGTCAATGGGAGGCTTGTAGGACCGATTCCTATACGCCGCTCTGTGCGTCAAGGATGCCCTATGTCTACTTTACTATATGCCATTGCACTTGAGCCCCTCATCACTGGACTTGCCTCTAGACTGCAGGGACTCACTTTGCGTGACCACACCTTTCACTGTAGGGCTTATGCGGACGATCTCCTCTTTCTCACCTGCTCCTCCACGGAACTCAATGACGCCATCCCATGGATCCACCAGTATGGACGTCTTTCTGGTAGCATTCTTAATGTCCGTAAATCGACTATGATGCACATTGGGCGCGGCCTCCCGGCTATGGGGCCGACCCCACTCCCAGTCAGTGCCACCCTTCGTTACTTGGGTATCGAATTTACGAGCTCCACACACCGCACAGTGGCCCTGGCTTACCGGCGGCTTTTGCAGTCGATTCGGCACCATGTCCGTGGTCAAGTGCACCGTAACTTAAACCAACTCCAACGTGTGTCCTATGTCAACATCTATGTCGCCCCTAAACTGGTACACGTCGCCCAGATCCTCCCAATGCCGTTACTCCTTGGCCGCCGCATCCAATCAGCCTTTGGATATTTCGTGTCAGCAGGGGCACTTTTCAAAGTCCGCTACAACACTCTAACACTGCCTCCTGCAAAAGGTGGCCTCGGACTCATCAACGTGCGGGCACGATCTTCTGCACTCTTTGTCCACACTCTGTTGCGGCACTGGCAGGGGCCGGTCCCGTCCTTAACACGCAGTCTCTTAGATATCCTCCGACCAGCTTCTCTCGATCCACCGATCAATGTGGCACCTATTTCTCCATTATTGTACTACGTCACCAATTGTTTCATAGAACTCAGCTACGTTCGGGCCGATCTTCCAGTCACCCGTCCCCCCTGTACAAAAGATTATTATCGTTTGTTTATGCTGTCCAACCCTTGTGACCCCATGGTGCTACAGGATCCTGACATTAACTGGCACACGGTTTGGGGGTGTGTGCATGCACCCTTTTTACCGTCGTCTGTGTCTGCACTCTGGTATGTTTTAGTCTATGGCAAATTCTACATCTACATCTACATTCTACATTGATACTCCGCAAGCCACCCAACGGTGTGTGGCGGAGGGCACTTTACGTGCCACTGTCATTACCTCCCTTTCCTGTTCCAGTCGCGTATGGTTCGCGGGAAGAACGACTGTCTGAAAGCCTCCGTGCGCGCTCTAATCTCTCTAATTTTACATTCCTGATCTCCTCGGGAGGTATAAGTATGGGGAAGCAATATATTCGATACCTCATCCAGAGACGCACCCTCTCGAAACCTGGCGAGCAAGCTACACCGCGATGCAGAGCGCCTCTCTTGCAGAGTCTGCCACTTGAGTTTATTAAACATCTCCGTAACGCTATCACGGTTACCAAATAACCCTGTGACGAAACGCGCCGCTCTTCTTTGGATCTTCTCTATCTCCTCCGTCAGACCGATCTGGTACGGATCCCACACTGATGAGCAATACTCAAGTATAGGTCGAACGAGTGTTTTGCTGGTACCCGCCTTACCAACAATTAATTTTATATGATCATTCCACTTCAAATCGTTCCGCACGCATACTCCCAGATATTTTACAGAAGTAACTGCTACCAGTGTTTGTTCCGCTATCATATAATCATACAATAAAGGATCCTTCTTTCTATGTATACGCAATACATTACATTTATCTGTGTTAATGGTCAGTTGCCACTCCCCGCACCAAGTGCCTATCCGCTGCAGATCTTCCTGCATTTCGCTACAATTTTCTAATGCTGCAACTTCTCTGTATACTACAGCATCATCCGCGAAAAGCCGCATGGAACTTCCGACACTATCTACTAAGTCATTTATATATATTGTGAAAAGCAATGGTCCCATAACACTCCCCTGTGGCACGCCAGATGTTACTTTAACGTCTGTAGACGTCTCTCCATTGATAACAACATGTGTTCTGTTTGCTAAAAACTCTTCAATCCAGCCACACAGCTGGTCTGATATTCCGTAGGCTCTTACTTTGTTTATCAGGCGACAGTGCGGAACTGTATCGAACGCCTTCCGGAACTCAAGAAAAATAGCATCTACCTGGGAGCCTGTATCTAATATTTTCTGGGTCTCATGAACAAATAAAGCGAGTTGGGTCTCACACGATCGCTGTTTCCGGAATCCATGTTGATTCCTACATAGTAGATTCTGGGTTTCCAGAAATGACATGATACGCTAGCAAAAAACATGTTCTAAAATTCTACAAGAGATCGACGTAAGAGATATAGGTCTATAGTTTTGCGCATCTGCTCGACGACCCTTCTTGAAGAATGGGACTATCTGTGCTCTTTTCCAATCATTTGGAACCCTCCGTTCGTCTAGAGACTTGCGGTACACGGCTGTTAGAAGGGGGGCAAGTTCTTTCGCGTACTCTGTGTAGAATCGAATTGGTATCCCGTCAGGTCCAGTGGACTTTCCTCTATTGAGACACTTATTTCGATGTCAGCCATTTTTTCGTTTGTGCGAGGATTTAGAGAAGGAACTGCAGTGCGGTCTTCCTCTGTGAAACAGCTTTGGAAAAAGGTGTTTAGTATTTCAGCTTTACGCGTGTCATCCTCTGTTTCAATGCCATCATCATCCCGTAGTGTCTGGATATGCTGTTTCGAGCCACTTACTGATTTAACGTAAGACCAGAACTTCCTAGGATTTTCTGTCAAGTCGGTACATAGAATTTCACTTTCGAATTCAATGAACGCGTCACGCATAGCCCTCCTTACGCTAACTTTGACATCGTTTAGCTTCTGTTTGTCTGAGAGGTTTTGGCTGCGTTTAAACTTGGAGTGGAGCTCTCTTTGCTTTCGCAGTAGTTTCCTAACTTTGTTGTTGTACCACGGTGGGTTTTTCCCGTCCCTCACAGTTTTACTCGGCACGTACCTGTCTAAAACGCATTTTACGATTGCCTTGAACTTTTTCCATAAAGACTCAACATTGTCAGTGTCGGAAGAGAAATTTTCGTTTTGATCTGTTAGGTAGTCTGAAATCTGCCTTCTACTACTCTTGCTAAACACTAATAGTGACTTTATCGCATAGGACGGGCCACCTCCCCACTCTGCCCTGACTGTCAGCTCGAAGACACCGACGAGCACCGTCTTACGTGCCCCCTGAAACAAAACGTATGGCTCCTCATCCAACGAATCGTGGGCTTTTACCTCCGTGCCCCGCCAACGACGGTAACCCCGGATTTCCTGTTGTTGCCCCAGACATTTCACTACCCTCTTGCTAAGCACCATACCCTAATCTGGTTTCGAGGACAAGCTTTAGAATATCTCTTTCAGAATGGTCCGCATACAGTCCTTGACTTCTGGTACAAAGTTGTAACCGCGCACAGCACCCTCATCCGAAAACCATCTTACCGACAAACTTTCGCTGGTTATCTCCGCAGCGTCTTCCTTGACCCCTCTCAAAGTTGGGGTGTACCATGCCTACCTGTCACATGATGCACCACCCTTATCACTCTGCAGCGGAGTGTGGGCTGATACGAAATTTCCTGGCAGATTAAAACTGTGTGCCCGACCGAGACTCGAACTCGGGAACTTTGCCTTTCGCAGGGAAGTGCAGGAGAGCTTCTGCGAAGTTTGGAAGGTAGGAGACGAGGTACTGGCGGAATTAAAGCTGTGAGGACGGGGCGTAAGTCGTGTTTGGGTATCTCAGTTGGTAGAGCACTTGCCCGCGAAAGGCAAAGGTCCCGAGTTCGAGTCTCGGTCTGGCACACAGTTTTAATCTGCCAGGAAGTTTCATATCAGCGCACACTCCGCTGCAGAGTGAAAATTTCATTCTGGAAACATCCCCCAGGCTGTGGCTAAGCCATGTCTCCGCAATTGTACTTTCTTCCAGGAGTGCTAGTTCTGCAAGGTATGCAGGAGAGCTCCTGCGAAGTTTGGAAGGTAGGAGAAGAGGTACTGGCGAAATTAAAGCTGTGAGGACGGGGCGTAAGTCGTGCTTGGGTATCTCAGTTGGTAGAGCACTTGCCCGCGAAAGGCAAAGGTCCCGAGTTCGAGTCTCGGTCCGGCACACAGTTTTAATCTGCGAGGAAGTTGCACCATAACTGTTGTACAACAGATGCTATTAATTTCGCACTCTCACATTTACCTGACTTTCAAAATTTGTGAACATCCAGAATGTACATCTACGAGCCGCCACTGGTTAATATCGTTTCATTAAACATGTCGGTTTAGAGCTACTGTTTTTTTCTTGACGACAAGCCACAAGGTGGGCCCCTCCAGTCGCTACACTCCGTCTTTCGTCTCTCCTACCATTAGTCTGAGCTGTGGCGGGACGTGACCGTGGCCTCGCCAGAACTATGTCCCTGAAACTGTTACCGCCAGACCCCACTGCAAGTAAGAAATTTCGCTTTTACTCAGTGGCGTAACGACGCTGTTAATATATAACAAACAACGGTATCAACTTCGCCTAGTTGCGATTGACCACTGAGTCCCCTACTTGGACTGTTTCAAACACAAGAGAGGTGATCAACCACCTGTTCCCAAGCGACTGGTGGATATAGGGATTCGATCCTCAGCTACACCCACTAAGGCATACAGAACACTGTCTTAATGCTTCGATATCGTGATTACAACCGCCAATCGACAGTTGAACATTCCAGTTCAGGAAAAAATAATTTGTTACACACCTGGTATTTTCCTCCTGCAATAAATACACTGAAGAGCCAAAGAAAGTGCTTAATATCGTGTAGGATAGCACGCAAAAGTGCCTCAACACGACGTGACATGGTCTCGACTAACATCTGAAGTAGCGCTGGAGGCAACTTACACCATGAATCCTGCAGGGCTGTCTGTGGAGAACTCTTGTGAGCAGCACGTTGTAAGGCATCCCGTATATGCCCCATAACGTTCATGTTGGGGAGTTTGGTGGCCAGCGGAAGTGTTTAAACTCAGAAGAGGGTTCCCAGAGCCAGTCTGTAGCAATTCTGGACGTATGGGATGTCGCATTGTCCTGCTGGAATTGCCCAAGTCCGTCGGAAAGCACAATGTACATGAATGGATCAGGTGATCAGACAGGATGCTTACGTGTCACCTGTCAGAGTCGTATCTAGACGTATGTCCCAAATCGCTCCCCAACTGCATACACCCCACACCATTACAGAGCTTTCAACAGCTTGAAGAGTCTCCTGCTGACATGCAGTGTCCATGGATTCATGAGGTTGTCTCCATACCCGTACACGTCGATCCGCTCGATACAATTTGGAACGAGACTCGTCCGACCAGGCAGCATGTTTCCAGCCATCAACAGCCCAGTGTCGGTGTTGACGGGCCCAGGCGAGGCGTAAAGGTTTGTGTCGTGCTGTCATCAAGGGTACACGAGTGGGCCTTCTGCTCCGAAAGCCCATATCAATGATGTTTTTTTGAATCGTCTGCACGCTGATGGACGAGCATTGAAATCTGCAGCAATTTGGAGAAGGGTTGCACTTCTGTCACGTTGAACGATTTTCAGTCGTCGTTGGTCCCTTTCTTGCAGGATCCTTTTCCGGCATCAGCGATTTCGGACATCTGATGTTTTACCGGACTCCTGGAAAAGCGACTGTGTAAAGAACAGGCCGGTTATAGGGCACAACGCAGTTGTGTTGATCTTATTAACACTTTTAGGATCAAAGCAAAGAATTCCAAGCAACCATGTATCTGGCATTCATTGATTTTCAAAAGGGCTTCGCTTCCGTGAAACATAAAGTGCTCTGGAAGGTGTTGCGGAAGTATGACATACCACAGAAGATCTTAGAATCATAAAAGACCTATAAGATGGCTAGAAATGTTGCGTACTCCACAAGGGAAATATGTCAGAGCCTATAAAAGTAACAACTGGTGTCCGGCAGGGTTGCATTTTATCACCGACACTTTTTCTACTTGTTGTAGACTCAGTTGTGAGAAGAGCCACAGCAGGTAGGAGACGAGGAATCCAGGTGGGGGATCCACAAACGTCTGGAGGATTTGGATTTTGCAGACGACATAGTTTTATTAGGTCAAAGGCTGACTGATATGCAACCTAAATAAACTTGCTGAAAGAAGAAGCAGAGACTGCTGGCCTCAAATACAAGCAAAACAAAGGAAATGAAAGTAAATTCAGGGAACATGGAGGTGCCACTGTTATTAGGGGAGCAGCGGGTGGCGACTGTCAACTCATTCCTGTATCTGGGTAGTATAGTGACGGAAGATGGTGGAGCTGGAGATTATGTGAAAAACCGCATTAAAAAGGCAAATGCTGCCTTCATACAATTGTATCCAATATGGAAAAATAGAAATATCACGTACAAAACAAAAATCCGTATTTTTAATACAAATGTGAAGGCTGTCCTTCTGTACACCAGTGAAAGCTGGAAAATGCATAAAAAGATAACATCCCAGATACAAAGCTTCATAAAAAATGGTTCAAATGGCTCTGAGCACTATGGGACTTAACATCTGTGGTCATCAGTCCCACAGAACTTAGAACTACTTAAACCTAACTAACCTAAGGACATCACACACAACCATGCCCGAGGCAGGATTCGAACCTGCGACCGTAGCGATTACGCGGCTCCAGATTGAAGCGCCTAGAACCGCACGGCCATACCGGCCGGCTACAAAGCTTCATAAATAGGTGTCTTCGACGCATCATGATTATCCGGTGGCCAGGAAAAATATGTAATGAGGAGCTGTGGCAAATAACAAACTAGATACCTATAGAAGACCAGATAAGAGAGAGAAAGTGAGGTGGGTTGGGGCACACCTTGAGAAAACCAGATAGAGCCATCGAGAAAAAAGCATTGGAATGGAATCCCCAGGGAACAAGGCAGGTGGCAGTTGAGGCTAAATAACGAAAAGTGTGAGGTGATCCACATGAGTTCCAAAAGAAATCCGTTGGAATTCGATTACTCGATAAATAGTACAATTTTCAAGGCTGTCAATTCAACTAAGTACCTGGGTGTTGAAATTACGAACAACTTCAGTTGGAAAAACCACATAGATAATATTGTGGGGAAGGTGAGCCAAAGGTTGCGTTTCATTGGCAGGACACTTGGAAGATGCAACAAGTCCACTAAAGAGACAGCTTACACTACACTCGTTCGTCCTCTGTTAGAATATTGCTGCGCGGTGTGAGATCCTTACCAGGTGAGATTGACGGAGGACATCGAAAGGGTGCAAAAAAGGGCAGCTCGTTTTGTATTATCACGTAATAGGGGAGAGAGTGTGGCAGATATGATACACGAGTTAGGATGGAAGTCATTAAAGCAAAGACGTTTTTCGTCGCGGCGAGATCTATCTACGAAATTTCAGTCACCAACTTTCTCTTCCGAATGCGAAAATATTTTGTTGAGCCCATCCTACATACGTAGGAATGATCATAAAAATAAAATAAGAGAAATCAGAGCTCGAACAGAAAGGTTTAGGTGTTCGTTTTTCCCGCGCGCTGTTCGGGAGTGGAATGGTGGAGAGATAGTATGATTGTGGTTCGATGAACCCTTTGCCAAGCACTTAAATGTGAATTGCGAAGTAGTCATGTAGATGTAGATGTAGATGTAGATGTAGAGGAAGACGTATGGGCACATGGAAGTGCACAGTGGAAGGGGAAGCAAAAAGAGTTGGCAAAACCTGGACAGAATTGAACCAATGGCCAAAGACAGACACGGATGGCGAGCTCTTCTGGATGCCCTATGCCCCCACAGGGACCAAGGGAATTAAGTCAAGTGATACTCACGGTACACTCGTGAAATGCTCGTACGGGAAAATCCCCACCTCATTTCTGCCTCGCCATCGCTCCTGCGTCGACTGTAACACCACTTCAGTTTTGATAACCTTTCGTTGTTGCACCGGTAACAGATCTAATAACTGCGTCATACACTTGTCTTATACAGGGTGTTACAAAAAGGTACGGCCAAACTTTCAGCAAACATTCCTCACACACAAAGAAAGAAAATATGTTATGTGGACATGTGTCCGGAAACGCTTAGTTTCCATGTTAGAGCTCATTTTAGTTTCGTCAGTATGTACTGTACTTCCTCGATTCACCGCCAGTTGGCCCAATTGAAGGAAGGTAATGTTCACTTCGGTGCTTGTGTCGACATGCGACTCATTGCTCTACAGTATTACCATCAAGCACGTCACTACGTAGCATCGACAGGTTAGTGTTCATCACGAACTTGGTTTTGCAGTCAGTGCAATGTTTGCAAACGCGGAGTTGGCAGATGCCCATTTGATGTATGGATTAGCACGGGGCAATAGCCGTGGCGCGGTACGTTTGTATCGAGACAGATTTCCAGAACGGTGTCCCGACAGGAAGACGTTCGAAGCAATTGATCGGCGTCTTAGGGAGCACGGAACATTCCAGCCTATGACTCGCGACTGGGGAAGACCTAGAACGACGAGGACACCTGCAATGGACGAGGCAATTCTTCGTGCAGTTGACGATAACCCTAATGTCAGCGTCAGAGAAGTTGCTGCTGTACAAGGTAACCTTGACCACGTCACTGTATGGAGAGTGCTACGGGAGAACCAGTTGTTTCCGTACCGTGTACAGCGTGTGCAGGCACTATCGGCAGCTGATTGGCCTCCACGGGTACACTTCTGTGAATGATTCATCCGACAATGTGTCAATCCTCATTTCAGTGCAAGTGTTCTCCTTAAGGATGAGGCTTCATTCCGACGTGATCAGATTGTAAATTTTCACAATCAACATGTGTGGCCTGACGAGAATCCGTACGCAATTGTGCAATCACGTCATCAACACAGATTTTCTGTGAACGTTTGGGCAGGCATTGTTGGTGATGTCTCGATTGGGACCCATATTCTTCCACCTACGCTCAATGGAGCACGTTATCATGATTTCATTCGCGATACTCTACCTGCGCTGCTAGAACGTGTGCCTTTACAAGTACGACACAACATGTGGTTCATGCAGGATGGAGCTCCTGCACATTTCAGTCGAAGTTTTCGTACGCTTCTCAACAACAGATTCGGTGACCGATGGATTGGTAGAGGCGGACCAATTCCGTGGCCTCCACGCTCTCCTGACCTCAACCCTCTCGACTTGCATTTATGGGGGCATTTGAAAGCTCTCGTCTACGCAACCCCGGTACCAAATGTAGAGACTCTTCGTGCTCGTATTGTGGACTGCTGTGATACAATACGCCATTCTCCAGGGCTCCATCAGCGCATCAGGGATTCCATGCGACGGAGGACATTTTGAACATTTCCTGTAACAAAGTGTTTGAAGTCACGCTGGTACGTTCTGTTGCTGTGTGTTTCCATTCCATGATTAATGTGCTTTGAAGAGAAGTAATAAAATGAGCTCTAACATGGGAAATAACATATTTTCTTTCTTTGTGTGTGAGGAATGTTTCCTGAAAGTTTGGCCGTACCTTTTTGTAACACCCTGTATATTCGTTGCCGACCGCAGCGCCGTATTCTGCCTGTTGACATATCTGGCGTTTCCGCATACGTAAGTGAAAAAGAAGTAAATCACAGATCGACCAATGCTCTCAATTAAAACTTCGGTTCTCTCTGCGTGAATTATCAAAATCACTTCAGAAATGTTAATGTTTTCAAGTCTTATAGATTACGAAATACTGCGGTTTCAAGGAAACGTTTCAAGTAATTGTCAAAGTACCTTGGATATGGGAGCGCGAAATGCTTTCTATTGAATGTAACATAGAATGTCAAATCAAATACCTCTCTGATGTCTAATTTCCAGACTGTTATTTTATTGGGGTACCAATTTCGGCGATATATTACGCCATCTTCATGTCCCTTGATCGACGTGTAGGAAGATTCCAACCTCGGTTCTGATCAAAACAGGGGCCAGTATTCAACGATTCGTATCTGTGGATGGCGTAATATATCGCCGAAACTGGTAGAGCAATAAAATCACATTTTGGAAATTAGACGACTGAAAGGTGTTAGATTTCAGTACTGAATAGCCGTGTCCCGCAACCGTCTGTGAAAAGATAAAATACAGAGACTAGAATTTAACACTGTCGTTAAGAATTGTTTACATATACGGGGTGTTCAAAAAGTCTCTCCGCAGTGCCGTATGATTATTAGCCGCGCGTGCCGCATGTTGCAGTGAATATACTGAAATGAACTCAGTGAAATACAAGTTATTAATTTATTGAATATTCATTTTTATTTACAAATTTTCACATTAAATGTTGAAAGTGCCCCCTTTGTTGTTGAATACACAATTCAATTCGTCTAATCATGTTTACAAACACGATCTGTCACATTTCTTCTGTAACAGAAGCTGTGAAAGTGGATACTGTAGTTTTCAATTCATCGATGGATTTTGGACGGTTTTTATACACGGTTGCTTTCGCTGCACCCCAGAAGAAAAAGTCAGGTGGTGTTAGGTCAGGTGATCGTGGAGGCTAAACTCCCTGTGAAATTATGCGATCACCAAAGACATCAGCAAGCAGTGACGTTGAAACGCGATCTGTATACGCTTTTGCACCATCTTGTTGAAAATAACCGTTCATTATTTCACTTAACACGAGTTCTCCTATGAATGAGTACAGAATATCACTGCAGTATCTTTCTGCGTTTACTGTTTCGTTGAAAAATATGGGACCCACAATCCGACGTCTAGAAATTGCAATCCAAACTCCTATTTTCACAGAATAAATTGGTTCCTCTTGAAGTGAAGGCGAAGTGAAAAGGCTAGCTCGTCGTCTCAAAGGCATATGGAACCAAGTTAAACGCAGCAATTTTAAAACCACCCAAAAACAGCTAGAATGCGGCAACAAAGGCACTACACTGCCTCAATATAAACCCGGTGATCTGGTATTGTTCCGAAATCCCATGGTAAAAGAAAGGGACGAACTAAAAAGTTCACTCCACGTTACGAGGGCCCCTTCCCTCTATTACGCATCACCTCCCCGGTGAACGCCGTAATCCAGTTACCGTATCGTACTGCACTATAATCCGTTCATCATAAGAATGAATCAGATCCAAACAAACACAAACGCGATGATTGGACAGAAGCCGTAACTCACGTACAATGGTGTTGTTACTCTCTTGAAAGTAGGTCCTACTTATGTATTAGATGCCTTATTACTAACTTACGTCAAATAAAACTTTGTTGTTGTTGTTGTGGTCTTCAGTTCTGAGACTGGTCTGATGCAGTTCTCCATGCTACTCTGTCCTGTGCAAGCTTCTTCACCTCCCAGTACCTACATCCTTTTGAAACTGCGTAGTGTATTCATCTCTTGGTCTCCCTCTGCGATTTTTACCCTCCACGCTGCCCCCCAATACTAAATTGGTGATCCCTTGATGCCTCAGAACATGTCCTACCAACCGATCCCTTCTTCTAGTCAAGTTGTGCCACAAACTTCTCTTCTCCCCAATTCTGTTCAATACCTCCTCATTAGTTATGAGATCTACCCATCTAATCTTCAGCATTCTTCTGTAGCACCACATTTCGAAAGCTTCTATTCTCTTCTTGTCCACACTATTTATCATCCATGTTTCACTTCCTTACATGGCTACACTCTATACAAAAACTTTCAGAAACGACTTCCTGACACTTAAATCTATACTCGATGTTAAGAAATTTCTCTTCTTCACAAACGCTTTCCTTGTCATTGCCAGTCTACATTTTATATCCTCTCTACTTCGACCATCATCAGTTATTTTGCTCTCCAAATAGCAAAACTCCTTCACTACTTTAAGTGTCTCATTTCCTAATCCAATTCCCTCAGCACACCCGACTTAATTCGACTACATTCCATTATCCTCGTTTTGCTTTTGTTGATGTTCATCTTATATCCTCCTTTCAAGACACTATCCATTCCGTTCAACTGCTCTTCCAAGTCCTTTGCTGTCTCTGACAGAATTACAATGCCATCGGCAAACCTCAAAGTTTTTATTACTTCGCCATGGATTTTAATACCTACTCCGAATTTTTCTTTTGTTTCCTTCACTGTTTGCTCAATATAAAGATTGATTAAAATAGGGGAAAGGCTATAACCCTGTCTCACTCCCTTCCCAACCACTGCTTCCCTTTCTTGTCTCTCGACTCTTATAACTGCCATCTGGTTTCTGTACAAATTGTAAATAGCCTTTCGCTCCCTGTATTTTACCCCTGCCACCTTCAGAATTTGAAAGAGAGTATTCCAGTCAACATTGTCAAACGCTTTCTCTAAACTTTAAGATATTCAAATGTATTAACAGCCTTCAACGTTTTTCTTAATCACGCTTTGGCTGTGTAGTTTTTATTTCAAAAATCGTCTACAGTCACTGTGTCTGCAACGTTGTGCTCTGATTGTCGCGCTGTTACTGCGCAGTATGGAAATGGCTGTGGCTGCTTTCTGTTCCGTGGTGAAACACGGTTAAAAAGTGCCGAGAAATAGTCTGTTCCTAACGTTTTTCATAAATTTACGGAGATAATCGGCTTTGAAGTTTTCCCAGCGTTGTGTACACTGCAGATGACAAACAATATCAAATGGAATGTGTATCGCAGTCGGTAACATAATGGACTGTATACTAAATCCGATCATTCGTGTGTTCAGATCTCTGCAGCATCAACTTTTTTTCTCGTTCAATTTGAAATACCTACATCTCGAAATTAAAAAAAATCATCATAATTTTCTATGAATAATGCACGTCATCTTGTTTCTAATCACATATTGGACGCGAAATTCCTGTTTCCATTTCAAATACAAATTCTTGATTATCGATTTTTTATGAAAGACTGTTGATAAAAGTTGTTTAAATTAACATAACAATTTAATTACTTAAGGCAAAAATGAAAAACCAAATCCTCTTTATTTGGACTAGGTCCATCGTTTCATACCACAGATGTAGATAAGTATCGTAGAAACATGAAAAACAATCATGACGCGACCCCACCTAGCAACAAAAAACCAACGTCATATTATGGTCCGCCGGCCGGTGTGGCCGAGCGGTTCTAGGCGCTTCAGTCTGGAACCGCGCGACCGCTACGGTCGCAGGTTCGAATCCTGCCTCGGGCATGGATGTGTGTGAAGTTCTTAGGTTAGTTAGGTTTAAGTAGTTCTAAGTTCTAGGGGACTGATGACCTCAGAAGTCAAGTCCCATAGTGCTCAGAGCCATTTGAACCATATCGCAGTCGGTTTGTTGTCCCACGCAACAATTGTCCCCCAAGCTTTTCAGCTCCTATCATACTTTCGGGGTTATTCTTGGTGGGAATAGTTAGTGACTCACTCTGTACAACAAGAAACTAATAAAGACAAGCTTAGTCTCGTCAGCTTATAGGCGACAAGGCCATAAGCGTGTCACTAAAGATTTCTACACCAGAGTATCATTTACCGACTGCCTGGTAAACGTCTTTCCACCCTCGTAGCAGGAAAGACAGCCAGAAACGGCGAGCGACGTCACATTGTCGCCCGCGCGTCGAGCTTCGAATGCGCGCCGGCTCCCCCGCCACTTCCAGCTCTAACAAGTGGAGGCCGCCAATTGTGAAATTCAGATTCAATTCATACTGCGCATAACAAAAGCTCATGGCCAGAGGTGTAATGTGGCAAAGCACCAAGATGCACTTCTCAGCCGTTGTCGAGAAAATCGACAGTTACAAGAAACCGTTGCGGTGAAATACGCTCAACGATTAATAATTATCGACAGCGTCATGGCGCAGCGGTAAGCGCTCGAGTTCGTAATCCGAAGGTCGCCGGATTGAATCTCGCGCCATACAATTTTTTTTTTTTTTTTAGTATTTGTTTTTTGTTATTCAAATGTGTGTATACACACACACACACACATATATATATATATATATATATATATATATATATATATATATATATATATATGTATATATATATATAATTCCCGGCAATCAGTTGCAACAATTATGCATATAATAAGTTGTTGAAAGTCGTTTGTCGTGGAAAAACTGGCGACTTCGAACATCATTATGTTTTCCGCAAACAGAGTTGTATTTCACAAATGTTATTCTACATCTACATCTACATTGATACTCCGCAAGCCACCCAACGGTGTGTGGCGGAGGGCACTTTACGTGCCGCTGTCATTACCTCCCTTTCCTGTTCCAGTCGCGTATGGTTCGCGGGAAGAACGACTGTCTGAAAGCCTCCGTGCGCGCTCTAATCTCTCTAATTTTACATTCGTGATCTCCTCGGGAGGTATAAGTAGGGGGAAGCAATATATTCGATACCTCATCCAGAAACGCACCCTCTCGAAACCTGGCGAGCAAGCTACACCGCGATGCAGAGCGCCTCTCTTGCAGAGTCTGCCACTTGAGTTTATTAAACATCTCCGTAACGCTTTCACGGTTACCAAATAACCCTGTGACGAAACGCACCGCTCTTCTTTGGATCTTCTCTATCTCCTCCGTCAGACCGATCTGGTACGGATCCCACACTGATGAGCAATACTCAAGTATAGGTCGAACGAGTGTTTTGTAAGCCACCTCCTTTGTTGATGGACTACATTTTCTAAGGACTCTCCCAATGAATCTCAACCTGGTACCCGCCTTACCAACAATTAATTTTATATGATCATTCCACTACAGAAGTAACTGCTACCAGTGTTTGTTCCGCTATCATATAATCATACAATAAAGGATCCTTCTTTCTATGTATTCGCAATACATTACATTTGTCTATGTTAAGGGTCAGTTGCCACTGCCTGCACCAAGTGCCTATCCGCTGCAGATCTTCCTGCATTTCGCTACAATTTTCTAATGCTGCAACTTCTCTGTATACTACAGCATCATCCGCGAAAAGCCGCATGGAACTTCCGACACTATCTACTAAGTCATTTATATATATTGTGAAAAGCAATGGTCCCATAACACTCCCCTGTGGCACGCCACTTCATAAAGTTAACCACGTATAGTTAACGGAAGACGTAGAAACGATATTCCGAAACGAATACGTATAGCGTAAGCCAAACGTTCGAATTAGAATAGAGGCCCCACGAACACAAATTTGCTGTGGCAGGTATGAAATATAGACTCCGTTACTCGCTCGTTACACTCGAAGGACAGATGTTGAATGGGCCGAAACGAGCCGCCGCATAACAGCGTAGTTGCCTGCTAACTTCGAAAGAAGGTAGATGCGGTCCCTAGCGCAACTTATAACATTGTCGAAAATCAGTGCGGACGGGAGAGCTTTGGTACACCTGTTAAAAAAGACGGGAAAATGGAGGCGGTACAATTGGAGAGCGATCCGCCTTCAGCAACATGCATAAGCTATTCATTAATACTTTATATATATATATATATATATATATATATATATATATATATATATATATATATATATATATTTGAATTACAAAAAACTAAGAATAAAAAAAAAATTGCATGGCGCGAGATTCGATCCGGCGACCTTCGGATTACGAACTCGAGCGCTTACCGCTGCGTCACAACGCTGTAGAAAATCATTAATCGTCGAGAGTATTTCACCGCAACGGTTTCTTTTAACTGTCGATTTTCTCGACAACGGCTGAGAAGTGCATCTTGGTGCTTTGCCACATTACACCTCTGGCCATGAGCTTTTATTATGCGCAGTATGAATCGAATCTGAATTTCACAATTGGCGGCCTCCCCTTGTAAGCGGCGGCCGTCGCTCTGGGGCTAGGCGCAAATTGAGACACTTACAGCACGTGTGACGTGACACGGCACTACAGCGCGACACGCACGTGCCGCACGGCTCGCGCGGCTGCAGCGCATACTGCGACGCGTACACCGTACTTCGCACGCGCCGGCTGGCGGCGCTCTGCGCTCACAGAACCGAAGCGCGCGCAACCTCTTATCTTTCTCAGACGATTTTACACAAACTGTTCACTGAAAATATTTGATTTTTGGCTTACTTGTAGCGTTATATGTCAGCTTCGTGATGAAGTGCCCATTAACTCGCTAATGACCATTCTTATTGTGATGCACACATTTTAGTAAGACACTACGCAACACTCAAAAAGTTTGAAACGAAAATTAGGGGTCGCTATGATTTTTCGTTTGGTGCGTATTACACCATATGTTGCCACGTATGAAATTTAGCTAACATGCTGAATTTTTGTTTAGATTTCGGAGGAGGTCTCTATCTGCCTCCAATCTCCGAGAAAATGGATCGCATGTAGCGCGCTCACTTCCGATCTCACGCCCATGAGAATGAAATACTCGCAACATCTCTCAAATCTCCTAAACCGCTCGAGACATCGAAACGAAAGTTTGGCGAATGATAGCACACAAGGAGGAGAGTGTTTTGCCAATTCTTAAACGCTCGGAACTTTCTTACCTATGGCGATATATCAGTACTTATACTTCCCTTTTTATTTATTTCACTCCAGTAACCGTAATTTTTTAAGAGTTATCGACAGCTAGCGAAACAAGAGCTTCCTAGTATGAAAGTAAACATGAAATTTCTTCTTTTATGTTACTTCAAACCGACAATATGAGGTTTTTCGTAAGCTGTTGAGCTCTGTGATTGCCAATTACCTGCTTAATGAGGCACTTCCTTTCGGAATCCTGTCTCAACAGCTGCTATGAGATGAGTTTGGCAAATTACACTGTGACAAAGGAAGTACAATTAAACCATTCACCAATAGAAATGTGGCCGTTACTCACAAACGGTGATGCCTCTTCGAATGAGAAAAGATTAACAACCCACACAAAAATAATTGACAATTCCATTGGAATCTTGGTGCAATCAACGTAACCCACCAAATTTTTAACACTGAGCGACTGGAATGGAAACTTATCCAAGATTTTATTCCTTCTCTTGATCTGAGCAGTATTTAAAATAATGACGAGCGTTCCTTCACTTGGAATGATGGGCACATGCCAGATACTGTTTACTCACCTAGGGCTTGCCAAACTGACAAATCGTGATCGCGAATAAAATAATTGTTATTGAGAAAAATAAACAAATGATCTGCCGCACAACACAATGGTCAGTGTATTGTCAGCAGCGGAGGATAACGCACGCGACAGGAATGCACAAGCTAGCCATGTGTGCCTTGTGAGCTGGAGTTCGAAAAACATTGTCATGAAAGTAGATCTGCCTTTGTCAGCAGTACGTTTCAACAAATTAAATATATGTAATCATAACACTCTTTTAGGATATTTCTACTTTCGTAATAATACCGACCATTTTCTTAATTTGTGTAGCCTGTTGTTGTATAATTAGTTTGTTAATGCTGATAACGTCCATGCAACAATTGAAATGCTTTTTCTCATCACGGCGAACCAATTAAAACATTGTTATTTGTGACTGTTTTTCGACTGTTTCTAGCTTGTAGTGGAAATGTGATGTTCACATGCATGTAGTACAGTGTGTCGTATTACATCCATATCAGAGTAAACACAGTGAGACTTCCATACTAAAGATCTTGGACGCTTTTTACCAGGAGCACAAAGGAATCACACCTGTGGAGATTATCCCTTTCTAAATTTTTGTAACAGATCGTACAAATACGCTTGCATACTAGGCAGCGAGAAGATAACCTTGCTTTACTTTCCTGCCTCGATTCTTAATCACATGATTTTATAATATTCCTTGCTTCCTTATTCACTACCCTCTGTTCCTTCTTGCGATCTGAAAACATCACGGAGGCATATGGTGCAATTCCAGCGGCCAATGACTCATCAGTTACCGAAGTATACGTTTTTCTTGGCAGAAGAAAAACAAAGCAAAACTATACAGATATAAATAACAGAAAAGTATAATGTACTAACGAAGAAAGATGGAGCGTTTAAATGGCGAAAAACGAAACACTATCCAAAGGCAATAAAATTTAGTATACAGTAAGGTAAAATTTATCGTACGGGCAATACTACCACTGCTCATATGCGTCGTTCCGATGTGAGCATATGGCAGGGCTACTTTTCCGCTCCCCGCCTCAAATTTCCCACGGTGCTAGCGAGGCACGCCCGACGCGCGGCGCGAGAAACTGTGCCGCAACCGCAACGCCGCGCGACCTGGCGCAGGCGCGCGTCGCGTCCCAGTCGCGTCGCGTCGCAGTTTCCGCGGCCCCATTTGAACCTGTGGAGTTACAAAAACGCGCGCTGCGCTGCGTCGCGCCAAACGCGCTATACGCGTCTCTATTTGCGCCTAGCCTGACGTCACACGGCGCTCAGCTGTCGGGCCACGCACGTGTCCGCTTGTCGTTTACGACCTGCACACGTGTGCTTTCTTGTAATAACCGGAGTGCACCGGAGGATTAGCCCCCTTCTTAAAACATACCCTTTATCCCAACCTGACAGAAAATTATTAAAGGTACAGTTAAAACATAAATTCCATTATCAAATAAACGGTTACGAAATTGCCTAATGGTTAAACTAAGTCCAATGTTAGACTACCCACCTGAAACCACTCTGCACAATCCGCCATATCAGTCCTGGCACAGAAGCTAATAGCTTTCATTGGATAAAGGAAAATATTTCTAGTTTCTCACGCAACCTGACTCCATTGTGTGACTGAAGAAGCAGATTGGAGATGGACGTAGTTTTGAGTAAACACAAATCTACCAGCTCCGTTATAAATTTCAGTTACCACCTCCCCGCAGATTTGGCCGGATAATCTGTCACTGTAGCAGGAGTGATTGACGGAATCCATATTTTAGGAGACCGCCCGCTATGATAGACTATGTGATCAAAAGTAGTCGGACACCAACAACAACATACGTTTTTCATATTAGGTGCATTGTGCTACCACCTACAGCCAGGTACTCCATATCACCGGCCTCAGTAGACATCGTGAGAGAGCAGAATGGGGCGCTCCGCGGAACTCAAGGACTTTGAACGTGGTCCGATAGCTGGGTGCCACTTGTGTCATACGTCTGTACGCGTGATTTCCACACTCCTAAACATCCCTAGGTATACTGTTTCCGATGTGATAGTGAAGTGGAATCGTGAAGGGACACGAAAAGCACAAAAGCGTAACGGCCGACCTCGTCTGCTGACTGACAGAGACCACCGACAGTTGAAGAGGGTCGTAATGTGTAATAGGCAGACATCTATCCAGACCATCACACAGGAATTCCAAACTGCATCAGGGTCCACTGTAAGTACTATGACAGTTAGGCGGGTGGTGAGAAAACTTCGATTTCATGGTCGAGCGGCTGCTCATAAGCAACACATCATGCTGGTAAATGCCAAACGACGCCTCGCTTGGTGTAAGGAGCGTAAACACACGACGATTGAACAGTGGAAAAACGTCGTGTGGACTGACGAATCACGGCATACAATGGTGCAATACGCTTCTAGGATGTGAGTATGGCGAATGCCCAGTGAACGTCATCTGCCAGCGTGTGTAGAGTCAACATTAAAATTCGGAGGCGGTGGTGTTATGGTGTGGTCATGTTTATCATGGAGGGAGCTTGCACCCATTGTTGTTTTGCGTGGAACTATCACAGCACAGCCCTAGATTGATGTTTTAACCACCTTCTTGCCTCCTGCTGTTGAAGAGCAATTCGGTGAAGGTGATTGCGTCTTTCAACACGATCGAGCACCTGTTCATAATGTACGGCCTGAGGTGAAGTGGTTACACGACGATAACATCCATGTAATGGGCTGGTCTGCACAGAGCCCTGACCTGAATCCTATAGAACACCTTTGGGATGCTTTGGAACGCCGACTTCGTGCCAGGCATCACCGACCGACATCGATACCTCTCCTCAGTGCTGCACTCCGTGAAGAATGGGCTGCCATTCCCCTAGAAACCTTCCAGTATCTGATTGAACGTATGGCTGCGAGAATGGAAGCTGTCAGCAAGGCTAAGTGTGGGCCAACACCATATTGAATTCCTGCATTACCGATGGAGGGCGCAACGAACTTGTAAGTCATTTTGAGTCAGGTGTCCGGGTACTTTTGATGATATAGTGTAAGTCCAAAATTAGACTGCTCAGAGCTCAGCTGAAACCACTCTGCACAATCTACCATATGAATCCTAGCACACTAACTAATGCTGATAGCTTTCATTGGATAAAGGAAAGTATTTCTAGTTTCTCACGCAATCTGACTCCGTTGTGTGACTGAACAAGCAGAACCATAAAGGACGTAGTTTTGAGTAAACACAAATATACCAGCCGCACCCGGCAGGCTTCCCCTCTAATCTGTCATTTTACCAGGAGTGGTTAACGGAGATCCATATTTTTGCAAGATCGCCCTCTATGATATTAATTTTCGTGGAAATCAGAACTACATGAGAAAGACAGAGAGAGACAATATAATACATCAGTATAGTCAAATCCTGCCCGAGTATACGTACTCCTAAAACAGATTTCAAACTAAGCAGATATCGCATATTGAGATAATCGCATATTGAGATACAAATACCGCGAAGTTCTACTCAGGATACTATGCTAGTTGGCTGCTTGGGTGATTCGGGGGAGGAGGTCAAAGAGCGATGTCATCGGTCCCATCGGTTTGGGGACGAAAAAAAAATGGCTCTTAGCACTATGGGACTTAACATCTGTGGTCATCAGTCCCCTACAACTTAGAACTAATTAAACCTAACTAACCTAAGGACAGCACACACGTCCATGCCCGAGGCAGGATTCGAACTTGCGACCGTAGCAATCGCGCGGTTCCGGACTGAGCGCCTAGAGCCGCTCGGCCACCGCGGCCGGCGTTAAGGGACGGATGGGGAAGGAAGTCGGCCGTGCCCTTCAATGGAACCATCCCGGCATTTGCCTGAAGCGATAAAGGGAAATCACGGGAAACCTAAATCAGGATGGTCGGATGCAGATCTGAACCGTCGTCCTCCAGAATACGAGTCCAGTGTGCTACCGCTGCGCCACCTCGCTCGGTACCATGTAAGTAATACCAATTATCGATAGTGTTCAGTAATGCTTCGCTCAAAGTAGGGCGGTAACTGCCATTCACAACGGTAAGAGGACTCGAGCATCTAAAAGTGACTATGCGTGACAAGCTCAGCAGGCTGCAGTATTCCCAGCCGTATCCTTACGTCGCAAAACGTAGTTGAAGTGAATCTACATCTACATTTATACTCCGCAAGCCACCCAACAGTGTGTGGCAAAGGGCACTTTACGTGCCACCGTCATTACCTCCCTTTCCTGTTCCAGTCGCGTACGGTTCGCGGGAAGAACGACTGCCGGAAAGCCTCCGTGCGCCCTCGAATCCCTCTAATTTTACATTCGTGATCTCCTCGGGAGGTATAAGTAGGGGGAAGCAATATATTCGATACCTCATCCAGAAACGCACCCTCTCGAAACCTGGACAGCAAGCTACACCGCGATGCAGAGCGCCTCTCTTGCAGAGTCTGCCACTTGAGTTTGCTAAACATCTCTGTAACGCTATCACGGTTACCAAATAACCCTGTGACGAAACGCGCCGCTCTTCTTTGGATCTTCTCTATCTCCTCCGTCAACCCGACGTGGTACGGATCCCACACTGATGAGCAATACTCGAGTATAGGTCGAACGAGTGTTTTGTAAGCCACCTCCTTTGTTGATGGACTACATTTTCTAAGGACTCTCCCAATGAATCTCAACCTGGTACCCGCCTTACCAACAATTAATTTTATATGATCATCCCACTTCAAATCGTTCCGTACGCATACTCCCAGATATTTTACAGAAATAACTGCTACCAGTGTTTGTTCCGCTATCATATAATCGTACAATAAAGGATCCTTCTTTCTATGTATTCGCAATACATTACATTTGTCTATGTTATTGTCAGTTGCCACTCCCAGCACCAAGTGGCTATCCGCTGCAGATCTTCCTGCATTTCGCGTGCTTTGCATATACAGTGTGGTCCATTGATCGTGACCGGGCCAAATATCTCACGAAATAAGCATCAAACGAAAAAACTACAAAGAACGAAATTCGTCTAGCTTGAAGGGGGAAACCAGATGGCACTATGGTTGGCGCTGCCATAGATCAAACCGATATCAACTGCGTTTTTTTTAAAATAGGAACCCCCATTTTTCATTATATATTCGTGTAGTACGTAAAGAAATATGAATGTTTTAGTTGGACCACTTTTTTCGCTTTGTGATAGATGGCGCTGTAATAGTCACAAACATATGGCTCACAATTTCAGACGAACTGTTGGCAACAGGTAGGTTTTATTAAATTAAAATACAGAACGTAGGTACGTTTGAACATTTTATTTCGGTTGTTACTATGTGATACATGTACCTTTGTGAACTTATCATGTCTGAGAACGCATGCTGCCACAGCGTGGTTACCTGTAAATACCACATTAATGCAATAAATGCTCAAAATGATGTCTGTCAACCACAGTGCATTTGGCAATACGTGTAACGACATTCCTCTCAACAGCGAGTAGTTCGTCTTCCGTAATGTTCGCACATGCATTGACAATACGCTGACGCTGGTTGTCAGGCGTTGTCGGTGGATCACGATAGCAAATGTCCTTCAACTTTCCCCACAGAAAGAAATCCTAGGACGTCAGATCCGGTGAACGTGCGGGCCACGGTATGGTGCTTCGACGACCAATCCACCTGTCATGAAATATGCTATTCAATACCGCTTCAACCGCACGCGAGCTATGTGCGGGACATCCATCATGTTGGAAGTACATCGGCATTCTGTCATGCAGTGAAACATCTTGTAGTAACATCCGTAGAACATTACGTAGGAAATCGGCATACATTGCGCCATTCAGATTGCCATCGATTAAATGGGGCCAATTTTCCTTTCTCCCATAATGCCGCACCATACATTAACGCACCAAGTTGGCAGCCATCGTGGATTTTCCATTACCCAATAGTGCATATTATGCCGGTTTACGTTACCGCTGTTGGTGAATGACGCTTCGTCGCTAAATAGAACGCGTGCAAAAAATCTGTCATCGTCCCATAATTTCTCTTGTGCTCGGTGGCAGAACTGTAACGACGTTCGAAATCGTCGCCATGCAATTCCTGGTGCATAGAAATATGGTACGGGTGCTATCGACGTGGATGTAGCATTCTCAACACCGACGATTTTGAGATCCACGATTCTCGCGCAATTTGTCTTATGTGTTCTTATGTGTGTGAAATTTTATGGATTTAACTGCGAAGGTCATCAGTCCCTAAGCCCACACACTATTTAACCGAAATTTTCTTAAGGACAAACACACACACACCCATGCCCGAGGGAGAACTCGAACCTCCACCGGGACCAGCCGAACCGCAATTTGTCTGCTACTGATGTGCGATTAGCCGCGACAGCAGCTAAAACACCTACTTGGGCATCATCATTTGTTGCAGGTCGTGGTTGACGTTTCACATGTGGCTGAACACTTCCTGTTTCCTTAAATAACGTAACTATCCGGCGGACGCTCCGGACACTTGGATAATGTCGTCCAGGATACCGAGCAGCAGACATAGCACAAGCCCGTTGGGCATTTTGATCACAATAGGTATACATCAACACGATATCGATCTTTTTCCGCAATTGGTAAAGGTCCATTTTAACACGGGTAATGTATCACGAAGCAAATACCGTCCGCACTGGCGGAATGTTACGCGATACCGCGTTTGTGACTATTACAGCGCCATCCATCACAAATCGAAAAAAGTGGTCCAACTAAAATATTCATGTTTCTTTACGTACTACACGAATATGTAATAAAAATGGGGGTTCCTATTAAAAAAAAAAAAAAACGCTGTTGATATCCGTTTGACCTATGGCAGCGCCATCTAGCGGGCCAACCATAGCGCCATCTGGTTTCGCCCTTCAAGGTAGACGAGTTTCGTTGTTTGTAGTTTTTTCGTTTGACGCTTAATTCGTGAGATATTTGGCCAGGTCACTACAAATGGTTGGTTGGTTGGTTGTTTTGGGGAAGGAGACCAGACAGCGTGGTCATCGGTCTCATCGGATTAGGGAAGGATGGGGAAGGAAGTCGGCCGTGCCCTTTCAGAGGAACCATCCGGCATTTGCCTGGAGCGATTTAGGGAAATCACGGAAAACCTAAATCAGGATGGCCGGACGCGGGATTGAACCGTCGTCCTCCCGAATGCACTACAAATGGACCACGCTGTATAACGATAACAAAAAGCCATCGAGTACTACAAGTCGATATTGATTCCACCTCTGCGCCAACGAGCCAGATATATTCTCTAACGTTTCTCAGTCGAGTGACTACTGTTTCGTCGTAGCGAGCCCGGGCGAGCAGCTGGTGCTCCGGAGGTATGCCCGCTACGGACGCGATATCGGAGCCTGCTGACTGTAGCACATGCCATAGGTATCACGCGGTGCCACATCGACTCTGCCGAGCCTCGCTTCGCTGCAGCGTCCAGCTCCTCTATATAACGCAGTTAGAAAACTTTGGAATACGCGCACAATATTCCTTTTCCACACCAAAATAGCGTACTGATTTTACCACCACAGTTATATGTGTCCTCAAAAAAAAAAAAATAAAAATAAAAATAAAAATAAAAAAAAATAAAAAAAAATAAAAATAAAAAATAAATTAAAAAGTAATAAAAAATAATCGCTTCAAGCTACTTTTCATGATTTGCACGCTGACTTGCGGTTTTCGGATTTCAAGGTAAGTTCGTCGCTGGAAAAACAACTGCAGCCCTCTGTGAAAATCTTCGACGCAGCGTAACAGCTCGTAGGGTATTGCAGGTAGTGTAGCGACCCTTTTTTCTATCCCGACTTCCGTATCTTTGAACGAAAGTAGGTATGTTAATTTATCTATACATTGACTGGTATTGAGGGGTTTTGTTTTATCCCGGCTAGTTCTTAAATTAACCCCAGTGAGTCACTACACGTATTGTCTTCCCAGCTCTGAAGGAAAACACCATAAGAAAATTTATACTAGTGCTTTCAAGAGATTCTCGTTCACTTGTTTCAGTTACTAGTCTGCAGTTTATTCTTGGTGAAAATCACGTAACCTAATTATTTATGAACCTAAATCGAAGTAAAGTTCGAGACGAATAGTCAGTTTCAGATTAACACGTTATTTTATTTAACAATAATTATTAATAAATCAGTTCATTCACACGATCGCATTCAAAGGGGTTCTTTGAATAAGTATCTAATCTGGAATCCCGTCAATATCAGAGATACTAAACAATGTTCTACCACTTTCGATAAAACGATTGTTCCTGTTTAATATCCATAATCTGTCACGAACTATGATTACTAGTCGCGTGAAGTAAAGCTTTTCCACTATCACAATACAAAGTACGAATCTGTTCGAAAATCGTTAATTCCGTAAAATATTTAAATCTTCACACGAAGTGACGTTAAAGTCAGAGAGATTATTGATCACCTCCCCGTTCCTCTAATATGACAAAAGTTCTAATTCTGATCTGAAATTAATGCTTCCCAAAAAACAATCTCGTCGCGATTTATTCTTGCGCCCTGGTTTAATAAAGCTCCTATTGTTGCTTCCTAAAGCTGTACGTCCTAATTGACTTCGAACAGACTAGATGATAGAGACTGGAGTATCATACTTGCGTCCGCAGCTCGTGGTCGTGAGGTAGCGTTCTCGCTTCCCGCGCCCGGGTTCCCGGGTTCGATTCCCGGCGGGGTCAGGGATTTTCTCTGCCTCGTGATGACTGGGTGTTGTGTAATGCCCTTAGGTTAGTTAGGTTTAAGTAGTTCTAAGTTCTAGGGGACTGATGACCATAGATGTTAAGTCCCATAGTGCTCAGAGCCATTTGAACCATCATAATTGCAATGTATGTGTATTTATACTTTAGTAAACGCTATCTTTGGTGTTCAAGACCTACGTTCTGTGACTATAACATTGATTTTTCATATATAAGAATAACTAATAATTTAACCATTTCTATCGTTTCCCCCCCCCCCCCCCTCCCATGCTTCCAAAATTTATGATTAAAATTCTTTTCTTTTTCTATTGTATTTCTACTGTAGATTTCCCTCTATTTGTCTCTTATTTCTATTTCGTAAATTACTACTTGTGGAGGGGCTTGGGACATTTTTTGAATTTATATTTCGAGGGCATGGGAGCTAATTTGGGAGCTATTTTGGTTTATTAACACCGAGAGGCATTGTAGGTGTTACAGTAGGTTGAATAAATCACCGCAGAGGTCGTCAATGAGGACTTACGGTAACAAAAAGTACTGACACAAGGAAACAAAACACGTAATGATACAAGATCACCAATGAATATGTCGCCCAGTATTAAAGCACTGGAGAGAGGCAAAGGTTGTCAAGAAGATCGTGTCACAGCATAAGCAGAAGTAATATCGGAATTCATGACGCGCCTTAAGGTATAAGGAGGACAGTCAGGCGCGCATTGCTCGTTAGTTTCACGTGAACCTATAAGCAGAACTAAGATAACGAGAGAGAATGTATCATGACAGCTCCTGCTCTAGCTACTACTGAGAAATATATGTGAAAATGTTTATTGTATTTAATGTAGGATTCTGGACCTCCACCTGCATGTATTTGTGTTTCATTATGTATTTATGTATTTCATCTGGCAGTCTACCCGTTCTCTCTGAGCATGCCTCCGAATTTTGAAATGTATTTTTATTTTATTATGTCATGTATGAAAATGCTCAGTGCAATTAGAGTACGCACAAACTGAGGTATTGAGAAGTAGCAGATATATGTAATTCATATTATTGTAACTTTGCTCATTTGAAAACAGCACTTGTGGAAAACATTCCAAATCCGAGGGCTTACCTCATCATCTAAATATTGTAAATACTTATTTGCTCCCACTGAGAGACAAGCACACACTGCACTTTTAGCAGCTGTGGCGTTCGCTGTGTTATTCAGTGGTTTGGTATTTAATTAATTTGTAAATGAAAATGATAATGTTATTTCATTACAGAGACTAATTACAAAATAATTTTTTCTCCCGGCTAAAGATTTGGTCAAGTTGCAAAAGAAATCCAAGTTAACGTTGTGTTAAAGTGTTGTCTGTAAGCTGTGTGAGAGTCACTAAATCACAGTTCATACAACAAATTCTATATAACTATTGATTATGATGGAAACAGTTGTCTTCAGCAAAATTATCTTTAAAACCACCGAGTATCAGCCGCGCACATCACTGACGTATGTTACCTGAAACAATATTATTCGCAACTCGTGCGTAATTAATTTCGGCTCCATACGTCAGCAAGAAAAGTTTGTTATACGGATCGTGATATGAGCTTTGTTTTTAAAGAACCAATCTGATTCGAGTTATTTTCATTAAAATGAGTTCAGGACCACCGGTGCACATTTATCTTTACACATTTTTATTACCTTCCGCATTTATGTCTGCAGAGTTGCGTAATTTGAAATTGCCACGGAGATAATTGTTAAGATGGCGGCAGACAATTGATAGAGACTTTCTATTGTTAGAGTATATTTCCTTTTAACGGAATAAGTATTTGAATTAATGCTTATTAAACTTTACTTTTATATTGTGGACTATTTAGACTAATTTTCATCAAGCAAACCTTTGATACTTTCGTAAGAAACACAGATAAAAATGTGATACAAATCGCTATCATCAATGGCTGCGCTCCTTGCAGCAGCAAGAAATAATTAACACAGATAGTGCTTAATATTAGTTAAAGTTACAAATAATTATTCACTCATATTTATAACAATAATGAACTCTATTCTCAAGTAATAATTAACAAATAATTACAATTTCTTAACAGACCTCTGTTTGATATGCGACTTGGGTCCGCAACCTACAAAAGCCAACCAAACAAAGGTAATAACAAAGGAAGACAAACGCAGATCATTAAAGGAATTTACAATTATCATTGCCTTTGTATGATACACATCGATATGTCCAATTACATCATAAAATGTTGTATAAATAATTAATATTTATCATCGCTTTGTTTTATTTCACTGTTTTTCTATATGTCAGATAGATAATGTTTATAACTGTTTGAGACATAATTTCCTCTCGTCGCACTGTAGCTTAAATTTATCTCGTGGATGTTACAACTTTGAAATGTATTTTTATTTTATTATGTCATGAGGGCAATGTTATTGAAATGGAAGAGGATGTAGATGAAGATGAAATGGGAGATATGATACTGCGTAAGAGTTTCATAGAGCACTGAAAAACCTAAGTCGAAACAAGGCCCCTGGAGTAGACAACATTCCATTAGAACTACTGAAAACCCTGGGAGATCCAGTACTGACAAAACTCTGCCATCTGGTGAGCAAAATGTATGAGACAGGCGAAATACCCTCAGACTTCAAGAAGAATATAATATAATTCCAATCCCAAAGAAAGCAGGTGTTGACAGATGTGAAAATTACCGAACTATCAGTTTAATAAGTCCCAGCTGCAAAATACTATCGCGAATTCCTTACAGACGAATGGAAAAACTGGTAGAAGCCCACCACGGGGAAGATCAGTTTAGATTCCGTAGAAATATGGGAAACGGGAGGCAATTCTGACCCTACGACTTATTTTAGAAGCTAGATTAAGAAAAGGCAAACCTACGTTTCTAGCATTTGTAGACTTAGAGAAAGCTTTTTACAATGTTGACTAGAATAATCTCTTTAAAATTCCGAAGGCGGCAGGGGTAAAATACAGGGAGCGAAAGGCTATTTACAATGTGTACAGAAACCAGATGGCAGTTACAAGAGTCGAGGGACATGAAAGGGAAGCAGTGGTTGGGAAGGGAGTGAGACAGGGTTGTAGCGTCTCCCCGATGTTATTCAATCTGTATATTGAGCAAGCAGTAAAGGAAACAAAAGAAAAATTCGGAGTAGGTATTAAAATCCATGAAGAAGAAAGAAAAACTTTGAGGTTCGCCGACGACATTATAATTCTGTCAGAGACAGCAAAGGACTTGGAAGAGCAGTTGAACGGAATGGACAGTGTCTTGAAGGGAGGATATAAGATGAACATCAACAAAAGCAAAACAAGGATAATGGAATGTAGTCTAATTAAGTCGGGTGATGCTGAGGGAATTAGGTTAGGAAATGAGACACTTAAAGTAGTAAAGGAGTTTTGCTATTTGTTGGAGCAAAATAACTGATGATGGTCGAAGTAGAGAGGATATAAAATGTAGACTGGCAATGGCAAGGAAAGCATTTCTGAAGAAGAGAAATTTGTTAACTTCGAGTATAGATTTAAGTGTAAGGAAGTCATTTCTGAAAGTGTTTGTATGGAGTGTAGCCATGTATGGAAGTGAAACATGGACGATAAATACACTCCTGGAAATGGAAAAAAGAACACATTGACACCGGTGTGTCAGACCCACCATACTTGCTCCGGACACTGCGAGAGGGCTGTACAAGCAATGATCACACGCACGGCACAGCGGACACACCAGGAACCGCGGTGTTGGCCGTCGAATGGCGCTAGCTGCGCAGCATTTGTGCACCACCGCCGTCAGTGTCAGCCGGTTTGCCGTGGCATACGGAGCTCCATAGCAGTCTTTAACACTGGTAGCATGCCGCGACAGCGTGGACGTGAACCGTATGTGCAGTTGACGTACTTTGAGCGAGGGCATATAGTGGGCATGCGGGAGGCCGGGTGGACGTACCGCCGAATTGCTTAACCCATGGGGCGTGAGGTCTCCACAGTACATCGATGTTGTCGCCAGTGGTCGGCGGAAGGTGCACGTGCCCGTCGACCTGGGACCGGACCGCAGCGACGCACGGATGCACGCCAAGACCGTAGGATCCTACGCAGTGCCGTAGGGGACCGCACCGCCACTTCCCCGCAAATTAGGGACACTGTTGCTCCTAGGGTATCGGCGAGGACCATTCGCAACCGTCTCCATGAAGCTGGGCTACGGTCCCGCACACCGTTAGGCCGTCTTCCGCTCACGCCCCAACATCGTGCAGCCCGCCTCCAGTGGTGTCGCGACAGGCGTGAATGGAGGGACGAATGGAGACGTGTCGTCTTCAGCGATGAGAGTCGCTTCTGCCTTGGTGCCAATGATGGTCGTATGCGTGTTTGGCGCCGTGCAGGTGAGCGCCACAATCAGGACTGCATACGACCGAGGCACACAGGGCCAACACCCGGCATCATGTTGTGGGGAGCGATCTCCTACACTGGCCGTACACCACTGGTGATCGTCGAGGGGACACTGAATAGTGCACGGTACATCCAAACCGTCATCGAACCCATCGTTCTACCATTCCTGGACCGGCAAGGGAACTTGCTGTTCCAACAGGACAATGCACGTCCGCATGTATCCCGTGCCACCCAACGTACTCTAGAAGGTGTAAGTCAACTACCCTGGCCAGCAAGATCTCCGGATCTGTCCCCCATTGAGCATGTTTGGGACTGGATGAAGCGTCGTCTCACGCGGTCTGCACGTCCAGCACGAACGCTGGTCCAACTGAGGCGCCAGGTGGAAATGGCATGGCAAGCCATTCCACAAGGCTACATCCAGCATCTCTACGATCGTCTCCATGGGAGAATAGCAGCCTGCATTGCTGCGAAAGGTGGATATACACTGTACTAGTGCCGACATTGTGCATGCTCTGTTGCCTGTGTCTATGTGCCTGTGGTTCTGTCAGTGTGATCATGTGATGTATCTGACCCCAGGAATGTGTCAATAAAGTTTCCCCTTCCTGGGACAATGAATTCACGGTGTTCTTATTTCAATTTCCAGGAGTGTAGTTTGGACAAGAAGAGAATAGAAGCTTTCGAAATGTGGTGCTACAGAAGAATGCTGAAGATTAGATGGGTAGACCACATAACTAATGAGGAGGTGCTGAATAGGATTGGGGAGAAGAGGAGTTTGTGGCACAACTTGGCTAGAGGAAGGGATCGGTTGGTAGGACATGTTCTGAGGCATCAAGGGATCACCAATTTAGTATTGGAGGGCAGTGTGGAGGGTAAAAATCGTAGAGGGAGACCGAGAAATGAATACACTAAGCAGATTCCGAAGGATGTAGGCTGCAGTACGTACTGAGAGATGAAGAAGCTTGCACAGGATAGAGTAACATGGAGAGCTGTATCAAACCAGTCTCAGGACTGAAGCCCACAACAACAACAATGTCATGTATGAAAATGATCAATGCAATTATAGTACGATCAAACTGAGGTATTGCGATGTAGCAAATATATATAATACATATTACTGTAACTTCGCTCGTTTGAAAACAGCACTTGTGGAAAACATTCCAAACCCGAGGCCTTACTTCATCATCTAAATATTGTAAATGCTTATTTGCTCCCACTGAGAGAAATGCACCTAGTGTAACATACGCTTTTCGTGCTGAATCCAAGCTCTCAGTCCACGCGATGACGCATGTTACTTTAATAATTTAGCTACAGTAGCAATCCGCAATGAAACGTGAGATGTACGGGGGTCGTTCAATAAGCAATGCTCGACATTTTTTCTCACAAAATATTCATCGTTAAAAGTCAGAATTTGGTGACAACATACATCAACCTGTCTGGTCCATGTCCTATTTTTCTACGAAGTCTCCATCACGTTCTACGGCCGTACGCCAAAGTCCTGGAAGAGCATGTATTCCATGCTGGTAAAAACTGTAGGCGTAGCCATGTTTCCACTGCGTGACTGACACTCTCGTCATCTTCAAAGTAGAGAATCTTTAAGCGGCCCAAAGAGATGGAAGTCCGAGCGTGCCAGGCCTTTCTTTGAATCTCGTGGTCCGCTGTGAGCATTAGTGGACCTCATCGTGAGTACCTCTTTGAATATCCGAGAGTCTCCATCATTGCAGACTTCCGATGGTGACCGACAACTGTAGAGCCAATTGTCGAGTTGTGGTGCGCCTGTCGGCACGAATAACGACATCTGCACAGTTCAGCATTTCTGAAGCAGTGGCTGCGACATGACGTCCCGAGCGTGGCTGATCATGGAGCTTTCTACATTTCCTGGTACTGTAACTTTCTTTACGCATCGCCCAACTGTACTCCTATTAACTACAGCGTCGCCATACACTGCACACAAACTTTTATGGACGTTCACCACGGTTTTCTTTTTCTGAACACAAGAATTCAATAATACACTACTCGCAGTTAAATTGCCACACCAAGAAGAAATGCAGGTGATAAATGGGTATTCAATGGACAAATATATTATACTGCCACTGACATGTGATTACATTTTCACGCAATTTGGGTGCACAGATCCTGAGAAATCAGCGCCCAGAACAACCACCTCTGGCCGTAATAAAGGCCTTGGTACGCCTGGGCATTGAGTCAAACAGAGCTTGGATGGCATGTACAGGTACAGCTGCTCATGCAGCTTCAACAGGATACCACAGTTCGTGAAGAATAGTGACTGCCGTATTGTGATGAGCCAGTTGCTCGGCCACCATTGACCAGACGTGTTCAGTTGGTGAGAGATCTGGAGAATGTGCTGGCCAGGGCAGCAGTCGAACATTTTCTGTATCCAGAAAGGCCCGTACAGGACCTGCAACACGCGGTCGTGCATTATCCAACTGAAATGTAGGGTTTCGCAGGGATCGAATGAAGGGTAGAGCCACGGGTCGTAACACATCTGAAATGTAACGTCCAGTGTTCAAAGTGCCGTCAGTGCGAAGAAGAGGTTACCGAGACGTGTAAACAATGGCACCCCATACCATAACGGCGGGTGATACGCCAGTATGGCGATGAAGAATAAACGCTTCCAATGTGCGTTCTCCGCGATGTCGCCAAATACCGATGCGGCCATCACTATGCTGTAAACAGAACCTGGATTCATGCGAAAAAATGACGTTTTGCCATTCGTGCACCCAGATTCGTCGTCGAGTACACCATCGCAGGCGCTCCTGTCTGTGATGCAGCGTCAAGGGTAACCGCAGCCAAGGTCTCCGAGTTGATAGTTCATGCTGTTGCAAACGTCGTCGAACTGTTCGTGCAGATGGTTGTTGTCTTGCAAACGTCCCCATCTGTTGACTCAGGGATCGAGACGTGGCTACACGATCCGTTGCGGCCATGCGGTTGAGATGCCTGTCATCTCGACTGCTAGTGATACGAGGCGGTTGGGATCCAGCACGGCGTCCCGTATTACTCTCCAGAACCCACCGATTCCACATTCTGCTAACAGTCATTGGATCTCGACCAACGCGAGCAGCAATGTCGCGATGCGATAAACCGCAATCGTGATAGGTTACAATCCGGCCTTTACGAAAGTCGGAAACGTGATGGTATGCATTTCTCCTCCTTACACGAGGCATCACAACTACGTTTCACCAGGCAACGCCGATCAATTGCTGTTTGTGTATGAGAATCGCTTAGAAACTTTGCTCATGTCAGCACGTTGTAGGTGTCGCCACCGGGGCCAACCTTGTGTGAATGCTCTCAAAAGCTAATCATTTGCATATCACAGCATGTTCTTCCTGTTGGTTAAAATTTGCGTATGTAGCACGTCATCTTCGTGGTGTAGCAGTTGTAATGGCCAGTAGTGTAGCAAACTGCTTGCAACGTGGATCGTATGTAGACGCCATTTTGACGGTGTAATACAGTTCTGCCTTCTGCCTGAACGGAGCACAGAACAAACATCAAATGTGAAGCACCAACAAGGACGTTTGTCTACGTACACTAATAGTTTTTTTTTTTAAATGTGAGGCATTACTTACTGAACGGCCCTCGTAAAATGATTAGCCCATGAGAACTGGTACTAGTTAGCTACACCAGCATATATTCAGAATCACTGTCTCGGTGATGCCAAAATCCCTACCGCGTATGCCAAAATAAGGCACACCAACTTGCGAAAAACTGATTTAGTGGCCAGTACACCCTCAGGCAAACACAAACACCGAAACGCGTAATCTATCGACCGACGCGAGACAGCACACCTGCTGATTTCTACGGTAGGCAGGATTTACTGAATGATTAATTTGGGTGTGGGAAATGATGATGATGAACCTCAGGCTGCAGAAGAAGACAATGTGCGCGCTGAACTGCCGCCAGTTGAAGGAGACAGTGAAGGTGCTAAATAAATTGTGCTACTGCTAAAGATTCATTCTTTGAATGCTGAAATTTGTGACTGCAATTATCTGTCCCCTTATTTATGTCATTTCATTGTAGCCATTTTTGTTACTGATTTTGTGGAATAAAAAAAAAGTAAGGGTGGATCGATTCAGACGACTCGGTTATTTGCGCTACTGACGGGCCACGGCGAATGTGGATCCGTTCTGCTGGAATAGCCGGTGGGCGCCCGTGATCGCATACTGCTGCACTTGATTTTTTGACCCTCCCACTTTCATTACTTAGTCTATTGCCGTGTTGTCAGCCAGAAGTGATTTCCAGCGTTCCCCAACGTAGTGTTATGGGCCCTTTGCTGTCCCTTATCTACACTCCTGGAAATTGAAATAAGAACACCGTGAATTCATTGTCCCAGGAAGGGGAAACTTTATTGATACATTCCTGGCGTCAGATACATCACATGATCACACTGACAGAACCACAGGCACATAGACACAGGCAACAGAGCATGCACAATGTCGGCACTAGTACAGAGTATATCCACCTTTCGCAGCAATGCAGGCTGCTATTCTCCCATGGAGACGATCGTAGAGATGCTGGATGTAGACCTGTGGAACGGCTTGCCATGCCATTTCCACCTGGCGCCTCAGTTGGACCAGCGTTCGTGCTGGACGTGCAGACCGCGTGAGACGACGCTTCATCCAGTCCCAAACATGCTCAATGGAGGACAGATCCGGAGATCTTGCTGGCCAGGGTAGTTGACTTACACCTTCTAGAGCACGTTGGGTGGCACGGGATACATGCGGACGTGCATTGTCCTGTTGGAACAGCAAGTTCCCTTGCCGGTCTAGGAATGGTAGAACGATGGGTTCGATGACGGTTTGGATGTACCGTGCACTATTCAGTGTCCCCTCGACGATCACCAGTGGTGTACGGCCAGTGTAGGAGATCGCTCCCCACACCATGATGCCGGGTGTTGGCCCTGTGTGCCTCGGTCGTATGCAGTCCTGATTGTGGCGCTCACCTGCACGGCGCCAAACACGCATACGACCATCATTGGCACCAAGGCAGAAGCGACTCTCATCGCTGAAGACGACACGTCTCCATTCGTCCCTCCATTCACGCCTGTCGCGACACCACTGGAGGCGGGCTGCACGATGTTGGGGCGTGAGCGGAAGACGGCCTAACGGTGTGCGGGACCGTAGCCCCGCTTCATGGAGACGGTTGCGAATGGTCCTCGCCGATACCCCAGGAGCAACAGTGTCCCTAATTTGCTGGGAAGTGGCGGTGCGGTCCCCTACGGCACTGCGTAGGATCCTACGGTCTTGGCGTGCATCCGTGCGTCGCTGCGGTCCGGTCCCAAGTCGACGGGCACGTGCACCTTCCGCCGACCACTGGCGACAACATCGATGTACTGTGGAGACCTCACGCCCCACGTGTTGAGCAATTCGGCGGTACGTCCACCCGGCCTCCCGCATGCCCACTACACGCCCTCGCTCAAAGTCCGTCAACTGCACATACGGTTCACGTCCACGCTGTCGCGGCATGCTACCAGTGTTAAAGACTGCGATAGAGCTCCGTATGCCACGGCAAACTGGCTGACACTGACGGCGGCGGTACACAAATGCTGCGCAGCTAGCGCCATTCGACGGCCAACACCGCGGTTCCTGGTGTGTCTGCTGTGCCGTGCGTGTGATCATTGCTTGTACAGCCCTCTCGCAGTGTCCGGAGCAAGTATGGTGGGTCTGACACACCGGTGTCAATGTGTTCTTTTTTCCATTTCCAGGAGTGTATATAAACGATTTGGGAGACAATCTGAGCAGCCGTTTTCGGTTGTTTGCAGATGACGCTGTCGTTTATCGATTAATAAAATCAGAAGATCAAAACAAATTGCAACACGATTTAGAAAAGATATCTGAATGGGGCGAAAAGTATCAGTGGACCCTAAATAACAAAAAGTGTGAGGTCATCCACATGAGTGCTGAAAGGAACTTGTTAAACTTCGGCTACACGATAAGTAAGTCTAATCTAAAGGCCGGAAATTCAACTAAATACCTAGGTATTACAATTACGAACAACTTAAATAGGAAGGAACACGTGGAAAATGTTGTGGGGAAGGCTAACCAAAGACTTCGTTTTATTGGCAGGACACTTAGAAAATGTAACAGACCTACTAAGGAGACTGCCTACACTTCGCTTGTCTGTCCTCTTTTAGAATACTGCTGCGCGGTGTGGGATCCTTACCAGATAGAACTGACGGAGTACATCGAAAAACTTCAAAGAAGTGTAACACGTTTTGTATTATCGCGAAATATGGGGGAGAGTGTCACAGAAATGACACAGGTTTTGGGCTGGAAATCGTTAAAAGAAAGTCGTTTTTCGTTGCGGTGGAATCTTCTCACGAAAATTCCTATCACCAACTTTCTCCTCCGAATGTGGAAATATTTTTTTGACACCGACCAACGTAGGGAGGAGCAATCACCACCATAAAATAAGGGAAATCAGAGCTCGTACGGAAAGATATAGGTGTTCATTCTTTCCGCGCGCTATACGAGATTGGAATAATAATATGATTTGCAGAGTATCCATGTAGATGTAGATTTTGTATTTCTTTCTTCTGTCGATAAAGAGGTAGCCGCATTAAAAGCTACACCACGTTAGGAGGCTAGGAGGCTGTTTGAGACGATTTTTTTGGGAATTCTTTCGGCTGGGAAGAATCAGAATGTAATCAAATTTTGATATCATTTCCTTCATGTTTCGAACAGTTTTTGTGAATTTTTTTGAATAATTTCGGCAAAAAATAACAAAGTTACACTGTGATGACCGCTGAAGGTTGTGTATATAGATCTAGCCATTCCGATTTTATCTGAAATCGAAAAGGTTTTGATTTTTCATTAATAACTTATTTTCTAAGAATAGGAACCTCAATGCAGGTGAAAATTAAAAAAATTGCAGGCGCTGAAACAATTTACTTAGATTTTCACGATTTTTTCTCTAATTATGCAAAGAAAAATGCCCTTAAAATCAATATATTATCTCACAAGTTGTTTCATATAATTTGTAATTTTATAAAGAATCAGTCTATCAATTTTCATAATGATCGGTTCTACATTTTTTGAGTTAGACTGCACGCAAATGTGAAAAAAGTCATTTTGAGATAAATGCGTTTGAAAAATAAATTCTCGGAAACTAGAAATTCAAGCAAGTTAACAATAATGTAAAATGCTTACCGATTAATCTGCGATTCCTTCACCGTATAGCAACTCTGCTTCTTCCTCTTGGGCTTCGTTTTGCGCTTGCAGCAGTGCTTTCCGAGTTTTCCCACTTTCCTTCGTTTCCAACGCACTACGTCGATTCTGCCGGCTCACGCGCTGGTTATCCATTTGTTCGGCACAGTTGAAGCTTTGCGTGCCCACTACAATTCCTGCCTCGTTCATGACCATCAGAAGGGATGAATTTCCTGCATCGAATAAGCCCACTGCTAAATACGATACCAATTCAACGATTTTTATTCCGGAGTGCAAGTGTTTAGGAGCTAATCGCCAAATAGTGGAATTACATCTTTCATTCGCGTTTTGTGTGTGGCCACCTATACATCTCTCCAGTAATTCACCCCTTTATAAATCTTCATACATTGGAAGAATTTCCTTCTGTACGTCGGTGTGCAACGGAGTAGGGTGCGGTTCGTGTTCAAGGGCTGTTCGCTTCTGCAAGCCGGCCGGTGTGGCCGTGCGGTTCTAGGCGCTTCGGTCTGGAACCGCGTGACCGCTACGGTCGCAGGTTCGAATCCTGCCTCGAGCATGGATGTGTGTGATGTCCTTAGGTTAGTAACTAGTTCTAAGTTCTAGGGGACTGATGACCTCAGATGTTAAGTTCCGTAGTGCTCAGAGCCATTTGAACCATTTTTTGGTTCTGCCACTCGCACTAACTGTCTTCTCCCCCGGGGCAACACTCGTGTAGAGGTTTTTCATCCATGGAAATCATATCATACAATGTCACCACAACTGATCTTCTCACGTTTTGCTCGGTTCTATGCTCATAAAATCTAAACGAATTCGTATTTAGCGTTGAAATTTTGACAGCGTATCCTTGGCTAGTTAAGCTAACGATTTACGCAATAAAAAAAAATCGGATTTTTTTGAACCTCCTAATGTGGTTTCCCTCGTAATCGGGACTAAGCTCTACGACAGTACCAAGATTATCAGATTCTTTTCCAGTCTCTCTTGTTGCAGTGATCCATCTCGCTTACTCAGGTTTTGCCGTAAGGTGTCAATAGTGTCGTAATAAAAGAAAAACCCTACAAAGATATCGAACGCCTCGCACTTCGGTAACGTATGCCTAACCTTCAGTGACAGAAGTACAACTTATCTACTTGTTGGTTGTCACCAAACTGCGTTCCTTCCTCACTCCATTTGCGACCGCACACATTTCTGAATGGCACACTCAGAATTATTCAAGCCGAGTGGTCCTTTCAAGCGTTACGCCTGTGCCTGTAGTTCTGCTGGTCATTGCCATTATTGCATGGGTTTGATATACGTGTGGCTACTGTAAATCCCGCGAGCCATCACCACAATTTTTTCACATCACTGGACACGCATGGGCCTCCCAGCAGGTTAAACTACAAACTTTTGTACAACTATACACTCAAGTTTTAAGCAAATTTGTTAAAAACGGATTATGGGGAAGTAGTTTTAAGATACATCTACATCTACATATACGTCTACATCCATACTCCGCAAGCCACCTGACGGTGTGTGGCGGAGGGTACTTCGAGTACCTCTATCGGTTCTCCCTTCTATTCCAGTCTCGTATTGTTCGTGGAAAGAAAGATTGTCGGTATGCCTCTGTGTGGGCTCTAATGTCTCTGATTTTATCCTCACGGTCTCTTCGAGAGATATACGTAGGCGGGAGCAATATTCTGCTTGACTCCTCGGTGAAAGTATGTTCTCGAAACTTCAACGAAGGCCCGTAACGAGCTACTGAGCGTCTCTCTTGTAGAGTCTTCCACTGGAGTTTGTCATCTCCGTAACGCTTTCGCGATTACCAAATGATCCTGTAACGAAGCGCGCTGCTCTCCGTTGGATCTTCTCTATCTCTTCTATCAACCTTATCTGGTACGGATCCCACACCGGTGAGCAGTATTCGAGCAGTGGTCGAACAAGTGTACTGCAACCTACTTCCTTTGTTTTCGGATTGCATTTCCTTAGGATTCCTCCAATGAATCTCATTCTGGCATCTGCTTTACCGACGATCAACTTTATCTGATCATTCCATTTTAAATCACTCCTAATCTCTACTCCCAGATAATTTATGGAATTAACAGCTTCCAGTTGCTGACCTGCTATATTGTAGCTAAATGATAAAGGATCTTTCTTTCTCCGTATTTGCAGCACATTACACTTGTCTACATTGAGATTAAATTGCCATTCCCTGCACCATGCGTCAATTCATTGCCGATCGTCCTGCATTTCAGTACAATTTTCCATTGTTACAACCTCTCGATATACTACAGCGTCATCCGCAAAAAGCCTCAGAGAACTTACGATGTTATTCACAAGGTCATTTATATATGTATATTGTGAATAGCAACGGTCCTACGACACTCCCCTGCGGCACACCTGAAATCACTCTTACTTCGGAAGACTTTTCTCCATTGAGAATGACATGCTGCGTTCTATTGTCTAGGAACTCTTCAACCCAATCACACAATTGGTCTGATAGTCCGTATGCTCTTACTTTGTTCATTAAACGATTGTGAGGAACTGTATCAAACGCCTTGCGAAAGTCAAGAAACACGGCATCTACCTGGGAACCCGTGTCTATGGCCCTGTGAGTCTCGTGGACGAATAGCGCAAGCTGGGTTTCACACGATCGTCTTTTTCGATACCCATACTGATTCCTACAGAGTAGATATCTAGTCTCCAGAAAAGTCATTAAACTCGAACATAATACGTGTTCCAAAATTCTACAACTGATCGACGTTAGAGATATAGGTCTATAGTTCTGCACATCTGTTCGACGTCCCTTCTCGAAAACGGGGTGACCTAAGCCCTTTTCAAATCCTTTGGAACGCTGCGCTCTTCTGGAGACCTACGGTACACCGCTGCAAGAAGGGGGTCATGTCCCCTCGCGTGTAAAATCGAACTGGTATCCCATCAGGTCCAGCGGCCTTTCCTGTTTTGAGCGATTTTAATTGTTTTTCTATCCCTCTGTCATCTATTTCTATATCTACCATTTTGTTATCTGTGCGACAATCTAGAGAAGGAACTACAGTGCAGTCTTCCTCTGTGAAACATCTTTGGAAAAGGATATTTAGTATTTCGGTCTTTAGTCTGTCATCCTGGACATTTTGTTTTGATCCACCTAACGCTTTGACGTAAGACCTAAATTTCTTATGATTAGGACCATGAGTAATAACAAAATATTTATAATGAAAGTGTCTGAAAGTTCGTTTCTTTCATTGCCAGTTATATATATTATGGCTCATTCTGTGTTCGTATATATATCACTTATAGTTAATTTAGCACAGCACTCCGTCTTCAGGCCACGAGTGGCCTACCGGGACCGTCCGACCGTCGTATCATCATCAGTGGAGGATGCGGATAGGAGGGGCGTGGTGTCAGCACACCGCTCTCCAGGTCGTTATGATGGTATTCTTGACCGAAGCCGCTACTATTCGGTCGAGTAGCTCCTCAACTAGCATCACGAGGCTGAGTGCACCCCGAAAAATGGCAACAGCGCATGACGGCCTGGATGGTCACCCATCCAAGTCCCGACCACACCCGACAGGGCTTAACTTCGGTGATCTGGCGGGAACCGGTGTATCCACTGCGGCAAGGCCGTTGCTATAGTTAATTTACTCCCTGCTAATTGTGAGTCACTGGCGCCTCCACTGACGCGATTCCCGCCTGCGAGTGTTGCATGGGGGCTTAATTAAATAAATTTGATTGAAAATATTTTTTTTTTTTTTTTTTTGTTCGATTACGCAGTGTCTCGTAATCGGTTGGCCCTGACTAGTATTATTACGCTATCTGACTGCAACAAACAATGTAAGAAAATTTTCGTAAACACAGTTAATTAATTAAGTCCCCAGCAACTAAAAAACCTACAAAATCCAAGCACAAATGTAACTGTTCTGTATGTGGGAGTGTGACTCAACGTATGCATCTGGCACGGTTCTTTTCCAACAAGACAAGAATTTTTAAATACCAACTATACAGACGTGACAAAAGAAAATTAGAAAACTATAATTACGCAAGAAAACCAGAATTCCACTCTAATCCAAGAACACAAGCCAGATGCTTTGTTGACTGAACCTGTAGTGACACATTATTTCAGATAGACAATTAATAAAAAAAAAACATTATAAATTTTACCTTCATATATATTGACGAAATGCACTCATTACAATAACATCTGCTATCTCTCCCATCAAATAACTGCATAAAACAAGGAGCAACACTCTTTACTACCACATCTCACTCCGACTTCACGACAATCACGAGCTCTTAACACACACTGTGCTCTCTACTAGCACTGACTGCCACGAACTCTCAACAACCACTGACTGCCATGAGATCTTAACACGCACTGTGGAGGCGGCTTAATAGTACTCTTTGGCGCACTCTCTGGCGCAGTGGCACAGTGCAGCCACCTTTCATATGCCCCTCCTCCACAGGCCAGAATTTGATGGTATTTTTGCCAGCATTGGTGGTGAAAATACCACCAAATTCGTCCAGAAAAATACAGACAAAAATAAAAGATAATATTAATACCTAAATATCACATAATTAGTTAAAAATTTTGGCTTTGCACTGACCTTTTACTAACCTAATATATGAAATACAGTAAGCAATACAACTTCTTTTCATGCATGTGGCTTTACATAATAATTTACACAATATACAAAAAATCAGTTTATACAAATGTTCACATAAAATGCTCTCAATGATTAATTATACAAAAAAAAGATACTAACAGGTGACATCTTTTCAGTAGAAGCAGTCCATCAGTTGCACCCAGTAAAGTTTAGCAGGTACACCCAGCAACAAGTCACATTAGTTCAGTAGAAGCAGTTCATCAGTGGCACCCAGCAATGTTGAGTTGGTGCAGACAGCAACAAGTGACTTCATTTCAGTAAAAGCAGTTCACCAGTTGCACCCAGCAATGTTGAGAGCAGGTGCAGACACCAACAAGTAATACCATTTCAGTAAAAACAGTCCATCTGTGGCACCCAGCAATGTTGAGTAGGTGCAGACAGTAAAAAGTAACATCATTTCAGTAGAAACAGTTCTAACAGTGGCACTCAGTAAAGTTCAAGAGGTACACACAGCAACAAGTCACATTAGTTCAGTAGAAGCAGTCCATCAGAGGCACCCAGCAATGTTGAGTAGGTGCAGACACCAACAAGTGACATCATTTCAGTAGAAGCAGTCCATCAGAGGCACCCAGCAATGTTGAGTAGGTGCAGACAGCAACAAGTGACTTCATTTCAGTAGAAACAGTTCATCAGTTGCACCCAGCAATGTTGAGTGCAGGTGCAGACACCAACAAGTGACACCATTTCAGTAGGAGTAGTCCATCAGTTGCACCCAGCAATGTTGAGCAGGTGCAGACAGCAACAAGTGACATTATTTCAGTAGAAACAGTTCATCAGTTGCACCCAGCAATGTTGAGTGCAGGTGCAGACACCAACAAGTGACACCATTTCAGTAGGAGTAGTCCATCAGTTGCACCCAGCAATGTTGAGCAGGTGCAGACAGCAACAAGTGACATTATTTCAGTAGAAGCAGTCCATCAGAGGCACCCAGCAATGTTGAGTAGGTGCAGACAGCAAAAAGTCACCTCTCTCAGCAGAAGCAGTTCGATAAAATTCACTAGCACTGATCACACTGTTCATCAGAGTTTATGAGCAGAAATTAAACATGTCCTAGTGGCACCAATCATGAAGGAAAGGTACAAGTAACAGTCCATAATTTTTTTTTTACAATCACTGATCACACAGTTCATCAGCAGAAATTGAACATGACTAAATGTCACACATCATGTTGAAAAGTGCAGGTAACAGTTCAGAATATTTATCTTCACTAATCAGACAGTTCAGGCATGAACAATAATTTGAATGCACATACAAATGCTTTTACAGTAACATACAAATCATAACAAACACACAAATGATGTCAAATAATTGTCCTATTAACTATTACAATACACAAATACCAGTAAACCTATAATATTCATGGGTCTCAGTGCAAGCCACTACCAACAAATAAAATAATATTTAGGAGATAGGTGGGTAGGATTAGGAAAGGAAAACACACAAAACACACTCACGCATCTCTCATCCACATTAAATGCTACTGTGTAATTGAATAGTGTTAATTGTGTAAATGAAATTCTGTCTAAATCTGATGTTCATCATGTGTATCAAGTAGTACTGGCAGCAATGTATAACAGTCAATAATAGTTAAGTCAACGTCATAGTCATCATGTCAAGACCAATGTTTGCCAAGCCAGATCAAAATGTACTGTTGCTGAACAACTGTCAGTGAGCCAAGATATGCAATTACTTCCTCTCTCCAAAAAAAAGTATATACTGCTTATTGATTTAACAAAGTGTGTATAGACAATCTTCCTTCTATTTTAGTGTTCTAGTCTGCTATCTTCATCCTCCTTGTTCCATAAGACCAACAAAAAAAAAAAAATATGCTCCTCACTTACTTTACCTCTTATACACCAAAACTCCAATAATCATCAGCTTCACACAATCTCAATAATACCTCAATAATACCTCTTCAATACGTCTTATCATCAATATCATTTACCTTACCTCTTGTCCACAAAAACTCCAATAATCAACAACTTAATATACTCTCAATACCTCAATAATACGTCGCTACATATAAACCTCAGCACCAATATCATTTCACTTCCATAACAACTCTTTCCTCTAGTCAGTCTCCTTGAACAAGTACAGATAAAATCCTAATGCAAACCTCATCATCTCATACAATCCGAAGACACATTGTCAACACACAACCTCTGTGTAATCCATCTGACCCAAATTTTCTACTCATTATAAATTATAAGATACATTTTGGTTCCTTGTCCATCATTAAATAAAAGAAATGCATACCTGACCTCTAACAGACTTAGTTCGAATAACTCTCAGTAATTAAGTACGATTACGGAGTGTGAATGATCTTAATATTTCACAGTGTGTACACCACTTCAAGAATCATAGCAGAAGCAAACATGTGGAGTATTCATTCCATGTAGGCTTTCACGGCCGGCGTCTTTATCAGTAAACTCTTCCGGGCTAAGTTGCCGTGGTCGATCTGTAGAACTTCTTCTCCCTGACGTTTCGTTCTCAACTGCGGAGAACATCTTCCGAGGTGAGTCGACGACTGGCTGCTAGGAGCTGGGGCCGCCGCTTATATAGAGATCGTAGGGGGCGCCACCACACGTCGACTCACCTCGGAAGATGCTCTCCGCAGTTGAGAACGAAGCGTCAGGGAGAAGAAGTTCTACAGATCGACCACGGCAACTTAGCCCGGAAGAGTTTACTGATAAAGACGCCGGCCGTGAAAGCCTACATGGAATGATTCGACGCCTCTACGGGGAGGAAATGTCAACTAGGGTACGACGACTGGAGAACCTACGCAAGAAGAAAAGTCAACAACTTTGCTCACTCACTTTTCTGCTACGCTGTCGTGATACCGGTATAGTTCCCAAGTTTTTAAAAGTGAGAAGAATGTTTCATTCGCCACAAGCTAACCGTATTTATTCTCGTATGGAACTGGCATTACTACGTGAGCGGATACATCAGACACGACGAGGACTGGCGGTATGTGATGGCCAACTGCTAAATCTTCATTTACTTATTAGCAATACTATGCAGTTTTGTCATTGGAACAAAGTGGACAGTTTAACATTTAGATCTATGGAGATTAGTGCAGAAGTGTCTTCCAATAGGCAGAAGGACAAGTTTGATCGTTTACAAGAGGGTCGACAGGAAACAGCGATTCCAAACAATTCCCAAACGGTTATTAATTTATCGGAAAAAGAATTGTCTAAGGAAGAACTTTCTGTTCTGTCTAAAGGAGGGAATTTTGCAATAACTCCATCCAAGATTCCTGTGGAGGACATTATTGCTAATATAGAGGCAGGAATTCGTCAGTTACCATCATATTCTGCTGATGAAATTAGAATGGAAACCTCCAGGATATTACGCAAAGCTAAGCCACCCAGCAGCAATCTGTCTCAAGGGGAAAGGAAGGCATTGCGGGAGATCAATGCAGACAAGAATGTTATTATAGTTGCCGCTGACAAGGGAAATGTTACTGTTTTAATGAATATTGAGGATTATCACAAGAAGATCAGTGATCTCCTGGAACCCAGCACATACAAGAAGTTGAAAAAGGATCCCACAACGAATGTGCTGAATGCCACCAAGCGTCTGATAAAACAGTCTTCAATTCCTACAGAAGTTAAAAAGTATCTTTGTGAAACGGAGGCTTATCCTCCGAGATTATATGGATTACCAAAGATACATAAACCTGATGTTCCTTTGAGACCAATAGTCAGCGCAATTGGAGCTCCTACCCAAGAACTAGCCAGACACCTTGCCTCTTTGTTACAACCTCACATAGGCAAAACTGAGAGTCATATTAAAAACTCTCTACACTTCATTGAGAAATTGAGGGAAATTACTGTCGGTCCTAATGACATACTTGTCAGTTTTGATATAGTGTCTTTGTTCACGATGGTTCCAGTTGATGAAGCTCTCTCCCATATAGCCAATATGTTCCCTACTGATATAGTAGCCTTGTTCCAACACTGTCTATCCTCAACCTATTTTCAGTATAATGGTGAATTTTATGAACAGATCGATGGGGTAGCCATGGGAAGCCCCCTAAGTCCCGCAATTGCGAATTTATTCATGGAATATTTTGAACATCAAGCATTGCAGTCGGCCAAAAAAAAAGCCCCTCGAAGTGGTATCGGTATGTGGATGATACCTTTGTAATATGGAATCATGAGGAAGAAGACTTGAATGATTTTCTGGTACACTTAAATAGCATCAACCCAAAGATTAAATTTACTATGGAGAAGGAGAAGAATGGCCAACTTAACTTCTTGGATGTATCAGTTATCAAACGGGCGGATGGGACCTTAGGCCATAAGGTCTACAGGAAAGGTACACATACCGATCGCTACCTCCATAAGAACTCAAACCACCACCCTAGGCAAAAGAGGGGGGTCATAAAAACACTGGTGGATAGGGCCAATAATATTTGTGAACCAGGCTACTTACAAGAAGAACTAAATCATTTACGAATGGCCTTTGCGAAAAATGGTTATACAAAAAACGAGATTAATCGAGCACTTCACCCAAATAGAAAAATGCCTAAAAATGGGAGACAGCAACAACCATCAGCTGGAAAAGTATTTCTTCCGTTCATCCATAATATCACGGATCGCATTGGAAAAGTACTAGCCAAGTTTCAGGTAGAGACCATTTTTAGGCCTACTAAGAAAATTAGTGAATGCCTAAGATCAACAAAAGATGCTCGTCACCCCCTAGCCACCCCAGGGGTATATAAAATTCCGTGTAGTTGCGGCAGGGTTTACATAGGAACTACCAAAAGAAGCATCAATACACGGTTGACGGAGCACAAAAGAAACTGTCGCTTGGGACATATCGACAAATCGGCAGTAGCGGAACATGTTTTTAAGGATGGAGATCACGACATAAAGTTTGGTGAAACAAGCGTGCTAGCGAGGACGTCGCACTATTATACACGTATGTATAGAGAGGCAATTGAAATCCACAAACATCAATATAATTTTAATCGTAAAGAAGAAGGATTAAAATTGGATAAGATATGGCGGTCGACGTTGCATCAATCACGTGACAATCGATTGCCTGCAATCGAGAGAACAGACGATAGCCAGAGATAGCTGCACATCGACGCCATGTGACGTGTGGTGGCGCCCCCTACGATCTCTATATAAGCGGCGGCCCCAGCTCCTAGCAGCCAGTCGTCGACTCACCTCGGAAGATGTTCTCCGCAGTTGAGAACGAAACGTCAGGGAGAAGAAGTTCTACAGATCGACCACGGCAACTTAGCCCGGAAGAGTTTACTGATAATGTGGAGTATTTTTTGTGTCAAGTGTCACTTCCTATTTCAATTGCTCACGAAAAATGCAGTGTAATAACTGTTAATGGTCTAAACCTAGTATTGGTATGTCATGTCGTTAGCTTCCTTCCTATTAGCATAAAGTTATACAGCTTCCATAAAACCTCAGCTCATGTGACTTCTATGACTTTCTTGTACTAATGTCGTTCGTCGAATTATAGCAGTTCATTTTCTCATCTTAAAAATATAAGGCACTGAGCGTAAGCAAAACTTGCAATAGCGAGTAAATATACCAGTAGAGAACAGAATGTCAATAAGTGGATGCAGCACAATTCCTACAACGAGGCTCTGCCAAGCGAACAATCTATAATTAATACCATAGTGTGACCTAAACTCTATGTTTATACACTGTACATCAGCATTTCTATACACCAAATTAAAGAGTAGTTATGACAACAAACAGAAATGTATAAATATGCAATACATACGCATAGCAGTAAACATGTCATTAGCATAATAAACAGGTCATTAGCATCATATCAGCATAAGCAAATAAATGTTCATATGTCATCTTAATAAATAAACATGAAGGCGCAAGCAGATAAATCACAAAGTATAACTTACATACCTAAACACATCAGCACAATAAATCAGGTTACAATTATAATTCAAATAAATAAGCACAGCAGGCACATAATAAAAAAAATGACATCAGTGAAAAAGCAGTGCAGCCAAGCGATGCATAGTATATACAAGTCACAACCCAGTTCATTAATAATCATTGTCAAAATCAGTTAACGTACGCAAGCACATCGCTTCACAAGTAAATTCATAGAACATAAAATTTAGCACAAAGTATGAATCACGTAATCGCGAGCAGCAAATTACGTCTGAAGTACGTACCTAAGTGGAAATATGTTATCTGAAAAATGAACTCAATTAACAGTTACCTTTTTTTAGTTTATTAGTTTCTTCTTCGAAATTACATTCTTCCTGAAATTTTCTCGATAGCAGGTCGTCTTAACGTCAGACACGCACAGAATTTACCTGAAGGTCTTAAATACTTTATACAACCGTATCCTGCAAAATACTGAATGTTAATAACACAATTCAACAAATCCTTATAGCTTTATACAGAATTTAGTCGGAGAAATTAGACTGTGTGTTTGTTTACGGCTGTCAGTGCATTCGCACTGAACGCTCGATCAGCTGTAGGCGCGTGACGTAGGAAGCTATTGTTCGCGGTCAACGACTGCCTTGTGCGGCGCGCAGACTTGACTGTTGCTTTGAGTATGTGCCGCCGCCAAAACACAGCGCGGTATCCTTGTACTCTCTGCATGTTTACATGTAGCTGTTAGTTTCTCTAAAGTATGTTATTCCACAAAAATTTTAACGTTTGATATATGATGTATTCCTTTAGAGCGTCGAGATTTAAGAGTTTCTACTTCGACAGTGTTATCATGAATAATTTTACGAATTCTATATGGACCGTTATAAAGCAGAAAAAATTTGCGACACAAGCCTTTTCCTTTGTGAGACAAACGATGAGACTTAATTAACACCTTTTGACCAACTGAAAAAGTTTTTAAACGACCAGGACGTTTAGCTGATTTCTCTCTTCTAGCTGCCGCAGATGCAATATTTCGTAGAGCCAGGTTGACAACTTCAGAATGCCGCAGTTTCCGTGAAGGCGGAAAAGGAACTATTTCAGAAATGCGATTTGTTGGTGCTTTATTTTTTAATATCAATAGAGGCGGTAACGAAGTTGAGTCATTAGGAAGTTCATTCAGAATGTTTTGAAAAATATGAAGATACTGATCCCAAGTTCTGTGATTCTGATGACAATAAAGACGGCACAATTTATTGATTTCCTTCATCCATCTCTCTGAAGCGTTAGATTGAGGGTGAAAAAGTGAAATGAAGATTGGTTCAATTTTACGACGCTGTAGAGTACGAAGCCAAATTTTAGAGCGAAACTGTGATCCATTATCTGATATAACCTTGTCAACATGCCCAACTTCTTTAAGAAAATGTTTGATGAAAGCGTTAGATACTGAACGAGCTGTTGCTTTGCGTAAAGGTGTAAAACACACATATTTTGACGTCAGTTCCACTGCTACGAAAATGTACGCAAAACCATTAGTAGAACGAACCACTGGATCAAACAAATCGACTGCAGCCATCTCCTTTAATTTCGCTGGAATGATGGGAAACAACGGTGCTCTGTGAGAAATCGTTGGAGGCTTAGCCATTTGACATAATTTACATTTGGCAAGAACAGATCGAATACGTTTTTCCATATTACTGAAGTAACAATTTTCTCGTAATTTATGAAAGCATTTTCGGGGACCAAAGTGTGCATAACTGAAATGCGTATACCAAATCAATTTATTGACCCACTCATCAGGAATACAAACTAACCAAACAAAGTTGTCGACCGATTTTCGTTTAAAAAGAATGTCATTGCGAACTGAATAGCATCTAGTTTCTCTGGATCAGGAAGAATACCTTCTGTAGCAATAATGTGACCGACAAATTTCACCTGAGAACACCAAATTCAGATTGTTCTAAGTTCACTGTAATGCCAACTCGTGCAAAAATACGTAATGATGAATCCGAAATTTTGTTATGCTCAACTCCAAGAATGTTTAGCAATAAGAATATCGTCAACATAAGAAGTAATATTGTCACGAAGATAAACAGGTAAAATTTCGTTTAGGCTACTAATGAATACTGCAGAAAATATAGTAACTCCACATGGTAATTTCCAAAGTCACTTTTAGGTACAATTAGTCATATCCGGTTATTGTTCCCTTACTCACTAGATAGATTGATAGTCGAAGAGTTCGTTTGACAGATGCAAAGAATAGTAAAAGAGTAGGCAGCGGTCCAGAAAACTAAAAGAGAAATAGCACCACTACAGCTCGGGGCCCTATGCTCGCTACGGCACATATTCACTTAGAGTAGTGAATCCCCTGAGGACTTTAATAGCTGCACATAATTTCCAGTTTGTGACTTTGTGGCACATCTGGCGGAAGTGCGTACGTAAATTGATCTAACCATGCACATGGATGTATGTCATTCTTAGAATTGCGGAAGATCTTAAGTTTCCGAACAGTCAAAAAGTGTTTATAGTCAAAGTTTTCGCATCGTGGCGACAAAGACCTACCGCGTCTGTCCCAGTCCGTATGTCGATTATTGTAAAGTTCGCGCGCCTGGCGCTCTCTTGTTGCATCCCGTAAATGAAACAAATTATTTTCTTCAAACCCCTCTGCTAAACTAACACTTGTCAATTTATCTGAGATGTCCTCAACTCTTTCCGATGAGTCACTTAATTGTCCTTTCTGTTTATTTACGTCTTCTGTAAATGTCGCGACTCGGGTTTCGGTGTTGTCACATTTGGTAGTTAACTGTTCACACTGTTGCGTTAAGTTATTTATTCTGTCATTCGGTACGGATTCCTCGATTCTTTCAATTATTTCTTCCTTGTCTTGTGCACGTTGTAAATTTAACTCTGAAAATTTCTGTACTATCACGCGATCCTTTTCTTCCCGTTCTCTGTCCTGTTCCTCTTGTCTGATTTCTGTTGAAATTAAACTATTATTGTAAGCCTTCAAAATCGGTTGTACTTCTTCTCTAATTTCTTTATTTGATTCGTCTTTCATGTATTTAAAACATGTCCCTGTTCGTGAGCCTAACTGTGTTTCCAATGTTCCCATATCAGTTTCTAATTCAGATGATAACTGTGATCCCACTGCTTTCATCTCGGTTTTAGTTATTCCTATTTCTATTTCAATTGTCCCTATTTTTGAGCATAACCGTGTTGTCATTGATTTCATCTCAGTTTTAATTTCAGATCCTAGCCGAGTTTCCATTGTTCCCATATCAGTTTTTAATTCAGCCCGTAAAGTTCCCATCTCAGTTTTAATTGTTCCCATCTGTGATCCCAGTGAGTCTAACTTTGTTCCCATATCAGTTTTTAATTCAGATTGAAAATTTAATAATACACTCATCAACTGCTTTATCTCATCTGTCGTTAATCTCGTATTCTGTGAATTTTTTGATTGAGAAACATTTTGAACTGTTACCGGACTATTCTCCTTGCTTATTAAATTGTTTTCCACTACATTATTCATGACACTGTTTTCCTCTGTTGGCGAGTTCGCCATGTTAACAATTTCGTTATTCTGACTATTCATCATTTCGCCTGTTGCATTGACCGCGTAATCATTTGCAAAATATAAAAAATTCGTCACTGTTCGAAATTTACACACAATGCCTCCTTATCTCCAACAAAACCATTTACATGCAATGTCTCCCTCAGACACGATCAATCGAGCAATTGAAATAATTGCACTAATTTGTCAAACGCGTATACAAGGCAATAAAAAAATTAAATTTTGAAAAATACCATTAGAAGAATGACAATTACCAAATCTACACATGCAAAATAGACTACAATTACTAACTACAAATTACTACAACAATACTACAGTCTACAATTTTCACAATCAGAAGAATCCAAGGGACGATCCGAAGCAGCGGTCGCCACGTGCATGGGGGCTTAATTAAATAAATTTGATTGAAAATATTTTTGTTTTTTTTTTTTTGTTCGATTACGCAGTGTCTCGTAATCGGTTGGCCCTGACTAGTATTATTACGCTATCTGACTGCAACAAACAATGTAAGAAAATTTTCGTAAACACAGTTAATTAATTAAGTCCCCAGCAACTAAAAAACCTACAAAATCCAAGCACAAATGTAACTGTTCTGTATGTGGGAGTGTGACTCAACGTATGCATCTGGCACGGTTCTTTTCCAACAAGACAAGAATTTTTAAATACCAACTATACAGACGTGACAAAAGAAAATTAGAAAACTATAATTACGCAAGAAAACCAGAATTCCACTCTAATCCAAGAACACAAGCCAGATGCTTTGTTGACTGAACCTGTAGTGACACATTATTTCAGATAGACAATTAATAAAAAAAAACATTATAAATTTTACCTTCATATATATTGACGAAATGCACTCATTACAATAACATCTGCTATCTCTCCCATCAAATAACTGCATAAAACAAGGAGCAACACTCTTTACTACCACATCTCACTCCGACTTCACGACAATCACGAGCTCTTAACACACACTGTGCTCTCTACTAGCACTGACTGCCACGAACTCTCAACAACCACTGACTGCCATGAGATCTTAACACGCACTGTGGAGGCGGCTTAATAGTACTCTTTGGCGCACTCTCTGGCGCAGTGGCACAGTGCAGCCACCTTTCAGTGTTGCAGCCGTTGGCACTCGACACACTCTCATTCGGCCAGCCGTTCCTCTAAGGCCGGTATTACACTGTCATATTTATTTGTTAAAGTTGATAAGTAAAATATTTACGTCAAAGAAATTTGACGGTGTAATAGGGAACTTTGTCAAATCTCGCCTGTCGTCATATAAATATGATCAAATGTAGGGCCTGGCTGTAGATTTGACCATAAAAGTCGTTCGTCTTCTGTTCACTGCAATGTCAAATGTAGCCGCTTTGAGGGCTGGCGTCGTTACAGCTATTTCGAGTCTCTGTAGTGTGTTCGTAAACATGACTTCAAAGTTGGTTTGTTCCTTATACGCTTTTTTTTTTTCTTAATAAACTTGCTTCTACTAGGGTAGGGGGTGAGCAAGGGACACAGTGCATGCTATTGCCCATATAGCGTACCAAACATTTATCTACCTTCACATATTCCCCCTTCAATGCTTTATAAATCGCTTCACAGACTTCTGGAATTATTTTAGTTAATGTGCAATGTGATATTTCATTGCTGTACCGTAAACTACGAGGAGTAGCTCCCTCCTGTATCAAGATAGCTCAGTGTCAAAGTTTGCCTATCTTCTGCATGTATAGCATTTCTCAAGAGAGTATCCTGATTTTTAAAATGAGAAGCCACTTTACTGACCAAATGCTGACATACACTTTCATCTGTTCGTAAGTAATTTACACTACTGGCCATTAAAATTGCTACACCAAGAAGAAATGCAGATGATAAACGGGTATTCATTGGACAAATTTATTATACTAGAACTGACATGTGATTACATTTTCACGCAATTTGGGTGCATAGATCCTGAGAAGTCAGTACGCAGAACAACCACCTCTGGCCGTAATAACGGCCTCGATACGCCTGGGCATTGAGTCAAACAGAGCTTGGATGGCGTGTACAGGTACAGCTGCCCGTGCAGCTTCAACACGATACCACAGTTCATCGAGAGTAGTGACTGGCGTATTGTGACGAGCCAGTTGCTCGGCCACCATTGACCTGACGTTTCCAATTGGTGAGAGATCTGGAGAATGTGCTGGCCAGGGCAGCAGTCGAATATTTTCTGTATCCAGAAAGGCCCGTACAGGACCTGCAACATGCGGTCGTGCATTATCCTGCTGAAATGTAGGGTTTCGCATGGATCGAATGAAGGGTAGAGCCACGGGTCGTAACACATCTGAAATGTAACGTCCACTGTTCAAAGTGCCGTCAATACGAACAAGAGGTGACCGAGACGTGTAACCAGTGGCACCCCATACCATCACGCCGGGTGATACGCCAGTATGGCGATGACGAATACACGCTTCAAATGTGCGTTCACCGCGATGTCGCCAAACACGGATGCGACCATCATGATGCGGTAAACACAACCTGGATCCATCCGAAAAAATGACGTTTTGCCATTCGTGCACCCAGGTTCGTCGTTGAGTACACCATCGCAGGCGCTCCTGTCTGTCTTGTAGCTTCAAGGGTAACCGCAGCCATGGTCTCCGAGCTGATAGTCCGTGCTGTTGCAAATGTCGTCGAACTGTTCGTGCAGATGGTTGTTGTCCTTCAAACGTCCCCATTTGTTGACTCAGGGATCTAGACGTGGCTGCACGATCCGTTACAGCCATGTGGATAATATGCCCGTCATCTCGACTGCTAGTGATACGAGGCCGTTGGGATCCAGCACCGCGTTCCGTATTACCCTCCTGAAGCCACCGATTCCATATTCTGCTAACAGTCATTTGATCTCGACCGACGCGAGCAGCAATGTCGCGATACGATAAACCGCAATCACGATAGGGTACAATCCGACCTTTATCAAAGTCGGAAACGTGATGGCACGCATTTCTCCTTCTTACACGAGGCATCACAACAACGTTTCACCAGGCAACGCCGGTCAACTGCTGTTTGTGCATGAGAAATCGGTTGGAAACGTTCCTCATGTCAGCACATTGTAGGTGTCGCCACCGGCGCCAACCTTGTGTGAACGATCTGAAAAGCTAATAATTTGCATATCACAGCATCTTCTTCCTGTCGGTTAAATTTCGCGTCTGTAGCACATCATCTCCGTGATGCAGCAATTTTAATGGCCAGTAGTGTATATACAGAGCGGTCCAAAAAAATGTATCCACTGTTAAAAAAAGTACATAACTGACAAACTAATTGACGGAGTTGTCTCATATTTGGTAGTGTAATAGTTTGTAGTTCAGGCAACCGCCACACAAGCGTAGTATTGCGTTTGTCAGATGACAGTCACCAGATAGTCAGTGTTTTGTTCTTAGTTGCACCTAGTTACTGGAGTAAACACGGCTGGCGCAAGGCTTACATTCGATGAAAGGAAGTCAGTTTTGAAGTGGTATTTTAAGTATGAAAACATTAATGAGGTTCAACGGCAGTGGCGAAATGAGTATCAAACAGAGCCACCGACAAGTTTAACCATTCGTCGCATTAGAGACAAATTTGAACACGAAGGCTGTGTTACAGATGTACACAAACAACGATCTGGACGACCTGTGACAGTAACAAGTCTAGCTAACTCCCGTCCTGTGTTACAACAATTCACTCGCTCACCACAGGGGTCTGAGAGACAGTGTGCCCGTGAAACTGGAGTGAGTCGCTCAAGTGTTCGGCGAATTTTGAGGACAGTAAAGTGGAAGTGCAACATCCCACGGCTGCTACACGCAATGAACGATGACGACCCAGATCGTAGAATGGAGTATTGCGAGTGCTTTACTAACATGGTGCGCAACGATGAAGAGTTTGCAGAGATGTTTGTGTGGTCTGATGAGGCACAGTTCAAACTCAGTGGTACAGTAAATCGCTGCAAGTGCATCTACTTGGCCGCCGAAAATCCGACCGTCCATGCACACATAGCCGTGAATTTGCCAGGAGTAAATGTGTTGTGTGGGTTGTCTTACCGGTGCTTGATTGGGCCATTCTTCTTTGACGGCACAGTTACCGGTGAGGTGTACCTTCAGAAGCTTGAGACATCCATTTTACCTACCATCCGAGACTTGTATGGAGACGGAAGAGCTTACTTTCAACAAGATGGTGCCCCAACCCACTACCAAAATCGTGTTGGGGCGTGTCTCGACTAAAATCTACCAGGAAGGTGGATAGGCCGTAGAGGTGCTGTGGAGTATCCACCACGTTCCCCAGACCTAACTCCTCTGGACCTGTGGGGAACACTAAAGGACGTCGTTTATCGACAAAAGCCACGCACATGGGATGAACTTCGTGAATCCATCGTACATTCGCGTGCAAATATCCAACTGAACACGTTACAGTCAGTAGTTCGTGCTGCAGTTCGGCGGCATCATTTGCGTGTGGATGTTAATGGTGACCATTTCGAACACCTACAGTGATATCTTCAAGATGGACTTTAAGCTACACTTTCACCAAAAATGAGACAACTCCGTCAATTAGTTTGCAAGACTTGACTTCCTCGAAAAGCAGCTCTCGTAACAAATTTTGCTGAATGATTTTATCATCTCCACGTGATACCTAGGGCTTCATCCAAGCATATTTTGATGAATGATTTTATCTCGACGTAATACCTAGGGCTTCATCCAAGTATGTTTCCTTTTTCTCAGCCGCTTTTCTTCCAAATACACACACACGATGCAATTGTGCTACTAGCGATTGCAGAGCGTAATAACAAGTTGTCGTCCACCATCTTGGAAATATAGTGTTAATTAAATGAAACCCTCAGCTGCCGACAGGTGTTGTTGACATATCTTGATGGGGACTGCTGAAAATGTATGCCCGACAGGGACTCGAACATGGGATCTCCTGCTTACATTGATGGCCTGCGAACCTGCAGGAGTGCTTCTGTAAAGTTTGGAAGGTAGGAGACGAGATACTGGCAGAAGTAAAGCTGCGAGGTCGGGTAGCTCAGTTGGTAGAGCACTTGCCCGCGGAAGGCAAAGGTCCCGAGTTCGAGTCTCGGTCCGGCACACAGTATTAATCTGCCAGGAAGTTTCATATCAGCGCTCACTCCGCTGCAGAGTGAAAAGCTCATTCTGAAATTCGACGAATATTTGTTCATGTTTGGCTCCACGTACACGTTCGACTACCGGCTGCTGCACCAACTCCCAGGGCTCTGGAAACTGTGTAGAGAAAAAAACATACTAACAGAGACTTTCAATTATTAACGACTCGAGTGACACCAAAGGATAACGCTATTGTAAAGTAAAAACACAAACTTTGTACCCCCTACTCTTATTGCATATTTTATGATCAAATTTTTAAAATGAGTATTCAACCCTCAATTAGTTTTAAGACCCATATTTCAACAAAAAAAACCCTAAATGACGGTCGTTTTCCGTGTACGTCAAAAGAAAAACTTTATGTGTTTTAAATTGGTCGTTAAGAGTGATTAATGTCAATCACTGTAACAGCCACAGACCCCTAACCGGCCCTCATGGAAGGGGGAACGAATTGTACATGGTAACGGGTTGTTGCTGTCGTCTTCAGTCCTCAGACAGGTTTGATGCAGCTCTCCATGCTACTCTATCCTGTGCAAGCTTCTTCATCTCCCAGTACCTACTGCAGCCTACATACTTCTGAATCTGCTTAGTGTATTCATCTCTCGGTCTCCCTCTACGATTTTTACCCTCCACACTGCCCTCCAATACTAAATTGGTGATCCCTTGATGTCTCAGAACATGTCCTACCAACCGGTCCCTTCTTCTCGTCAAGTTGTGCCACAAATTTCTCTTCTCCCCAATGTTATTCAATACCTCCTCATTAGTTATGTGATCTACTCATTAAATATTCAGCATTCTTCTGTAGCACCACATTTCGAAACCTTCTATTCTCTTCTTGTCCAAACTGTTTATCATCCATGTTTCACTTCCATACACGGCTGCACTCCGTACAAATACTTTGAGAATAGACTTCCTGACACTTAAATCTAGCCGCCCGTTGCGGCCGAGCGGTTCTAGGCGCTTCAGCCTGGAACCGCACTGCTGCTACGGTCGCAGGTTAGAAACCGGCCTCTGGCCAGGATGTGTGTGATGTCCTTAGGTTAGTTAGGTTTAAGTAGTTCTAAGTCTAGGAGACTGATGACCTCAGATGTTAAGTCCCATAGTGCTTAGAGCCATTTGAACCATTTTGAACTTAAATCTATACTCGATGCCAACAAATTTCTCTTCTTCAGAAGCTCTTTCCTTTCCATAGCCAGTCTACATTTTATATTCTCCCTACTTCGCTCATCATCATTTATTTTGCTCCCCAAATAGCAAAACTCATTTACTGCTTCAAGTGTCTCATTTCCTAATCTAATTCCCTCAGCATCACCTGATTTAATACGACTAAATTTCATTACCCTCGTTTTACTTTTTTGATGTTCATCATATATCCTCCTTTCGAGACAGTATGCATTCCGTACAGCTGCTCTTTCAGGTCCTTTGCTGTCTCTGACAGAATTACAATGTTATCGGCAAACCTCCACGTTTTATTTCTTCTCCATGGATTTTAATTCCTACTCCAGTTTTTTCGTTTCCTTTACTGATTGCTAGACAACGGCCTTGCCGCGGTGGATACACCGGTTCACGTGAGATCACCGATGTTAAGCGCTGTCGGGCGTGGTCGGCACTTGGATGGGTGACCGTCCAGGACGCCATGCGCTGTTGCCATTTTTGGGGGTGCACTCGGCCTCGTGATGCCAATTGAGGAGCTACTCGACTGAATAGTAGCGACTTCGGTCAAGAATACCATCATAACGATCGGGAGAGCGGTGCTCACCCCACGCCCCTCCTATCCGCATCCTCAATGAGGATGACACGGCGGTCGGATGGTCCCGGTAGGCCACTCGTGGCCTGAAGACGGAGTGCTCTTTAGTGCTTACTGATTGCTAAATACGTATTTCAAATGCATACGAATATGGAACTTAACATACATATTTACAAACCTCTCAAGTTCTGACTACAGATGTTCACTACGTCCTCCATAAGCGACACGAACAATATCACATCGATACTCAAATTCTTCCCATCTCGGGCAAGCACGTCCTTCGTCACTGATGTTATCGCAGTACACATCCGGTTCTTCAACTCTTCCAGGTTCTGTGGGAGTGATGGTACATAAATGTTGTCCGTAACGAAACCCCATAGGAAGAAGTGAGGTGTCAAATCCGGTGACTGTGGAGCTCCTTGACGACCAGATCAACAGTTCGGTAGAGTTTCATTCAGATATTCACGCACTTATCGACTCCAGTGAGCGGATACCCCGTCTTGTTGAAAAACGAAGTCACCTTCGTGGAGCCTCAGAAACAACCAGTTTTGTAACATAGCGAGATACTGTTTCTGTCAAAGAAGAGCCGGCCGCGGTGGTCTAGCGGTTCTAGGCGCTCAGTCAGGAACCGCGCGACTGCTACGGTCGCAGGTTCGAATCCTGCCTAGGGCATGGATGTGTGTGATGTCCTTAGGTTCGTTAGGTTTAAGTAGTTCTAAGTTCTAGGGGACTGATGACCACAGATGTTAAGTCCCATAGTGCTCAGAGCCATTTGAACCATTTTTGTCAAAGAAGAATGGGTCGTAAACAGATGATTTGGATTTCACATAAAACACATTGACTTCGGGCGAATATCGTACATGTTCAATGGCTGCATGTGGCTTCTGTAGGCCCCAAATTCGACCACTGTGTTTGTTTACCTGACCACTGACATGGAAACTTGCTTCATCACTGAATATGATGCATTGTGTGAAAGTGTTATCATTGTAAATAGCATCAAGAATCTCGTTACAAAATGCTACACGTTTTCGTTTGTCATCAGGACGCAGACCTTGTAACAGCTGTAACTTGTACGGCTTCATAACAAACCGACGTCTCAAAACAATTGTTGTTGTTGTAGACAGTTGTAACTCCCGACTGGCGTGACGAGTTGATTTTGAACTACGTTGGAAAGCAGTTTCAATTCGTGCAACATTTTCTTCAGGAACACGAGGGCGGCCAGGACTCTTTCCTTTACATACACATCCTGTATCATCTGCGAATGTTCCACCCATTCGGAAGATTAATTTGGTACCTCAACCTGAAACGTCCTTGCACTGTAATCACGAAATTGCACTTCGCAAACTCGAGAATACAAAATAATTTCTGCTGCGGAGTAGCCATTTTAAACAAATGACGGTTACCAAGCAAAACAGAAGACAACTGACATCTAGCGGCCATTAATATAAACTAGACTGCGTATTCGTTTCTCCAATAGCCGAGCCGAGGCGCAGCGATCGATAGTCTGGACAAAATAATACTTTGTAATACGTATACTCTTTTTGAAACTCCCTGTGTATAGATTGAATAACATCGGGGATAGGCTACAGTCCTGTCTCACTCCCTTCTCAACCACTGCTTCCCTTTCATGCCCCTCGACTCTTATAATTTCCATCTGGTTTCTGTACAGATTGTAAAGAGCCTTTCTCTCCCTGTAACGTCTAAAAATGGTAAAAAAAATTATTGTATGCTACTTCCTTCTCTTTAGCTTACAAGGGGACCCTCCACACTGTAAATCGCGGATTTTGATACGCTTCAAATACGTTGTAGAGGCACTTACCCTGACTTCCTGGCTGTTTTTTTAGCGACGGGCCTTGGTTTTTGAGAGAATCGATTTTGAAATTCATTGTGTACTTTCTATAGCCGTAACATTCCATACATCCAGAGCAGATAAGCGTAGTGCAGCGGTCGAGGTCCTGTGTTCGAATCCTGCTCGGGTACATTTTTTTTTCTTTCAAAATCGACTAGATCTTTCAATTTTGTTTCAAAGAATAACAAAAAACAGTGTAAGGTTTGCGAAATTATAAAGATATATTCAGTTATTAATTTTTTCAAACATTCATTCCGGTTTTGGTTCGCAGATGAAGTTCCAAATGTTCGTCTAACGGTCGCTTCTTGTATTACCTGAAATCGATCTCCGCCCATTATCGTCCCCTCTCCCGTGAATACCGTTAGCCGTAACGGGAACAGTGTGCGATTTGCAGGGGGGGATGGGGGGATTTCCCCCCCCTCCCCCTCTGCATCAGACCATCCCCTCCTCTGGTTTTAGTTTATGCATCCCAACCTGGGATGTTTATTTCCGGGCACTGGAGTAAAACTTTACATATAATTTAAATTTGTGGAGCCGAACACTGAAAGTTTGTAATACAGGCTTACTGTTAATGGTATTAATATGTTTGCTTATTAATTTTGAAAAAGTGTTATGTAGTAGGTAAGCATTTCAAAACATTTAGAACAAAACGACAAGACGTCGCCCCAGCGTAAACGAGGCTTTAGAGGCAGGTCTGTATTGTATGGTGGATGTAATGTGTTGCGTACGAAACTGAAACCTGCAATCAGATCCAAAGGTCGTGGAAAACTGTGAAGAGGTGTCATCCTACAGCAAGATGACGCTCGCCCACATTCTGCCAAACGGACAGCCGATGCAATAAAGGAGTTGAGATTCGAGGTGCTGGAACATCCACCATACAGTAAAGACCTGGCTCCAAGCGATTTTCACATGTTTGGACCCTTAACGGAAGCACTACAGGGAAGAAGATTTGAAAGTGATGAAGTGATGAAGACGTTATTGCTGCGGTGCGGTGCGGTGCAACCGATAAACGTATTTTCTGATGAAATAAAAAAACTCGTAAAACGTCGGGAAAACTGCATTGCAGTCCAGGGAGATTACGTAGAAAAATAACGCATGTTTCAGTTTTCTATCATCAGAATAAGTACAGCTTTTCACAAATGTGCCTTTACTTTTTGAATTCCCCTCGTATACCTGTATGTAGATGATTTTGTAAATAAGCTTTACCTATAATGTACTTTTAAAGATATAACAAGGGATGGCTTTTCTGATAGTGCTTACGCGTGAATAGTGAGTTTCGGCATTAACATCTACACTCCTGGAAATGGAAAAAAGAACACATTGACACCGGTGTGTCAGACCCACCATACTTGCTCCGGACACTGCGAGAGGGCTGTACAAGCAATGATCACACGCACGGCACAGCGGACACACCAGGAACCGCGGTGTTGGCCGTCGAATGGCGCTAGCTGCGCAGCATTTGTGCACCGCCGCCGTCAGTGTCAGCCAGTTTGCCGTGGCATACGGAGCTCCATCGCAGTCTTTAACACTGGTAGCATGCCGCGACAGCGTGGACGTGAACCGTATGTGCAGTTGACGGACTTTGAGCGAGGGCGTATGTGGGCATGCGGGAGGCCGGGTGGACGTACCGCCGAATTGCTCAACACGTGGGGCGTGAGGTCTCCACAGTACATCGATGTTGTCGCCAGTGGTCGGCGGAAGGTGCACGTGCCCGTCGACCTGGGACCAGACCGCAGCGACGCACGGATGCCCGCCAAGACCGTAGGATCCTACGCAGTGCCGTAGGGGACCGCACCGCCACTTCCCAGCAAATTAGGGACACTGTTGCTCCTGGGGTATCGGCGAGGACCATTCGCAACCGTCTCCATGAAGCTGGGCTACGGTCCCGCACACCGTTAGGCCGTCTTCCGCTCACGCCCCAACATCGTGCAGCCCGCCTCCAGTGGTGTCGCGACAGGCGTGAATGGAGGGACGAATGGAGACGTGTCGTCTTCAGCGATGAGAGTCGCTTCTGCCTTGGTGCCAGTGATGGTCGTATGCGTGTTTGGCGCCGTGCAGGTGAGCGCCACAATCAGGACTGCATACGACCGAGGCACACAGGGCCAACACCCGGCATCATGGTGTGGGGAGCGATCTCCTACACTGGCCGTACACCACTGGTGTTCGTCGAGGGGACACTGAATAGTGCACGGTACATCCAAACCGTCATCGAACCCATCGTTCTACCATTCCTAGACCGGCAAGGGAACTTGCTGTTCCAACAGGACAATGCACGTCCGCATGTATCCCGTGCCACCCAACGTGCTCTAGAAGGTGTAAGTCAACTACCCTGGCCAGCAAGATCTCCGGATCTGTCCCCCATTGAGCATGTTTGGGACTGGATGAAGCGTCGTCTCACGCGGTCTGCACGTCCAGCACGAACGCTGGTCCAACTGAGGCGCCAGGTGGAAATGGCATGGCAAGCCGTTCCACAGGACTACATCCAGCATCTCTACGATCGTCTCCATGGGAGAATAGCAGCCTGCATTGCTGCGAAAGGTGGATATACACTGTACTAGTGCCGACATTGTGCATGCTCTGTTGCCTGTGTCTATGTGCCTGTGGTTCTGTCAGTGTGATCATGTGATGTATCTGACCCCAGGAATGTGTCAATAAAGTTTCCCCTTCCTGGGACAATGAATTCACGGTGTTCTTATTTCAGTTTCCAGGAGTGTATTTATAAATAACTGTTTAACCATGGATAACGCCACGGTCCAAGCTAATAACATGTATAATTATACTACCCCCTAAGACACCCCCCCCCCCCCCCCACTGGTAAAAGCACAAATCGAACACTGAACGGGAACCCCAGATGCTAGTTGCGGCCAATTAGGATACGCATCTAACTACGGCGTCAGTTGCTCGCAAAGCGTCTCTAGTGCTGTGTGTTGGAAAAATTCTGTGAAATGGAAGAATTAAGTGTTTCTACAGTAGTGCAGCCCGCTTCTCGTGGTCGTGCGGTAGCGTTCTCGCTTCCCACGCCCGGGTTCGATTCCCGGCGGGGTCAGGGATTTTCTCTGCCTCGTGATGGCTGGGTGTTGTGTGCTGTCCTTAGGTTAGTTAGGTTTAATTAGTTCTAAGTTCTAGGGGACTGATGACCATGGATGTTAAGTCCCATAGTGCTCAGAGCCATTTGAGCCATACAGTAGTGCAGCCAGAAGAAGATTCATAAGTAGAGGAGCTGAACGAAGAATCAAAAGGCGAAATCACAAAATGCCATTAAATACGCCAAAAATCTACTTCACGAGCAGGATTCGAACACGGTGCCTACACCGCTTTAGCCATGAACCTTTACCGCTGCGCTACGCTGACTTGCTCCAAGTATGTGTAATGTTACAGGTATAGAAAGTGGGCAATGAACTTCAAAATCGATATTTTCAAAAACCAAGGCCCGTCGCTAAAAAACCGGTTAGCCAGGTAGTCAGGGTTAGTGCCTCTACAACGTATTTGAAGCGCATCAAAATTCGTGATTTAAAGTATGGAAGGTCCCCTTGTTAGCCTCAGGAAGTGGCGTGGGCTGTTACGTAAAGTACTCCACAGTACTTGCGGCTGACTCCCACGCTAGTACGCTGAGCTAGGGACGTCATCACATTACTGCTGAGTGAGAGACGCCAACTTTGTGCTACAAACCCGTCTGGTGGGGCGTGCTAGGGGCTCGGCGAGGTAGCGGCCGCAACAGCAGGTTTGTCTCTCGCCTGCCAGCTTCCTAACCCTCTCCACGTGTCTGCCAATCCTTCCTAATGAGGGCGAAATGCTCTTTCCGTGCCATGTGCGGTTCACTTGTTTTCATGAGCATTGTACCCTTTAGCGGTAGTTTTTGGGAATAAAAGCAATCTTTTCGACGAAACCTGGCATTTATCATGTTACGTGCAGGAAAAACACCCCAGATGCGCACCTGCTACCATCCCGACGTGCGCAGGGCCTTATTGGACTTCTTCCTGTGTATTTTTCTCCCTGTGCTGGCGCATTCTACATCATCTACATCTGCATGGATACTCTGCAAATGACATTTAGTGCCTGGCAGAGGGTTCATCGAACCACCTTCACAATTCTCTATTATTCCAATCTCGTATAGCGCGTAGAAAGAACACCTATATCTTTCCGTACGAGCTCTGTTTCCCTTATTTTATCTTGGTGATCGTTCCTCCCTAAGTAGGTCGTTGTCAACAAAGTATTTTCGCATTCGGAGGAGAAAGTTGGTGATTGGAATTTCGTGAGCAGATTCCGTCGCAACAAAAAACGCCTTTCTTTTAACGATTTCCAGCCCAAATCCTGTACCATTTCTGTGACACTCTCTCCCATATTTCGCGATAACACAAAACGTGCTGCCTTTCTTGGAACTTTTGCGATGTACTCCGTCAGTCCTATCTGGTAAGGATCCCACACCGCGTAGCAGTATTCTAAAAGAGGACGGACAAGCGTACTGTATACAGTCTCCTTAGTAGGTCTGTTACATTTTCTAAGTGTCCTGCCAATAAAACGCAGTCTTTGGTTAGCCTTCCCACAACATTTTCCGTGTGTTCCTTCCAATTTGTTCGTAATTGTAATGCCTAGGTATTTAGTTGAATTCACGGCTTTTAGATTAGATTGATTTATCGTGTAGCCGAAGTTTAACGAGTTCCTCTTAGCACTCATGTGGATGACCTCACACTTTTCGTTATTTAGTGTCAACTGCCACTCTTCGCACCATTTAGATGTTTTTTTCTAAACCTTTTTGCAGTTTGTTTTGATCTTCTGAATTTATTAGTCAATAAACGACAGCTAATCTAATCTTATCTAATCTAGCGTCATCTGCAAACAACCGAAGACGGCTGCTCAGATTGTCTCCCAAATCGTTTATATAGATAAGGAGCAGCAAAGGGCCTATAACAGTACCTCGGGGAACGCCTGAAATGACTTCTGTTTTACTCGATGACTTTCCGTCAATTACTATGAACTGTGACCTCTCAGACATGAAATTGCAAATCTAGTCGCATAACTGAGACGATATTCCATAAGCACACAATTTCACTACAAGCCGCTTGTGTGGTACAGTGTCAAAAGCCTTCCGGAAATCCACAAATGCGGAATCGATCTGAAATCCCTTGTCAATAGCACTCAACACTTCATGTGAATAAAGAAGTAGTTGTATTTCACAGGAACGATGTTTTTTAAACCTATGCTGACTGTGTGTCAATAGACCGTTTTCTTCGACGTAATTCATAATGTTCGAGCACAATATATGTAATCCTACTGCATATCGGCGTTAACGATATGGGCCTGTAATTTAGTGTATTATTCCTACTACCTTACTTGAATATTGGTGTGACCTGTGCAACTTTCCAGTCTTTGGGTACGGATCTTTCGTCGAGCGAACGGTTGTGTGTGATTGTTAAGTATGGAGCTAATGGGTCAGCATACTCCGAAAGGAATCTAATTGGTATACAGTCTGGACCAGAAGACTTCCTTTTATTAACTGATTTAGGTTGCTTCACTACTCCGAGGATATTTACTTCTACGTTACTCATGTTGGCAGCTGTTCTCGATTCGAATTCTGGAATATTTATTTCATCTTCTTTTGTGAAGGCATTTCGGAAGGCTGTGTTTAGTAACTCTGCTTTGGCAGCACTGTCTTCGATAGTATCTCCATTTTTATCGCGCAGAGAAGGCATTGATTGTTTCTTACCGCCAACATACTTCACGTACGATCAGAATCTCTTTGGATTTTCTGCCAAGTTTCGAGACAAAGTTTTATTGTGGAACTGTTATAGGCATCTCGCATTCACGTCCGCGTTAAATTTCGTGCTTCCGTAAAAGATCGCCAATCTTGGGGATTTTGCGTCTGTTTAAATTTGGGATGTTTGTTTCGTTGTTTCTGCAACAGTGTTCTAACCCGTTTTGTGTACCGAGGAGGATCAGCTCCGTCGTTTGTTAATTTATTTGATATAAATCTCTCAATAGCTGCAGATACTATTTCTTTAAATTTAAGCCACATCTGGTCTACACTTACATTATTAATTTTTCGCTATTCAGATCTTGGGGTGGATAGATAGATAAGACAGGTGAAGGAACGAGACTTTTTGTTCTGGTTATGTAGGTGTTTCCTTCTTCAGCAAACTGCACTTCTGCTTCGATGAATGAACGCTTTCAGCTTTACTGCCTTGGAAATAATTGTTGAAAGATTCCTAGCACTTCCGCTGTTGTACTTCATGGTAACTAAAAGTGACCCAACTTTCTCTACAAGCAAACTGTGGCACTCGTCTGCGGTTACTTAACAGCTATTTATCCGAGTTGGCAAAATAATTCAAGTAAAGCAATAATTTACACAATTTTGTCAATGGTATTCTCGTTCACATAATCGTTCACTTCGAATTTCAATATACCTTCAATAAACGTCTTCCCATTTAACTTTTTCCATTCTTCTCCACATCCACATCGCTGGTGCCTCCAAGCTTCTTCCATCTTCCTTCATCAATCTCCCAGTCTCCGCACCATACAGTGCAACGATCCAAATGTAACATTTGGCAAGTCTTTTCCTCAGATCTTTGTTTAGTGGTCCGGAAAGTAAGTTCTGTTTCCTCTTGAATCCTTCTTTTGCCATTGCAATTATTTTCCTAATTTCTGTTGAGCAATACATATCATCCATTATGACACTTCGTAAGTAATTGAAGTTATTCACTTGCTCTATTTCCTCTCTCCCTATTTTCATGTGACATTATCTCCCCTTTCCTCCAATTACCACGCTTTTCGTTTTCTTCTTGTTATTCTTCATTCCACATTCTTCTAATATTGTGTTTAGATCATCTAACATTTGTTCCATCTCTCTTGCTCTCTCTGCCATCACAACCATGTCGTCTGCAACCCTTATACACTCCATCCTCCGACAACCTATACAAACTCCTCTCCTTCTATCAAAACGTTCATTAATAATTTGCTCCAGATAGATATTGAACAGTGTTGGTGATAAATAATAAGTATTAAGAAGAGTTGGAGAAGAAAGAAACATGCCAAAAGTCACCATATAAAGATAACGGAACTGGATTGGACATTGTTTGAAGAGGGACTGTTTATTGAAGGAATGAATAGAAGAAATGGTGCAGGGAAAAAGGGGAAAATGAAAAATAAGATATCAAATGTTGGGCAGTATCAAAGGAGAAAAATATTCAAAAATGAAAATACTGGCTATGGACAGACAAAAGTGGAAGAGGCCTAACTAACCCACTACAAGACTTGCCGTAAGGCAGAATACCATACTACTACTTCAATAAACGTACATTTCTGATAATTTTCGGAACCTATGAATGTAGTGCATAACATATTTCATAGTAAATCGGCGTTTGTGATGTAAGCTGAATTCACTCATGCAACTGAAGTGACGCTACGGACAGTGGCATCCTGTACTGGAACCGCAGTTGCACGTGTAAACGCCAAATTTTCACTCAAGCTATGTAATTTTTGTCACTCAGTTCAACTCATTCTCCGATTTCGTATGCATAAAACTGAGGAACCTCTCACAAGCAGAGAACATTCTTCGTTTTTTGAAGTGAGCTCTGCAGCACACTTAGAGTTGAGTAAATTCTGTTGAGGAGTTTATAGCGTCCCCAGTGCCATATTACGAAAAGACTTAAAAACAATATTTATAAAGAAGACATGCCCGTCGGCCGTCGTAATTTAATATATATATTATTATTGTTATTATTATTTTTTGATTGTTGCCGACTTACGTGGTGGGCCTTAATAAAAATGATATTTAAGTTGAACAATGTAATAAACTTTTCATATTAATTTCCTCGGCTAGTCAGTTCACTTTAAAGCAAGAAATCTTTAGTTATTAATTAAAATTGCGGCCCACACACGCGCGAGAGTATTTTTCTTACCTCCGTTAACCATTGTATTGCAGTCGGAGTCCTGGCTCTGGCTCTCGGCTATGGTACTGAAAATAAGAATCTTAAAGCTAAGTATTTTCTGCAACGTCGGGCGGCTGTGGAGAAAAATTAATATTATGCTAATAGCGGGCGAGTTTTCAGCTTCCGCTAATTTTTCATAAGTTAATATCGCCACGTAATGGCGTCGTTGGCTGCATCGGCCGCTGCGATTGTTGAGCTGTAAATTACTTGAATGCAGGTTAATTCAAGGAAGGCGGACATGAAATCGGGATCACCTCTTACAAATTAAAAGTGCACAATAATATTAAATCATTATATTATATGCTTAGCTCATACAAATATGCTTACATTTGCCAGCACTCGAAAGATGTCCGTCGATACACAATAAAGACAAGAGAAGAAGTAATGAAGACGACTAAAAAATTAACAAAAGAGTGTATCTTGTCACCTCTTTAGATCACTTTGTCATAAATTATTTCTTTGCATTTGAAACTTGGACAGAGAAATTATTATTTTACGGCTACATGAAAAAAAATCTCTTACAAATTATGAATGTCTTCTTTATAAATATTGTTTTTAAGTCTTTTCGTAATATGGCACTGGGGACGTTATAAGTTTTACCGACTTTCTGGGAAAACTTAGCGTAGTTTTCGCGTCTCGTATTTCAGTGAGTGTTTCTTGATTATCAGAGTAGCTCATCAGAAGATTATCTTGGGAATTTGTCACCGTATAGAGTAGGGTAAACATAGTCATGTGTAGGGACTGTGGTTGTTGTGAGCGGACACAAGGAGAATTGGCCACTCTTCGGGGGCAGGTGGAGGCTTTGTCTGTTAGGCTCATCGAGCTCGAGGCGCAGGCGTCGGCTCGTAGTGGCGTTGGGGCAACTGTGGTGAGACCTATGCCTACTTCGGTGGCCTTGGAATCACATGGAACCCCTGATGTCGCTGCGTCTTCCGGCAGTGAGCATCTTACCGGACAGCCATCACTCCAGGGTGAATGGCGGACAGTGGTGGGCTCGCGCGTGCCTGGCCGAAAGGCGAAGGTGGGATCTGGCCGCGTGGCGGCTGCCTTACCCCTTTCCAACAGGTACGGGGTGCTTCATAGTGGTGATGACATCGTTTCCGAGCCACCACAGGATGCCTCGCCTGTTGGGCCAGTGGCCGATTCTCCGGCAAGGTCCCGACAGTCACAGAGGGCGGGCCTATTAGTTATAGGGAGCTCCAACGTTAGGCGGGTTATGGAGCCCCTTAGGAAAATAGCGGGTAGGTCGGGGAAGAATGCCAGTGTGCACTCGGTGTGCTTGCCGGGGGGTCTCGTCCGTAATGTGGAGGAGGCCCTTCCGGCAGCTATTGAACGCACTGGGTGTGACCGGCTGCAGATAGTAGCACATGTCGGAACGAATGACGCCTGCCGCTTGGGTTCTGAGGCCATCCTTGGTTCCTTCCGGCGGCTGGCTGATTTGGTGAAGACAACCAGCATCGCACGCGGAGTGCAAGCTGAGCTTAATATCTGCAGCATAGTGCCCAGAGTCGATCGCGGTCCTCTGGTTTGGAGCCGTGTGGAGGGTCTAAACCAGAGGCTCAGACGACTCTGCGACTATAATGGTTGCAAATTCATCGACCTCCGTTATTGGGTGGAGAACTGTAGGGCCCCCCTAGACAGGTCAGGCGTGCACTACACACCGGAAGCAGCTACTAGGGTAGCAGAGTACGTGTGGCGTGCACACGGGGTTTTTTTAGGTTAGAGGGACCCCCCTTGGGCGAAACGATAAAATACCTGACGGCTTACCAGAGAGGACATTATCATCGTTGATAAAGAACGTCCGTCCTCAGAGACCAAAAACAGGAAAAGTTAACGTAATATTGGTAAACTGCACGAGTATCCAGGGCAAGGTTCCTGAATTAGTATCTCTTATTGAAGGAAATAGTGCGCATATAGTATTAGGAACGGAAAGTTGGTTAAAACCGGAAGTGAACAGTAACGAAATCCTAGACACAGAATGGAATATATACCGCAAGGATAGGATAAACGCCAATGGTGGAGGAGTATTTATAGCAGTAAAGAATTCAATAATATCCAGTGAAGTTATTAGCGAATGCGAATGTGAAATAATCTGGGTTAAGTTAAGTATCAAAGGTGGGTCAGATATGATAGTCGGATGCTTCTATAGACCACCTGCATCAGCAACCGTAGTAGTTGAACGCCTCAGAGAGAACCTGCAGAACGTCGTGAAGAAGTTTCGTGATCATACTATTGTAATAGGGGGAGACTTCAATCTACCAGGTGTAGAATGGGATAGTCACACAATCAGAACTGGAGCCAGGGACAGAGACTCTTGTGACATTATCCTGACTGCCTTGTCCGAGAATTACTTCGAGCAGATAGTTAGAGAACCAACTCGTGAAGCTAACGTTTTAGACCTCATAGCAACAAATAGACCGGAACTTTTCGACTCCGTGAATGTAGAAGAGGGTATCAGTGATCATAAGCCAGTGGTTGCATCAATGACTACAAGTGTAATAAGAAATGCCAAGAAAGGAAGGAAAATATATTTGCTTAACAAGAGTGATAGGACACAAATCGCAGAATATCTGAGTGACCACCATCAAACGTTCATTTCTGAGGAAGAGGATGTGGAACAAAAATGGAAAAAATTCAGAAACATCGTCCAGTACGCCTTAGATAAGTTCGTACCGACTAAGGTCCAAAGCGAGGGGAAAGATCCACCGTGGTATAACAACCATGTACGAAAGGTACTACGGAAACAAAGAAAGCTTCATCATAGGTTTAAGAGTAGTCGAATCATAGCTGATAAGGAAAAGCTGAACGAAGCGAAAAAGAGCGTAAAGAGAGCAATGAGAGAAGCATTCAACGAATCCGAACATAAAACATTGCCAAACAATCTAAACAAGAACCCTAAAAAGTTTTGGTCATATGTAAAATCGGTAAGCGGATCTAAATCCCCTATTCAGTCACTCGTTGACCACGATGGCACCGAAACAGAGGACGACCGAAGAAAGGCAGAAATACTGAATTCAGTGTTCCGAAACTGTTTCACTGCGGAAAATCGTAACACGGTCCCTGACTTCAGCCGTCGCACGGACGCCAAAATGGAAAATATTGAAATAAACGATATCGGAATTGAAAAACAACTGCTATCACTTAGTAGCGGAAAAGCATCCGGACCAGACGAGATACCCTTAAGATTCTACAGTGATTATGCTAAAGAACTTGCCCCCTTTCTATCAGCAATTTATCGTAGATCGCTGGAAGAACGTAAAGTACCTAGCGACTGGAAGAAAGCGCAGGTCGTTCCCATTTTCAAGAAGGGTCATAAATCAGATGCGAATAATTATAGTCCTATTTCGCTTACGTCAATCTGTTGTAGAATAATGGAACATGTTTTGTGTTCTCGTATTATGACGTTCTTAGATAATACAAATCTCCTTCATCATAACCAACATGTATTCCGCAAACAGAGATCATGTGAAACTCAGCTCGCCCTATTTGCCCAAGAAATTCACAGTGCCGTAGACACTGGCGAGCAGATTGATGCCGTATTCCTGGACTTCAGGAAGGCATTTGATACGGTTCCGCACTTACGTTTAGTGAAAAAAATACGAGCTTACGGAATATCGGACCAGGTTTGTGATTGGATTCAGGATTTCCTAGAAGAAAGAACACAACATGTCATTCTTAACGGTTCAAAATCTGCAGATGTAGATGTAATTTCGGGAGTACCGCAGGGAAGCGTGATAGGACCTTTATTGTTTACAATATACATAAATGACTTAGTTGACAACATCGGTAGCTCCGTGAGGCTATTTGCAGATGACACGGTTGTCTACAAGAAAGTAGCAACATCAGAAGACTCGTACGTACTCCAGGAGGACCTGCAGAGGATTAATGCATGGTGCGACAGCTGGCAGCTTTCCCTAAACGTAGATAAATGTAATATAATGCGCATACATAGGGGCAGAAATCCATTCCAGTACGATTATGCCATAGGTGGTAAATCATTGGAAGCGGTAACGACCGTAAAATACTTAGGAGTTACTATCCGGAGCGATCTGAAGTGGAATGATCACATAAAACAAATAGTGGGAAAAGCAGGCGCCAGGTTGAGATTCATAGGAAGAATTCTAAGAAAATGTGACTCATCGACGAAAGAAGTAGCTTACAAAACGCTTGTTCGTCCGATTCTTGAGTATTGCTCATCAGTATGGGACCCTTACCAGGTTGGATTAATAGAAGAGATAGACATGATCCAGCGAAAAGCAGCGCGATTCGTCATGGGGACATTTATTCAGCGCGAGAGTGTTACGGAGATGCTGAACAAGCTCCAGTGGCGGACACTTCAAGAAAGGCGTTACGCAATACGGAGAGGTTTATTATCGAAATTACGAGAGAGCACATTCCGGGAAGAGATGGGCAACATATTACTACCGCCCACATATATCTCGCGTAATGATCACAACGAAAAGATCCGAGAAATTAGAGCAAATACGGAGACTTACAAGCAGTCGTTCTTCCCACGCACAATTCGTGAATGGAACAGGGAAGGGGGGATCAGATAGTGGTACAATAAGTACCCTCCGCCACACACCGTAAGGTGGCTCGCGGAGTATAGATGTAGATGTAGATGTAGTAATGGCAGAATTTGTGTTGCTTCGAAGGCAAAAAAGGTATATGTAGCCCAAAGAAATGTCGAAGAGAGAAAATGTAGAAATTTATACGGGTTTAACAATAAAAACATTATTTGCTTGGCGAAATCTGGAAAGAAGAGGGGGCGACCTTTCAAACGAGGTGAAAATAAAACGCTTCTATTGCTGTTTTGCAGACCCAAGTTTTCAGACTGTTGTACGAGAAACCGTAGGTATACAGCAGACAACTGTGTCACTGACGTTTCCAGATGTTCGTCCTCATGTCTTCTCACAGCATAAATGTTATATTTTGCTGCGTTGGAAATAAGTAGGCGGATCAGAAAAATTAACAGTCGGTTTATTTCAAACATAGCGATCTGTTTCTCGTAACGAACCACACGGGCGACGGCTTACGTCCTTGACACGCGAGCAGACCATTCTGCGTCGTATTTAACCGAAATTATCTTCTAGTTAGAAAACTCTGGCAGATTTCCTGTCTGGAATAAATGAAAATGTCATGTAATCTTAAGACTTCGTTCGCACAACGTGTTCACCTAACTTAAGTTCAAAATGGCTCTGAGCACTATGGGACTTAACATCTGAGGTCATCAGTCGCCTATAACTTAGAACTACTTAAACCTAAGTAACCTAAGGACATCACACACATCCATGTATCCTAAAGACATCACACACATCCATGCCCGAGGCAGGATTCGAACCTGCGACCGTAACAGTCGTGCGGTTCCGCACTGAAGCGCCTAGAACCGCTCGGCCACTGCGGCCGGCACCTAACTAAAGTACAAGAATGTTTCCCGCTTGTCGAAAATTCGGTTACATCTCAAGAAAATAAATAAATTTTCGTGAACTGTCCGTAATGGTCTTAATAGTAACACACATAAAAGTAAAACGTAAATGTAGTGTAACTCTTCCAGAACACACTGATGCCAGTTCCATATTTGTACACTGAATAGTTTGCCTGTTTGAGCGAGTTGACTGAAATGAAATGAAACACTGCGCGTGCGCTGTGTGCCGGACACGGCAGAGCGGACACACCGAGGACATTGTCAAGAAGGTGGGGAGGCAGAGAGAAGGCATTCCCTCGTCAGAGAATATGCTTCGAATTTTTTTATTCATGCGAAATAGAGAACTTTCTCAGAGAATGTTCTTTCGCTGTGACAATCTTCTCCAGAGAATGTTCTCTTTTTTATACACACGACCCATTTGTAATAGCTTTTCCAGTAGGAAATTGACAACTGGAGACGTTTTGCCATATACTATCCAAAATGTCATGAAGTCTTTGAGATATTTGATCTCTATATTTATAGCACTCGTTTCTGTCTTTCCACAAACAAGGTTGCTCCTCGTACATTTCATGAAAATGTACAGTTGTTGTTAACGACCACTATTTAGACAGTTTCTGGCATCGCAAAAAGCACACACACACAACAAGATTACAAACACGAGAACCAAAATACAGCGGTGGTACTTCGAAATTCAGTCAAACGGTGGCAGTTGAATGACGCTATTCGGTGGTGGGGTAAGGAAAGTGGCGTCACAAATTACAAGCGAGTTGAACTCAGGCCATTGTGCATGGATTAAAGTTGGAAATGATACACTTAAACTAGTAGAACAATTTTCGTATTTGGGCAGCAAAGTAACAGTTTACAACTGAAATAGAGAGGATACAAAATGTGGACCAGCAATGGCAACATAAGCGTTTCTGAAGAAGAGAAATTTGTTAACATCGAATATAGACGTAGCAGTTAGGAAAACTTTATCAAAAATAATATATGTAGTGCAGCCAGGTCTGGAAGTGAAGAGTGGGTCATGAAAAGTTTAGCGAGAAGTCAACAGAAGCCATCTTTGCGTGGCCATCCTCCGCAGCAAACACATACATATTTGTTTTGTAAATAAAACCGCCTTTTCTTGCTGCAACTATAATTTATTTCTCCCAGACGCGGTTCACCTTTTTTTTACACTAAGGCATCCACAGTGGGATAGTTTGTTGGTGTGGTTGAAAGGTGGCTACACTGAGCCACAGCGCCAGAGATCGCGCTAGAGAGTATTGTTCCGCCGCCTCCACTGGCAGTGATTATTGAGATGTCGTAGTGGGCAGTGCTTGTCGAGGACTCGTAGTAGTCGGTTCGTGTTGAGATGTGCTAGTGGGCAAGGCTTGTCGAGATGTTGTAGTAAGGAGTGCTTGTTCCATGTTTTATGCAGTTGTTTGATGGGATAGACAGCAGATGGTTCGAATGGAAATACTGTAAAGATCAGAGTGCTTTTCGTCAATATATATGAAGGTAAAATATTATGTGTTTTTTTTCATTATTTCAGCGTCTTAAATAATGCGTCATTACAGGTTCAGTCAACAAAGCATCTGGCTTGTGTTCTTGGATTAGAGTGCAATTCTGGTTTTCTTGAGTAATTATGGTATTTCTATTTCCTTTAATTAATTCAGTATAAATGATATTTAAAATTTCTTGTGTTGTTGAAGAAGAACCGTGCCAGATGCGTACGTTGAGTCATACTTCCACACACAGAACAGTTACACTTGTGCTTTGGTTTCGTAGGTTTTATAGTTGCTGGGGACTTAATTAATTAATTGTGTTAATGAAAATTTCCATTTCATTCTTTGTTGTTGTTCTATGCAGTCAGATAGCGTAATAATAATAGTCAGGGCCAACCGTTTACGAGACTTCGTAATCGGACAGACAGCTACCAAAAATATAAAAATTATGTTCATTGCATTTAATTAAGCCCCCATGCACGTGGCGACCGCTGCTTCGGATCGTCCCTTGGAATTCTTCTGATTGTAGAAATAGTAGACAGTAGGATTGTTGTAGTAATTTGTAGTTTAGTAATTGTAGTCTATATTGCATGTGTAGATTTGGTAATTGACATTCTTCTAATGGTATTTTGCAAAATTTATTTTTTTTGTTGTCTTGTCTACGGGTTTGATAATTTAGTGCAATTATTTCAATTGTTCGTTAATCGTGGTTGAGGGAAGCATTTCGTGTGAATGATATTGTTGGAAATAAAGAGCCATTGTGTGTAATTTTCGTACAGTGACGAGTTTTGTATGTTTTGTAAATGATTACGCGGTCGATGAAAAAGGAAAAAATGATGAATAGTGAGAATAACGAAATTGTTAACATGGCAAACTCGCCAACACAGGAGAAAAGGATGATGAATAATGGAGTTGAAAACAATTTAATAAGTAGGGAAAATAGTCCGGAAACAGTTCAAAATTTTTCACAATGGAAAAATTCTCAGAATATGAGGTTAACGACAGAAGAAATGCAGCAGTTGATGAGTGCAATATTAAATCTGGGATCAAAAATAGACAGAATTGATACAGTAATAGGAACAATTAAAAACGAGATGGAAACAATGACAACACGGTTATGCTCACGAATAGGGACATGTTTCAAAAGTACGAAAGATGAATCAAAGAAAGAAATTAGAGAAGAAGTACAACCGGTTTTGAATGCTCACAATAATAGTTTAATTTCAACAGGAATTAGACAAGAGGGACAGGACAGGGAACAGGAAGAAAAAGATCGCGTGATAGTACAAAAATTTTCAGAATTAAATTTACAACGTGCATGGGGGCTTAATTAAATGCAATGAAAATAATTTTTATATTTTTGGTAGCTGTCTGTCCGATTACGAAGTCTCGTAAACGGTTGGCCCTGACTATTATTATTACGCTATCTGACTGCATAGAACAACAACAAAGAATGAAATGGAAATTTTCATTAACACAATTAATTAATTAAGTCCCCAGCAACTATAAAACCTACGAAACCAAAGCACAAGTGTAACTGTTCTGTGTGTGGAAGTATGACTCAACGTACGCATCTGGCACGGTTCTTCTTCAACAACACAAGAAATTTTAAATATCATTTATACTGAATTAATTAAAGGAAATAGAAATACCATAATTACTCAAGAAAACCAGAATTGCACTCTAATCCAAGAACACAAGCCAGATGCTTTGTTGACTGAACCTGTAATGACGCATTATTTAAGACACTGAAATAATGAAAAAAAACACATAATATTTTACCTTCATATATATTGACGAAAAGCACTCTGATCATTACAGTATTTCCATTCGAACCATCTGCTGTCTATCCCATCAAACAACTGCATAAAACATGGAACAAGCACTATTTACTACAACATCTCGACAAGCCTTGCCCACTAGCACATCTCAACACGACCCGACTACTACGAGTCCTCGACAAGCACTGCCCACTACGACATCTCAATAATCACTGCCAGTGGAGGCGGCGGAACAATACTCTCTAGCGCGATCTCTGGCGCTGTGGCTCAGTGTAGCCACCTTTCATGGTGTCTAGGATATCTGCATAATTGGTTCGCTAGAAAAACAACACACAAATAGTATTGATGAGTTTTATTACAAAAAGAAAATTACAATACGTAACTTTTGCAATTATACAGATGGGTCGCAAGCAAAGGCGACATACGAAATGAGCAGTCTTCTTCAGTACAGACAATTCCTAGTCTGTGATACATAGAGAGTGCAAGCGAAATTAAGAGAGTTGAGGCTGGTAATCTTGAAGCTGCTATTGAACTGGGGGTCACCATTTGGTCGCGGCGCTCATGTCCTCTTCACGCAGAGGCCGCTGCCGCCGCATTGTCGTCCTGGAGGGGACATCCGGTCAGCGTGCGATTGGCTGACTGCTTCTCACAGCCATCTCTTCTCTATCGTTGCAGATTGGTGTGCCGGCGCTTGTCTTTACACGGTACCAGCTGGCATCTGCGTTTCCTTGCCTGCAGGTCGCCCTACCACTTCATTTCCGAAAAATAAGAACAGTTTTATATTCCGAACTTTTTCTTTCAAACTGTCATTTTTGTGGACGCTATTACTCTTTTGCCACTGTTGTTGTTGTTGTTGTGGTCTTCAGTCCAGAGACTGGTTTGATGCAGTTCTCCATGCAACTCTATCCTCCCAGTACTTCATCTCCCAGTACTTACTGCAACCTACATCCTTCTGAATCTGCTTAGTGTATTCATCTCTTGGTCTCCCTCTACGATTTTTACCCTTCACGCTGCCCTCCAATACTAAATTGATGATCCCTCGATGCCTCAGAATATGCCCTACCAACCGATCCCTACTTCTAGTCAAGTTGTGCCACAAATTTCTCTTCTCTCCAATTCTATTCAATACCTCCTCATTAGTTATGTGATCTACCCATGTAATCTTCAGCATTCTTCTGTAGCACCACATTTCGAAAGCTTCTATTCTCTTCTTGTCCAAACTACTTATCGTCCACGTTTCACTTGCATACATGGCCACACTCCATACAAATACTTTCAGAAACGACTTCCTGGCACTTAAATCTATACTCGATGTTAACAAATTTCTCTTCTTCAGAAACGATTTCCTTGCCATTGACAGCCTACATTTATTTTATATCCTTTCTACTTCGACCATCATCTGTTATTTTGCTCCCCAAATAGCAAAACTCATTTACTACTTTCAGCGTCTCACTTCCTAATCTGATTCCCGCAGCATCGCCCGATTTAATTCGATTACATTTTAATTCTTACACCAAATTTTTCTTTTGTTTCCTTTACTGCTTGCTCAATATACAAATTGAATAACATCGGGGATAGGCTACAACCCTGTCTCACTCCCTTCTCAACCACTGCTTCCCTTTCATGCCCCTCGACTCTTATAACTGCCATCTGGTTTCTGCACAAATTGTAAATAGCCTTTCGCTCCTTGTATTTGACCCCTGCCACCTTCAGAATTTCAAAGAGAGTGTTCCAGTCAACATTGTCAAAAGCTTTCTCTAAGTCTTTCTCTAAGCCTTTCCTTAATCTATTTTCTAAGATAAGTCGTAGGGTCAGTATTGCCTCGCGTGTTCCAACATTTCCGACAACTAGAGGGAATAAACAAAGAACTGTTTCACTGATGGTCAAATGTACAACATTCAAACATTATTATAAGGAATGTACTACAGAAATTGTTATGAGATGTAGTACTGCAAGACACATTTCATTTCAACATATTACAAGTCCTCCTTGATGGAAGTCGTCCGTGACATCAAGCACTGCCGATATTTTATTTTCTCTGCTAGGCACTTCTATCAGAATTCCATCTACAAGAATTGAGCCGTCGATGTGAAGTTAATAAAAAAAAGTGTATGTATAGTTTTTCACCGGAGGAAACAAGCTGGTAAGCACGAGCAAAAGAGAATTCTATCTGGTGTAACCTATAGGCCTCTTGCAGGTCTTTTAACGTGACGCCACTGCAGCTACTTACATGTTCCTAACCTTCCCCAGTTACCTAATCGGAAAGTCGAGACCCGCAGTTTAACGTGGAATCCGAACCACATGTCTTTCGGGGCCACTCCAGCATCTGTGAGAAGTGAATGTCCAGTTAAAAATCATAGTGGAAATGTGGTCTGAACGGGATTAGATCCCACGCCATTTGGATCACGAAGTGCGCGCTTTGCCACAAGACCATTTTTGTTTCAGAAAGCAAAACAAAAAAGAATATGACCATTAGACCTCAACACGTAGTGGAGACGGTAGCTGTGTCACCTGTTGAGATAATCCTCGACGTCGGTGTTCCGTTTATAAATTTCCCCTCATTGCTACTGAGAAGCCACGGAAAAATGGCAGCCGACATACAAGGAAAATTTTGGACCAGTGCTAAGGAGAGATGGAGATGCAATTCCATGTAAAGTGCACAATTTCCACGCATGTCACGCTTCCATGCAAATTGAGACACTTAAATTCTTCCTCCGCTGCACGATTTTGCATACTCCGTCAAGAACAGTGCGCTCGCCGTGCAAAATAATCCTCACTGAATGCCGAATGTTAGCTGCAGAAACTATAAACTAATAACACAGCGTTCATAGGCAATGTCCGCTACGGCGTGTTTTCTTCCGTTTCCTCTGTTATAAACGATTCTACCCATATACAAGCCGGCCGTTGTAGCCGAGCGGTTTTAGGCGCTTCAGTCTGGAACCGCGCGACCGCTACGGTCGCAGGTTCGAATTCTGCCTCGGGGATGGATGTGTGTGATGCCCTTAGGTTAGTTAGGTTTAAGTAGTTCTAAGTTCTAGGGGACTGATGAACTCAGATGTTAAGTCCCATAGTGCTCAGAGCCGTTTGAACCATTTGAACCCATATACAAGCGAATGGTAGTGAATTTTCTGCAAATGCTCATTCGCACATGTTCACTTACATTCGCTCCATTGTAAACCAGGCCTTAGGTGTTTAAAATTGGTGTCTGTGAACTTCGGATAATTCCGCTATGCGGCGCTACGTGAGTGATTCGCTGAGACGCGAGCTAGGCGGGCAGAGCTGTACAAACCGTTGTTGTAAGCTGTTCTTCGCGAGGAAAAAATGAGTAACTTCAACATTTTGTACAAAATACTTGCAGTGCCTCTTAGCAGCTAACATTTCGGCAGTGCGTTTCTTTCGTTGTTATCTTCCTGTGTAAAAAATTTTCAGGCTAGGTTTCGATGTCTTGTTACACCAGTCCCTTGCGGGACAGTTTTTGTCGAGCCACAGACGAAATGTTCTGTATACGTGAATCTTGCAACGAGGTAACGTCATGTGAAGCA